>NW_006159958.1:2525460-2551088 GCF_000334495.1 Tupaia belangeri chinensis
CCGCAGGGAGGATGGGGTGGGGGGGCAGGGTGGCCGGTGGCATAGGACCAGGCAGGGACACATGGGCCCACTAAGGCCTGCCTCCCCTGGCCCCTGGGGAGCCTGTGCCACCGTCTCACGGCTAGGTAGGACTCCCCTCTTCCAGGAAGTCTTCCAGATGACCCCGACAGCCTCTCTAGGCTTATAAGCCCTGGCCCTACCAGACGGCACTCCCAACACACACACTTCACATCTCCGCTTGCAGGTGCCAGCCCCCACCTTCGCATGTGACTGTCCACGCAGCCCCCTGCCCCGGGGCTTTTCATGTCAAATCACAGCTAGCCAGCTATTGTGCCTAGGAGGACTGATCTGCAGGGCCCCCACACCCCAGCCCTGTCCCATAGGGAGATCTCTGAATGGGTGGTCTCTTGCAAGGCCTGAGTGGGTCCTGGGAGTGGCCGGCACCCTTCGATGGTGAAGTGGAGAGATCCAGAAATGTCCCAGACCCCCTGGGGACCCTAGGTGGGGGCAGTCGAGGCTTCAGCCCTGGCTACCCCAGGGGGAAGGAGGCCCTGAGAGTGCCCCCTTGGGACAGGCTCCCAGAGCCTGGGGGAGCTGTGCTATGCCTTGTCTGTGGGGTTCGTCCATGTGTGTGCTTTAGGGAGCGCTTGGGGGAGGAGGAGCTCTGTGGCCCTGTCAGTCCTGAGGCTGCTCCTGGAGCCCCTGCTGGTCCCTCCACACTGAGGACGGGGAGGAGGTGCTCTGTGGTCCTGTCAGTCCTGAGACTGCTCCTGGAGCCCCTGCTGGTCCCTCCACACTGAGGACGGGAGGGAGGTGCTCTGCACTCAGCAGGGCCCTAGGACCTGAGCAGGCCTGGGCAGGAGGCTGCACTGGCCCTGAGCTTTCTCCCAGGTATGCAGGCACGCTGGCCCAGATGCAGCAGCTGGGAGCCTCCCAGCCCCCGCCCCGGCACACGCTCTCCACGGAGCACCACGTGAGTCTGTGTCAGTGGACCCTGAGCCTGATCGGCACCCAGGGAGAGGGCCAGCTTAGGGCTGTGGCGAGATCATGGGATAAAGGAGGCCAGCCTGGGGGAGGCCGAGTCCCTGGAGGGGACACCTGAGGTGGGTCAGCTGCTGTTAGGGGTTAGTTCGTCAGAGTAGCCAGGATGCATATGCAGTAACTTTTTAATGTCACCGCAGCCCATAGGGGAGGTGTTACCGTGACCCCCAGTTAACAGGAGAGGAGGCAGAGGCCCAGGAGGTGGCGGGAGGAAGCTGATGCCCCAGGAGGTCAGCCCCAGCTACGGGAACTGCATGCCCTGCAGGAGCTGGGGCTGTGCACTCACAGCAGGGCTGGCTGAGTCCAAGGTGCCCTCCGAGGCTTGAAGAATGGCCCAGGAAGCAGACGGGGTAGTTTGGCCCCAGGGTGCAGCCAGCTGACTTGAGCCTGTGGCCCAGGCCTCTGGTGTGACCCACTTCTCGGGGCCTCAGATCCTCACTTGTAGAATGAGCTTTCTGCTGGGCCTGGCCTTGCTAGGTTCTTAGGGGGACTCAGAAAGTCACTCCATGAGGGACCAGCAGCGTAATGGCTATGTTGCTAGACTCCCACATAGTCAACCGCGGTTTGAGTCCCTGACCCAGCGGCTTAAACTCATGCCAGATCCCAAGAGGAGAATGGAGAAGGGATTGCGGCGTGGCCATCCCCTCCCCTGGGGGGGGTGATTTCTCGCTTTCTGTCTCTCTGTATCTGTCTTTCTGGCGAGCGCACGTGCCCTATAGCAAAAACCTCTTCCCCCACCAAAAAAAAAGAAAGTCACTCCGCGACAGAGGCCCAGCTCACTGAGTGACTAACACAGAGAGGCTGTCGGAGAACCATGAACCCCGACTCCAGAAAGGCGGGCCTCACATGGCAGTGAGATGCTCAGTGGGTGACCCACACACAGCGGGGTCTGCAGGGTGTGTGGCAAGAGGGGTGGATGGCAGGGGAGGTCCCCTTGGACCTGGGGCTGGGCAACCTGAAGCCAGCTCCGCCCGTGTCAAGGTGGTGGGGACCCCAGCCACCACCGATGGGCTGAGACTAGCACGCGGATCTGGGTCAGGGCCCACCAGGAGAGACGTGGGGAGGACTGATCCTGTCCGAGTCCAGTCCCTTTTCTCTCTCAATGTCTCCTGCCGTTGCTCAAAGTAGAAATGTGGGGGAAGACCTGCATGACGCGTGCTGACACTGCGCTGCGGGAACGGAGTACCCAGGGCCGTGCGTGCGTGCGTGCGTGCACACGATCGCGCTTTCTCTCTGTGATGTGTGGGGTCTGCACGTGTGTTTTTGTGTTTCATGCCGTTTATGGCGTGTGATTGTGTGTGCCCGTGTGTTGTATGTATGTGGTGTCTGACTGTATGCTGTGTGTGCAGGGCTCAGGGCCTGTGGGTTGGGGGGAAGCCACGTCTGTGGAGGGGGGTGGCCAGGCAGAGGTTTCTTTATGCCAAGGGCTGGCTGAGGGCCCCTAGGGGAGGGCAGGGCAGGAGGAGAGGCCGCTTCTGGCCACTGGGTGGGAGGCCACCCTGCCCTGGACTCCTGGGAGCAGGTGTGGGGCCCTGCAACAATGGAGTACGTGTGAGCCAGGCTGCAACCTTGCCCAACTCCACTGTCGTGCCCCGGAGGCCCCAGGGACAGGCCGGACCACAGCCACAGCTCAATCAGGTCTCACCTGTCATACTGGGAGCTGAGAGCACAGACCCACGGCGCCCTGGGGTGCAGCCAGGCGGAGTCTCCCGGGAGGTGACTCCACCCCCTGCCTCCTGGCTCGACTCCGCCCCTCAACTCATGACTCTGTGGCCAAGTCTTTGGTGTTCTCATCAGCCCACCTGCTGCCCACCCGGGCAGGGATGTGAGCCATCCTCAGGCCTCAGGTGGAGACACTGCCCAGGAGGGGTTGTGGGCACCGACTGGGACAGGACCCCCTGGCCACCTCTGTTAGGTCCTTCAGGCCCCAGTCCTTGGTCCTTTGACAACCCATGTCTTCCTTAAAAGCCCTCCCAGGCTCTCCTGGGCCTTCCCTTGTCCCTCCCTGCACCTTGACCTCAGGGGGTGTGAAGAACATGGCTCCTCACAGTCCCCCTGATCCCCCAAGTCAGAGCTGGGCAGGGAGCCAGGGAGCACCGCCTCGGGCCCAACCAGAAGGAAGCAAGTCCCCTCCAGCTCCTCTCAGAGGAGCCGTCCCTTCTCCTCTCAATGGATGGGGACCCGGCTGGCCTGGGAGTCCCTGGAGTGCTGCCCTGCAGCACTGCGGTATCCAGGGTGGAGGGGCCGTTGACAAATATTGGCGAACTAGCAGGGGGGTACAGAGAGCTCGGTTACTGAGTGCCAGCCGCTGCCCTAAGCACTTGACACTTCTTACCCGGTGAAACCCGAGGGTCCCAGTGAGGGAACGGAGCAGCCTGGCCTAGTGAATCCGGACTGACCTCTGCACAATGCGCCCCCGGTGTGCACACGAGAGTGCCGGGCCTGTCTGCCTGCGGGCTTCATCCTCCTCTGTCCTTATTTCCTTACTGATGTGGGGGGAAGTCAGCCTACGGCCGCGTGTTCCCGGTGCAGAAGTAAACAGCCAGCAGCTCGATGTCTCTGGGCTATTCCTTGACCCCTGTGGCAGCCCTGCGGGAGGCTTCTATTCTCATTCTCCTTTTATAAAGGAGGCTGCGGAGACTCGGAGAGACTAAGTGACTTGTCCGGGGTGCTCAGCTGGCACTTGGCCTGGAGCCCCGGGGGCCCTCTGTTGGGTGTGGAGCTGAGCCAGCATGCAGGGTCTCAGCAAGAACCAGCAAGCCCCCCCCCTGCGCAGCCGATGTGCCTCGGAGCTCCTGCCTCTCAGACCTAGGCTGGGAAGAGCAGCAGGGCACCCCACAGTGCTCTGGCTGTGGGTCTGCCACTCCCTAGGGACTGCCGGCCCCATGCCTCCTCTCTCCCTCAGGGACTCCCCCGAGGACTGGCACCTGCGCCACCGCACACTCGGAGGGTCCCCTGGAGTGCGCAGTGCCTGCAGCTGCTGCCTCCTTGGCCTGGAGGTCAGGCTGCATCTGGCCCCTCTGCACTGTCACATGTCACCCCTCCTGGCATGGGCCTCACTCCTCTCTGGCTCCCTGCCTGGCCACTTCCTCTCCCATGTAACTGGAGAGAAACGTCTCTCCTGGAGACCTGCAGGACCCCATCAGAATCGCCACTTCGGGGACCAGCAGTTGGCGTAATGGCTATGTGGCTGAACTCCCATGTAGTCGACCGTGGTTCGCGTCCCGGACCCGGTGGCTTAAACTCACGCCGGGCGCGTGTGCGTGCGTGCCCAGGATCTTGAGAGGAGAATGGAGGAGAAGGGATTGCGGCGTGACCATCCCCCCCTGGGGGGTGATTTCTCGCTTTCTGTCTCTATGTCTCTCTCTGTCTGGCGAGCGCACGCGCCCTATAGCAAAAACCTCTCAAAAAAAAAAAAAAATCACTTCAGCCCGGTGGCACCATTCTACCTCCTGTGAGGGGGAATGGGGCTACACCAAGTTCCCCCACAGCTCCGTCCCCGAGGAAAGGCCTGAGCACACAGGGACCAAAGAACCCGGGGCAGGTGGTCCTTCCAGGGACAGGGGGTGTTTGCACAGCATGCGTGCCTGCACGTCTGTGACTACACAAGCAGCACCACTGCGTCCATGCCCACATGCGTGCACGCTCACTGTACCTGGGGAGAGATGCCTAAGTGTGCGCACGCGTGGTCACATGCTCCCGAATCTGGGTGTTCGCATGGATTATATGTTTGCGTGGGCCTCTGTGTGCATGCGTAGCCAGGGTGCTGGGCTGAGTGTGGCTGTGGATGAGCCATCCTGCTCTATAGCTGCAGCTGCAGCTGACAGGGGGTGATGCTAACAGTTGTAGAAGATTTGGGGCTCCTGGGGCCTCCTGCAGCAGCCCTCACTGCTGAGAGGACCTTCGCTTGAACCCATGGCCTCGAAACCTTCTGCCCAAAGCTCTAGTCCAGCTCCGCCTCCGCCCTTGCTGGCCAGCAGTGGGCGGGCACGCCTGCCTGCCTGCCCTGGGTCAGCCGGGGAGCCCTGGCTTTGCGGTCAGACAGACCAGGGAAAGTACCTGCTCAGCTCTTCCCGTGAGCCTCAGCTTCTTCATCTGTAAGACAGGACCACAGTGCCCAGGGGTACTGGCGGGCTAGCTGGACTAGGCGCTCACTCACTGAGAGCGTCAGTAATTACGAAAATAATTATTATTGTCAGTCTGAGGGCTGCATCGGAGGAAGAGCCTGCATGAGCAGCCTGGCAAAGTGGCTGGTGCCCAAGTCTGTGTGGGGTGGAGGTGTCCACGAACAGGGCGACAGTGGGGCAGTGGGCTGCCCTGGCGAGGGCCTGGAGTGGGGCCAGGTGGCCTGGAGGATGCACTCAGCCTGGGGCCCCGGGGGCCCTCCATTGGGTGTGGAGTCGAGCTGGCACGCAGGGCCCCAGCAAAGTCTAGGACAAGGCAGTAAGCACCTGTCCGAGGGGTGCCCCTGTCCGTTCCCAGCCAGCTGCTACCCCAAAGCTCTTGCCGATGCCAGCAGGCTGCTGGGCCTCCCCGCAGATGAACCTGCTTGGTCTGCAGCCCCTACCAGGGCTTCTCCTTGGCCCGGGGCCTGGGATACTGGCTTTGGTCACCCTTCAGGAGCTCTCCTGGGAGATGAGGCTGTGCTGGCTGCCCTGGACGGTCTCCTGCAGCCGTGGAGTCTCTAGCCGGGCCTCGTCCCATCAGCACCTCTCGGTCCAGCCAACCCTGGTCTGTGCCCTAGGTCCTGTCCGCCTTCTGTTGCCGCAGGGCTTGCAGGAAGACCCCTTTCACCTGGCCCAGGGTCTCGTGGTACATGCGGAAGTCCTCTTCCTTCCCCTTCACGGCGCTGCCCAGGGCGGCCTTCAGCATCTCATTCTCCTCCACCTGGATGGCCAGCCTGAACCACATGGAGACAACGCTCAGTCTGGTCTGAGCTGGCACACACGTGGGCATGGTGCACAGAGGGCCTGGAACAGGCCTCCCGGCATGGCTGCTTGCGCGTGGGTTCTCTCTGACCCCTCCCCTCTTCCCACGGACCCTTGGGGGAAATGTCACATGGGATTCCTCTCTGGGCACACCATGGCCCTGGGCCTGGCCCCCAGTAGCTCCCAGCAATGTCGGCTGCCCTGAAGAGGAGTACTGATCTGTAGAGGGGCCCCCTTTTCCTTTCCCGTCACTGCATTGGATTTTTTTTTTTTTTTAAAAGGGAGAGTTTTCCTATAGGGCACATGTGCTCATTGGAGAGACAGAGACAAAAAGTGGGAAATCACCCCAAGGGGAGATGCCACGCTGCAATCCCTTCTCCTCCGTTCTCCTCTTGGGATTTTGGGCATGCATGCACACACGTGCGTTTTAAGCTGCCGGGTCCGGGACTTGAACTGTGATCAACTATATGGGAATCCAGCGACTTAACCATTACACCATCTGTTGGTCCCTAACTTGATCTTAAAAGATCTATTCGAGAAAGAAAAGTGAGTTCGGAATCATGCTGGAATAACCTTCTCATGGACCATAGGGCTCACCGGGGTTTCTCTACCCTCTGAAGGGCAGCCCCTGAATTGCAGGACCAGTGGGATCAGCCCACGGGCAAGCGGAAGTCAAAGGTGCAGAAGGGGGGGCGTGGTCTCTCTGCCCCCGAGGTGTCTCTGCACAAGACGACTCTACCCTTTGCGGAATATGGGGCGAGAGGGCACCTGGTGGTCAGCTCCTCTATCTGGGATTGCACGGGCACGTCGGAGAGCTGGGTGAAGGATGGGTCCTTCTCACTCCCAGTCGGGTGGTGGCTGGAGTCTGGGGCGGGCAGACCTGTGGGGCGGTAGCAGGCAGTGTGTGAGGAGGCCACCGCCTCATGCCAATGTCCTCCGTCTCCTCCCCACTGCCCACTTACTGCATTTCCCCTTGGTAAAACATCACCGCCTTTGGGGTGGACGGCCGCCTCCCTCTAGAAGCCCTCTTTGATGCCAGCTCTGAATTCTCCTGACCCTGGCTTTGGCCTCTGCCACGGCCCTCCCTCTACCTGGTTTGTACCAAGGTGGTCCCTCCACTTTCATCACTGTCTCCATCTTTAAACTTCACAGGCTTCTGGTGAGTTGTTTCCAAGGACAGAAGCCAGCCGGTCCTGAGGTCTGACCTGCAGTTTGAGCCTGACTAGGCTGTCCCGGGTGCCCTCACACCTCTGGGTCAACCCCAGTCCCCAACTGGGCCAGCAGCTCCACACTAGAAAGCAGAGGGTCCCGGGTGCTGGGACAGGAGCTGCAGAGCGCACCGAGAAGATAAACCCAGTCTGGAGGGGACTCGGGCAGACTCCTGACACACCGGCAGCGGCAGACCTGGCTTTCGCCTGCCACTGTGTGGCCGCAGGTGAGCCGTGAAACCTCTCTGGGCTGGTTCTCTCACCTGTAAAGTGAGGATCACAGCTCACGCCTCTGGCACTTTGTGAGGCCTGAATGAATCATGATTGGCCCTCAAGGCCCCGAGGGATGGGACCTCCTGGGTGCCCCGCAACTTGCCTGACCTCGCCTCACACTCCTCTCCCCTCCACTCCAGCACCTGCACGCCCTCCTTCCTCCTGCTTCGTCCGCTCTGCTCAGAGGCCTGCCTCCCCTGCTGGAGTGGAGTGCTGCGTGGGTCTGGACCGCAGAATCTGGTCTCATTGTACAGGCTGGCAGGGGTGGAGGGAGGCGTGCTCCCCAAGGGCCGGTGTTCTGCCCGTGGTCCAGGCCAGGTGGCTGAGCCCCATGGACACTCAGGCAGAACCAAAGCACGTCCCTGCCATGGCCTCATCTCCACGCTTGGGGGTCTGGCTGTCCAGCGGGGGCTGAGCCCATGGCCCTGCGACACCATACTCCCAGGGGACACGTGCTGAGAGCCCAGGAGGGTCAGCAGGCTAAGTCCCAGGGCCCCTCCTAGCTGGGTCTCGCGGCAGCTCCTGGGAGCCCCCTGAGCCCTGGGCCTGCTGGGAGGCGGGTGAGCAGGCAGCCCCATCTCCACCTTCGTGCCCTGCTTCTGCCACGCTTCCTCTGCATGTTCCGACCTCAGCTGGGCTGAGCACCGGGAACGAGGGGCTGGGGGACAGGGTGGGGGTGTGAAAATGACGGAGGCAGCAGCCCCTTCTCGCTCCAGGGCCTGGACAGGGGTTGCGGTGGGCCACCCGAGGGAGGCAGGCCTAGCCCCTGGAGGTCTTCCTCCTTGGCAGACAGCCATCTCAGAAATGGCCTCTGGCTCTAGCATCTGGCACCCGAGTGTGCCCAGCCCATCGGCGGCTGCTGCTGGTCCTGAGGCCACACACCCTGAGAGTCACGTGCTAGAACGGCCCTCTCCGGGCAGCACGCCTGGCTTCCCCCTGCAGCCGTGCGCTCCTGTGTCCAGATCAGGCCGAGGTGACAGCAGAGGCGACACACACATCCCAAAGCACAGAGCACGTTCCTTTCCCCTCCCCCTACCTGCTGTGAGGGGGGCAGGGGTGCGGATCCTGCTGTGAGGGGGCAGGGGTGTGAAGCGGGCTAGCTCAAGCAGCTGCTATAGGCCGTGAAAGAGATGGCAGCCGCGTGCTGAGGTTGGAGGGGACACGGGCAGGAGAGCTTAGGCCTGTGGAGGGGCCACATGAGTCCTACACATGTACACCGGCGGCACGGGGGGCGAGGAGGGCCTCCTCTCCTGCGTCAGCTGCTGTGACTTCAGCCTCCCCAGGAGACCCACACTGCCCCGTGACCAACTTTGAACAAAGTCAGCTTGGGACAGAGGGTTGAGGGCTGGGATGGGGTGACAGGGCAGGGGCTGGCACCATGGCCTCCTGCTAGGCTCACAGGGGCTGCGCCAGGGCACCATGGGCCGGTGGTGCTCTGGGGCTCCGGGTGCCAACTGGGGCCGGGGAAGAGGACCCGCAGACAGAGGGACAAGCAGAAGTCTGCCCTGACAGAGGCCCTGCATCCCACATGTGCAGCCGTGGACTGAACGCGCCAGCTGCCCCCGCTCTGGCACCGCACTCTGGCACCCCAGCTCCTACCTGTCTTGTTCCGGGGTGCAGCTCTCTGCGAAGCGGGTGCCCTCCCGGGCTCCAGCCGCATCTTCTCCAGGTGCTGCTCCAGCACCACAGAGCGGTGGCGCTCCTCCTGCAGCTTCCTCTCGGACTCCAGGAGCTTGCTGTTGCTCTCCTCCACCCTGGCGATCAGAGGAGGGGGTGCACAGCCGCTGGCAGGCCCAGCCCCCGCCCACCTGCTCAGGCCTTAGACAGGGAAGCACCTCTTACACTGGCAGCGGTGGGACTTGGCCTTGATTTCCATTGCATGAATAGGAATGTGCATTTAAAGTAATGCAGCTGGGGACCAGCAGTTGGCGTAATGGCTATGTCGCTGGACTCCCATGTGGCCGACCGCGGTTCGAGTCCCGGACCCGTTGGCTTAAACTCACGCCCCGTTGGCATAAACTCACGCCGGGCACATGTGCGTGCATGCCCAGGATCCCAAGAGGAGAATGGAGGAGAAGGGATTGCGGTGTGGCCATCTCTCCTAGGGGGTGATTTCTCACTTTCTGTCTCTCTGTCTCTCTGTCTTTCTGGCAAGCGCATGCGCCCTACAGCGAAAACCTCTCCAAAAATAGTACAATAATACAGCTGGGGACTGGCTGTGGTTAAGGGTGGCTAAGGAGGCTGGATCCGACATGGTCAGCCATGCAGTTTGAGTCCTGGACCCTGTACCTTTAAAAACACACCGGATACATATGTGTGCCTGTCCAAAAATCCAACAGGAGGGAGAGATGGAGGGATTGTGGCATGCCATGCCCCGAGGGGTGCTCTCTCTCTCTGATAAGCACGCATGCCCTATAATTAACTTAAATAAAAATAGTCCAGTTGTCTATCCAAGACTTGAGATGAAAAAGTTCACAGCCACTCCCAGCCCCATCATTCCCGGTGCCTCTTCTCCAGAAGCAACCACTTGTAATACTTCTGGCTGTTTCTTTTTCTTTTTTTTGGAGAGGTTTTTGCTATAGGGCGCATGTGCTCACCAGACAGACAGAGAGAGACAGAGACACAGAAAGTGAGAAATCACCCCCCAGGGGGGATGGCCACGCTGCAATCCCTTCTCCTCCATTCTCCTCTCGGGATCTTGGGCACGCACGCACACACGCCTGGCGTGAATTTAAGCCACCGGGTCTGGGACTCGAACCGTGGTTAACTACGTGGGAGTCCAGCGACATAGGCATTACGCTGACTGTTGGTGCCCTGGCTGTTTCTTTGAAGATTTACTGCCTTATTTCTACAGACACTTATGCTGCTGGGGTTTTGTTTTTGTTTTAAGGGCTACATATAAGCTTTTGACTTCTTACTGGCAAAATGAGAATTTTGCTTTATTTTTGTACTCTTCCCCCACCAAACCGAATCACCTCTACCCTTTTCGGCTGTATTGCTGTTAGGTGCTATGTGCGTTTTCTACTGCAGCTGTGCAACTGTGATAAATCACCACAAATGTGGCAGCTTAACACGATATAAACCTATTTTCTCACAATTCTGTAGGTCAGAATTCTTCAGGCCTTTAGCCCCAGCAGGTGGCATGGTGGTTAAGGTGTTAGACTCTCACATGGCTGACCACAGTTCATATCCTGGACCTGGTGGCTTGCTTTCTTAGTTTCTCTGTATCTCTGATGAGCACATGTACCCGATAGCAAATTACATAATAATAAATTAAATTTTAAAAAAGGGAAAGAATTCTGCAGTCTCAGTTGGAAACTCTGCTTCAGGTTCCACAAGCTGAAATCAGGTGTTGGCTGACCTGGGCTCTTATCTGAAGGTTCTGCGGAGAGTCCACTTCTAGGCCCACTTAGGGCCTTGGCAGAATCCAGTTTCAGGTAGCTGAAGGACCCTGTTTCCTGCAGGCCGTTGGTCAATTTCGGCTTCTAGAAGCCACCTTGCCCTGTCCATCTCTGAAGCCAACTAGACACTCTTACGCTGCGTTGAATCTCTGACCTCTGCTGCAGTTTGTCTCTGAATAACCTCGGATGGAGAAATTTCTCTGCTTTTAAGGGCTCAAGTGATTAGATTGGGCCTGCTTGATAATCCAGGATAATCTTCCTATTTTTGGGTCCATAACAACAATCATATCTGCAAAATCTACGTTGCCATGGAACAGAAAGCCTTCGCAGGCAAAACAGCAGGGAGCAAAGGGCATGGCTCTAAAACCCTGTCTACCCCGGGACTGCGTTCGGAACATATTCAGCGCCTGGTTGTGCGCTAATGCCGCGTTCCCTTTCTGAGTTGTTTGCTTTTCCTGGGGTTGGTGATTGCCTTATGCTTCATGTTTTGTTTTCCAAATGCCTGTCATAAATTCATGGACTTTGAAGTTGTTGTGCACTATTTCACATAAAAGGTTTGTTTTTGTCCTTGTTGTTTGTTTTCTCTGTGCTCTCCAGAGAAAACAGCGAGAGAGAGAGAGAGAGAGAGGGAGAGAGAGAGAGAGAGAGAGAGAGAGAGAGAGAGAGAGAGAGAGAGAGAGAGAGAGAGAGAGAGAGAGAGAGAGAGAGAGAGAGAGAGAGAGAGAGAGAGAGAGAGAGAGAGAGAGAGAGAGAGAGAGAGAGAGAGAGAGAGAGAGAGAGAGAGAGAGAGAGAGAGAGAGAGAGAGAGAGAGAGAGAGAGAGAGAGAGAGAGAGAGAGAGAGAGAGAGAGAGAGAGAGAGAGAGAGAGAGAGAGAGAGAGAGAGAGAGAGAGAGAGAGAGAGAGAGAGAGAGAGAGAGAGGGAAAGTGAGAAATCACTCCCTAGGGAAGATGACCATGCCACAATCCCTCCTCCTTCATCTCTCCTCTCAGGATTTTGGGCATGCACATACACACGGTTTTTCAAACCACCAAGTCTGGGGTTCAAACCAGGTGTCCTTGTAGGATCCAGCCACCTTAACTACCACATCACCACCAGCTGGCCCTGAAGGATTTGTTTAATCTCTCTGGGTCTTGGGCTTAAACCCTTCCAAGGTCAAGGTGTGGCATTTCAGACATCTGTGACACTAAAGGCTCAGCTGAAGACCAGGACCCTCTTATCTAACCCGAGCAAAGGGAAACCCACACTCCTGGAAGTCAGAGTGGTGGCCTGGAAACTCCCAGCGCTGGAGGAAGCGGCTTTCTCCATTGGTTACAGAGCCGAAAAGGCAGAAGGGCAACGATTCGGAGCAATAAACGAAGACTAACACAAATGTGTATACGAATGCAGTATACAGCTACTTACAGATGTTAAAGCATGTTCCTTGCAACTTTATTTACAAAAGCAAAAACTGAAAACAGCCTAAAGGCCTATCGAGGAAGGAAAGAGAAATCAGTGGTGACATATTCATCCGGTGGGTCGCCAACATAGTGGCTCCAGCCTCCTGACCGAATGCAGCTACCACAATGCAAGTTAATTAAGTAAAATTAAAAATTCAGTTCCTTAGCCACCCTAGTCACGTTCTAATTTTTTTTTTTTTTTGAGAGGTTTTTGCCATAGGGCACATGCGCTCGCCAGAAACAGAGAGACAGAAAGTGAGAAATCACCCCCCAGGGGGGATGGCCACACCACAATCCCTTCTCCTCCATTCTCCTCTCGGGATCTTGGGCACACACGTACATGCGCCCGGCGTGAGTTTAAGTCGCTGGGTCCGGGACTCGAACCACAGTTGACCACATGGGAGTCCAGTGATGCAGCCATTATGCCAACTGCTGGTCCCACGTTTCAATTTTTCAAGTTCATCTTTTTTTTGTTTGTTTGTTTTTAATGGCTAGAGGGCATATGAGCTTACCAGGGACATAGAGAAAGGTGTGTGTGTGTGTGTGTGTGTGTGTGTGTACACACATATAAAAAATCCACACAAGTCCCCCCCCCCCCCCATGGTGCCTGGTCACACCACAATCCCTTCTCCTCCATTTCTCTATCCCATCAGGATTTTAAGCATGCAAGCACATGTGCCTGGCATGTTTCTCAGGCCGCTGAAGCTAGCACATGTGCCTGGCATGTTTCTCAGGCCACTGAAGCAGGGATTTGAACCACAGCTGGTCATGTGGGATCCAGCTCTCTTAACCATTAGGCTCTAGGGCCGGCCCAAGTTCCAAGGTCTCTAAAGCCACAGGTGGCTGATGGCCACTGCATCGGTTTCTATCATCGCAGCAGTTTCCACGGGACGGCACTGCTCTGGCAAGGGAAGAGAATGAGGTCCAGCTATGTGCGCACAGGGATTAGCTCCAAGGCCTAGAGCTGGTGGGGGAAAGCAAGTGCCATAGGAATGAATACATACGGTATGATGCCATGCATGTAAAACATCACTGAATAATAGTCTCCACGCCTAACTACTCATCTATGTAAACGAATGAACAAAGGCCTAGAAGGCCACACCTAGGTAAGGGCTGGGGTGGGGTGAGGGGCACAGCTTGGCGGCATATCCAAGCTAGCGCCTCCTGCTGTCCGCAGCGGGTAACTGAGACCCTCTGGTTCTGAATCTGCAGGAACAGGTTTTTATAGAGAACACTGAGCCGTTGCCTCTCCCTGAGTTGTCAGAAGAGCCCAGTGAGTGGTAGGGGGTGGAGCTGTTTCTCCTTACCTGTCTGGCTTGTTGGAAAGAAGGTTGCTGGAGCCATTCAAGGTGACTAGCAGTGACAGCCCTTGGAGCTGAGATCCTTGTCCCCAAAGCCTCGGTTTCCCCAAAACCATGGCACATAGGGGGAATGGGGGGACCTTACAGAACTGCATGTCCTGTTTCCTACAGAGCCCAGGTGGTGGAGAGGGGCACGCATCCGCAGGTACCACTCTCCTGCTTGAAGCCCCCCTGGCCTCTGCAGCTCTCATCTAAAACGTCCTTCTCTGTGTCTTGGCCTTGATCTTTCCTCAGGGAGCGCCGGTCCTGAGAGAAGGACACACTCCTCCATTATCCACTCACCACTCACTCACTCCTTCGTTCAACAGGTACTGACACCCACTCATACCGGGCACTGCGCCAGGGGCCTGTCCTCATGGGACTTCCTGCTTTGTTGGAGAGAAAGACAATCAAGACACACACACGAGGGACCAGCAGTTAGCGTAATGGCTATGTCTCTGGACTCCCACGTAGTTGACTGCGGTTCTCGTCCTGAACCAGAGGCTGGAAACTCACGCTGGGCGCACGTGCGTGCGTGCCCAAGATCCCGAGAGGAGAATGAAGGAGAAGGGATTGTAGGCCTGGCCACACCCCCGGGGGTGATTTCTCACCTTCTGTCTCTCTGTCTCTCTCTTCAGCATGCGCACACGCCCTGTAGCAAAAATCCCTCCCCTCAAAAAAAAGAAAGACAGAAACCCATATGAATCTAGTGTAAGGAGGGGGTAGATTTCTCCTTTCTATGAAGAAAGAAAAGCATGTAGGGAAGTGCCTAGAGAAGCAGAGGGTGATGCTATTTGGAATGTCCCTTCTCTGTCACTATCTGCCACTGCCTCCCAGGATCCCCTGGAGCCGAGGAGCCCAGACCTTTGCTGGGACTGGCAGATCTAGGAAGTTGGTGGGGAGACGGGTAGGTGCTGGCAAACTGCTGGCATTTAGGGGGATCAGCAGTAGCTTAAAAGACGGTCCAGGCTGAACATCAGTGCAGGCCCCCCTTCCCCCGTTAATGAAGACTTGGTAGGAGAGACAGGAGAGGGAACGCCTCAGATGCCTCAAAGAACTCTCAATGAGGAAAGAAAAGAGAGAAATCACCCTTAGAATACGTTGTTTTAAAAAAAATTTGAACTGAATCATCAGAAGTACTGAAAAATAAAATGGCCCCTGTGAGACTCAAATCAGTGATACTGAAGACAAAATGTGGAAATTACCCCAGAGCAAAGGTCCCAAAGAAATGTCAGCTACTGGGCCATTGGCCTAGCGGTTAAGGGAACCAAATCCCACATGGCTGACTGTAGTTCAAACACCAGCTCTGGCAGCTTGAAGAACAGACTGCATATATGTGCATGTGTGCCCCAAGTCCTGACAGGAGGAAGAAATGGAAGAGAAGATTCTGGGGTGTGACCAAGCCCACTGGGGGTATTTTCCCCTCACCCTCTCTCTGTGCCTTTCTCTGGTGAGCATGCATAGTCTTGGGCAATGAAAAGAATGAGTAGTAAGTAAGTAAGTAAGTAAGTAAGTAAGTAAATAGGTGAGCTCATGCGCCCCAAGTAGGATTACAGAAGTCTTCCTTTACACGTAGCTGGTAACATGCTTGGACTCTAGGACAAGGATTGAAATCTTCTAACAAGAACATAAAATGCGAGGATTTTTTTGTCTGTTGTTTTCATTTTGTTTTGTGTTTTAGAGGTTTTTGCCTTAGGGTGAGTGCACTCGCTAGGGAGAGAGAAAGACAGAGACAGTGAGAGGGAAAGTGAGAACTCACCCCCCCCCACTCAGGGAGGACGACCATGCCGCAATCCCTTCTCCTCCATTCTCCTCCCGGGATCTTGGGCATGCACGCACATGCACCCGGCGTGAGTTTTGAGCCACCAGGTCCGGGGCTCAAACCGTGGTCAGCCATGTGGGAGTCTAGTGACATAACTCCTACACCATCTGCTGGCCCCAGAACAACACTTTTGACTACTGCTCATGTACCAGCTACGTGTCGACTACTGTTCATGGAACGGACACAGTGGGAATACTTAGCGTCCCACTGCAAAAGCATTATTTAAAGTAACCAAGAGGATGCACTAATATTATTTTAAGAAGAGACAGAAACTCTGACCTTTACACAAGATTGTCAAAGACCTACCTCTGAGAAAGACACCAGGTCAAGACAGTTTCTCAAGACAGTTCTACGTAACCTCATTATTATTCTATCACACAATACAGAAAAAACAGTTTCCTGTAAGCTTATAAAAATCTGATTTCACAGTTAGCGACTGGGCAAATGTATTCATTTTCTATTGCTGTATAACGAGGTACCACACATTTAGTGGTAAAACACTACATCTTCAGAAAACATAAACACCTACAAGTCAACAGCATAAACAACCCAATTAAAAATTAGACAGAAGGCTTGTATTTCTCCAGAGAAGTTACACAAAAGGCCAATAAGCACAGGATAGAGTGTTTGACATCATCAGGGAAATGCGACCCAAACCAGAGTGAAATACCCCTGTAAACTCCTAGGATAGCTATAACTGAAAAACCAGAAAGCAAGTGTTGGTGAGGATGTGCAGAAGTTGAAACCCTTGTATACTGCCAGTTATAAAACTGTGTAGACACTTTGAACACAGTTAGCTCCTCCAAAAGCTAACCATAGAATTATTATATGTTCCAACAATTCCACTCCTTGGGATAGACCCCAAAGCATTGAAAACGGGGACTCAAACACATGCTTGTACAGCAACGCTCCCTGCAACACCGTACATAACAGGCTAAAGGCAGAAGCAACTCAAGTGTCACTCCATGGAGGGACAAACAGAACGAGGTAACTAGAACACAATGGAAGATTACTCGGGCATCGAAGGGAATGAAGTTCTGATACAGGTCATGCCAGGATTAACCTCGACAGCATCATGCTAAGTACGATGACCCAGGCACAAAAGGATAAACAGTGTGTGACTACTTCTATGAAATGAAATATCTAGAATAGGCAAACTCATAGAAACAGAAGGTGGGGTAGAGGTTACTGGACTAGGTGTGGGAGGCAGAGTATGGACGATTATTGCTCCGAGGTTAGTTTTTGTGTGAGTTGTGAAAACATCTCTAATTGGTCAGTAACATTGGTTGCACAGTACTGCGAATGTAATTGACGCCACTGGACTGGATACTTCAATGGTTAAAGGGACCGATTTTTATGCTTTTTGCTACAATTAAGCCTCCTCTTTCAGATTTGTCATACTATCTCATTACGTTAGCAAAATCATCAGCAATTCCTGATTTTAAAAGCTGAAGAAGTAAAATAAGAAGAGAAGGAAGGAGACATCTTAACACAAGAAAGTATTTAAAATGATGGGAACCAGCAGTTAGCATAATGGCTATGTCACTGGACTCCCACGTAGTCGAAAGCGGTTCGAGTCCCGGACCTGGTGGCTTAAAACTCACGCCGGGCGCATGTGTGTGCGTGCCCAAGATCCCAAGAGGAGAATGGAGGAGAAGGGATTGTGGCGTGACCATCCCCCCTGGGGGGTGATTTCTCGCTTTCTGTCTTTATGTCTCTCTCTGCCTGTCTGGCGAGCGCACACGCCCTATAGCGAAAACCTCTCCAAAATAATAATAATAATAATAATAATAATAATAATAATCTAAAAAAGAAAAAAAAGAAAGTATTTAAAATGAGAAACAACAGCCCGTCGGTAGAGGAATGGTAAATAAATCATAGTGGAGTCACACGATTAAATACTATGTGACCATGAAAAGAAAACGCTGATGGGAAGAGAATGTCTGTGCAATAGGACGCAGTGAAATAAGTAGAGGAAGAGTATGCGTAATATAACATCTAATTTAAAATTGATAATGAATTAAAAATTTAAAGACAAATAGATATAAGGCTAATGTGATTCACCTAATGAGCCAGACACAGAGGGATTTGCAGCAGTTACGGATGTGCTGCATTGTGAGGGGGGGCTTTCGCTTCTGCTACGATGTTCAGTGACATCTGCCTTTTGTCCAATTTTGCATTCCATTTATAACAGCGGAAATAGTAAAACAACCGACACCACATGAAGTGGCAAAGCACATTGTGAATTTTCCCCTTTTCCCCCAGATGTTCTTCCTCGTCTTTGTGAGATTTTTTTTTTTTTCTGTAGGGCGCGTGTGCTCGCCAGAAAGAGAAAGAGAGACAGAGAGACAGAAAGAGAGAAATCAGACGCCCCACCAGGGGGTCACACCGCAATCCCTTCTCCTCCATTCTCCTCTCGGGATCTTGGGCACGCACGCAAACGCGCCTGGCGTGAGTTTAAGCCACCATATCCAGGACTTGAACCACGGTCGACTACATGGGAGTCCAGCAACATAGCCATGACGCTAACTGCTGGTCCCAACAGGGTGTTGATACTAGGATCCACCCCTACCCTCAGCCTGCCCAGATCTTGGGTGCACAGGTGCCTTGCGTACTCCGGGAGGGATCTGGACCCAAACCCGGACTCTTCCCCGGGATCCGCCTCACAGAGCAGCCTGTGTCACTGCTGTGCCCCAGGACCAGAAGTTGGTGTAATGGCGCCGCGGCCGACTACATGGGAGTCCAGCGACATAGCCATGACGCCAACTGCTGGTCCCCCCAGTGTGTTTGCCAAGTTGCCAGGTAGGGATTCCAACTGCCCAGTCAGCCATTCGGGATCCAGCTGTCTTCACCACCACACCCCTGGCTGGTCCGTGAAGACATTTTTAAAAGTGCTGGCAAAAGGAAATGAATACTGGGAACCAGCAGTTAGCGTAATGGCTATGTCGCTGGATTCCCACATAGTCGACCGCGGTTCATGTCCCGGACCCGGTGGCTTAAAACTCACGCCGGGCGCGTGTGCGTGCGCGCCCAAGATCACGAGAGGAGAATGGAGGAGAAGGGATTGCGGCGTGACCATCCCCCCTGGGGGGTGATTTCTCGCTTTCTGTCTCTATGTCTCTCTCTGTCTGTCTGGCGAACGCACGCGCCCTACAGTGAAAATCTCTCTCTCAAAAAAAAAAAAAAAAAGGAAATGAATACTGACTATTGGATACTTAAGACTAACTTAGAGGGTTTCATTTCAGAAGTTTTTTTTTAAAAAAAGAATATGGAAGATAAGTATTAAATAAAAATAACACAAGAGCCAGCCTGTGGCCTAGTGGTTAAGGACGCTGGATCCCTCATGGCTGATGCTATGGCCCGAGTCCTGGGCCTGCACGTGTGCGTGCTCACAATCCTGAAGGGAGGAGGGGGAGGGGGAGGGATTGCAGCTTGACCACACCCCACGGGTGGGTGCTCTCTCCCTCCTTCCCCCAACCCCCACTCCCCATCGCTCTCTGTCAAGCCCATGTGCCCTCTGGCAAATTTTTTTAAAAAGAAAGAAAGAAAACACGAAAGATGCAAGAGGAGAAATTAGAGTTAAAATATTCTACACTTATTCTATTCCTCAATGTGATAATAAGATAATTCACTTACTTTAGACTTGCTGCGTTTTATGCTAAAAATTAAAGGTAGGCGGGGCCAGCAGTTAGCATAATGGCTATGTCGCTGAACTCCCATGTAGTCGACCGCGGTTCGCATCCCGGACCCGGTGGCTTAAAACTCACGCCAGGCGCGTGTGCGTGCGTGCCCAAGATCCCGAGAGGAGAATGAAGGAAAAGGGATTGCGGCGTGGCCATCCCCCCTGGGGGGTGATTTCTTGTTTTCTGTCTCTCTGTCTCTGTTTGTCTGGCGAGCACACGCGCCCTATAGCAAAAAACAAAAACAAAAAAACAAAAAACTTCTCAAAAATAAAAAAAATTAAAGGTATCCAGCTGGTAGCGTGGTAGGTGAGAGGCTGGATCCCACATGGCTGACTGTGTGGTTCAAGTCTTGAACCCGGTGGCTTGAAAACCCCCCCAGGTGCGTGTGCATACGTGGCCAAATCCACAAAGGAGACATGGAAAAGGGACTGCACTGTGACCATGCCCCACGGCAGCAGGGGTGCCGTCTCACTTTCCTCTTTCTCTGTCTCTCTCTGGAGAGCACACGGACCCCTCTAACAAAATTGTAAAAAGTAGTTAAGGATAACCACTAGAAGCAGAGATAAACGTGTAACTTCCAAACACGTACAGAAGAAAAAGAGATAAAATGTCATTACATCCAATCCAAGAGAAGAGAAAGGAGCAAAGGGAACAAATACAATCGTGGCAAATAGGAAATGTTAATTAAGGTGACAGAATATGACGAACATGAAAATGCTCAAACACAGACATTCCCAGACTGAATCTAAAAGCAAAAGCAATCACGTGCTTTTTTAAATAGAGACCTATTTAGTGACTTTCACCATAACGAAAGACTGAAAGCCTTGAGTAGCTTCTCTTGTAAACAACAGGTCAATGGGTCAGATATAAAAAATACCTCATTTTCAGAGCCTCAGACATTGGACAGCAGACTCGGGAGCAGGGAAGTGAATGGCCCAAGCTCTGCCGTGGCCCACTCTGCCTGGGGTGCTTTCTGAAGCAGAGGACGGTGGTCTCACCGGGGTAGGGACTTGAGATTGGGGAAGCGGGTAAGGGAGGGTCTGAAGGAGCTGGCGTTAGTAGGGCAGGGTACAGGAGACGGGGGAACTACGCATAGTACGACCTCCCCTTATGCAAAACTGGGACAGACTACGAAATTTTTTTTTTTTTTTTGGAGAGGTTTTTGCTATAGGGCACATGTGCTTGTCAGACAGACAGAGAGAGACAGAGAGACAGAAAGCGAGAAATCACCCCCAGGGGGGATGGCCACGCTGCAATCCCTTCTCCTCCATTCTTCTCTGGGGATGTTGGGCACACACGCACACGCGCCCGGCGTGAGTTTAAGCCACTGGGTCCAGGACTCAAACCGTGTTCGACTACACGGGAGTCAAGCGATTCGCCAACTGCTATTCCCTACAAATATATATTTTTTCTTTTTCTTTTTCTTTTCTTCTCTTTTTTTTTTCTTTTTGAGAGGTTTTTACTATACTGTGCTTGTCAGACAGACAGAGAGAGACAGAGAGACAGAAAGCGAGAAATCACCCCCCACAGGGAGGATGGTCACACCTCAGTCCTTTCTCCTCCATTCTCCTTTTGGGATCTTGGGCATGCACGCACACACGCCCGGTGTAAGTTTAAGCCACCAGGTCTGGGACTTGAACTGTGGTCGACTACATGGGAGTCCAGCGACATAGCCATTACACCAACTGCTAGTCCCTACAAATATTTTTTTAAAAGTAGATATCGAGGATTTCTGAGAAAGGAAGGTCCTGTGCTTTGGGATGAAAGATCTCAACAGGTTTGGGGGTTCTGAGTGCAGTGGGTGCCTGTGCCCCCTCTTCTGAGAGTCCAGTGAGACTGCAATACGCAGAGTAGAAAAGACAACGAATCTGGGCTGATGGGCCTGGAGCAGCTTCCCAGAGCTTCCCAACGCACAGGCGACGCGGAGCAGTGGGCCGGACCTGAGGACCCCAGCGGGTACAGCTACCAGTGCACAGGCGTCGTAGGCACACCGCGAGGGTGAGTCCTCCCTCATGTTCTGCCCTGCGTCAGGTGAGATCTCCCACGGAAAGAGACCACCCCTGCGAGCTTCCTGTGGAACAGGCCCACTGAGGGATCCCCGCTGCCACTGTGTGGCGAGGACCGCCCAGTCCATCCCCAGAGTCTGAGAGGAAGCCATCATGGTTGAAGCCCCCAAGGCTGGGATGGTTAAACCATAAATGACTCAAGCAAATCCCACCCCGACTCAGGTGTACCCTAAGACTACAGAGTTGTGCACTCCATCGAACGGCCATTACAGAAGAACTGATGTTTCTTTTTGGACGTATCTGAGTGTGTCTGCCATTCACACCCTCCAAGTGTTGCATGAAGAGAAGTCATTAAAGCCGGCCCCTTCCCACTGCTCAGTTAGCACGCTTCCACTGATTTTGCTGTCCTAGCGCCCCTCGCTCCCTCAGTAACGGTACCCCATTTTCTTCTCCTGCTTTCTGTGACCACTGGAGGTGCTTCCAGTCAGAGGGCCACGTGAGGGGACACAGCAGCGGACAGGACACCTGAGGGCTCCTCTCCCAGCATGCACGGCCACAGACCTGCCGGCTGTCGGGGTGCACCATCCCAGAGGCTCGGGAGACACGGCCCAAGATTCCTGCTCCCAAGAGGCCTGCACCTGCTTGGACTCCTCTTGTGCTCCGCTCCTGCCCTGTCCCAGCTGTGCACAGGGGTGGGGTGAGGGGACATCTTACTCTGCGTAGCTTCCCTATCTTTGGCCAGTACCTTCCAGAAATCGCCTTGGCTTCGCTAAGCCAGACCGGTTTCTATTGTCCGTCATCAAAGCAGCCGGGCTGACATGGGATACACCTCTCAGGGCAGAAGCTCAGTGGTGTCCTTTATGTTTCCCAGTGTGGAAGTCACGCAGTCGGCCACGTGCTGGCCTGGGCACTGGCGATTCTTGCCAGAAGGGTCACTTGAGTGAGGCGCACTGATTTATCTGAATGGAAGTCTGTCAACGACCTTTGGGGAAAATGGACCTCCTGGCCTGCTGCCCCGGGCGCCTCCCTCTCTGCCTCTGAGAAGTCTTAGCTCCCCCACCTATCAGCAGCTTGCTTGTTCTTTGTTTATTTTTTTAATTTTTTTATTTTTGGAGAGGTTTTTCGCTATAAGGCACATGCGCTTGCCAGACAGACAGAGAGAGACATAGAGACAGAAAGAGAGAAATCACCCCCCAGGGGGGATGGTCACGCCGCAATCCCTTCTCCTCCACTCTCCTCTCAGGATCCTGGGCATGCACGCACACGCACCCGGCGTGAGTTTTAAGCCACCGGGTCCGGGACGCGAACCATGGTTGACTACCTGGAAGTCCAGCGACATAGCCATTACGCTAACTGCTTGTTCCCTCTTTGTTTATTTTTTGTTTCTTTTTTAAGAGAGGTTTTTGCTATAGGGTGCATGTGTTCACCAGAGAGACAGAGAGATGGAAATTGAGAAATCACCCCCTGTGGGGCGGGGGGCATCTCTTCTCCTCTATTCTCCTTGCAGGATTTTTGGGCATACATGCACACATGCCCAGCGTGAGTTTTAAGTCACCAGGTCCAGGACTCGAACCGTGGTCGGCTACGTAGGAGTCCAGAGATGGAACCATTACGCTATCTGCTGGTCCCCATGCTTGTTCTTTGTTATTCCAGACCTCAGGCTAGCCTGTGTTTTTTTTTTTTTTTTTTTTAGAGGTTTTCACTATAGGGTGCGTGCGCTCGCCAGACAGACAGAGAGAGACAGAGAGACAGAAAGCGAGAAATCACCCCCCAGGGGGGATGGTCACGCCGCAATCCCTTCTCCTCCATTCTCTTCTCGGGATCTTGGGCACACACACACACACGCCCGGCGTGAGTTTTAAGCCACCGGGTCTGGGACGCGAACCGCGGTCGACTACGTGGGAGTCCAGCGACATAGCCATTACGTTAACTGCTGGTCCTGCCCACGTCTTCTTCCCCCGGACCCTCCGCCATCACTAAGGACAGCGCCAGGCTCACCATGGACTGGTGGGTGGATCTGACTCAAGTCTCTCTCCTGATCCACCCCATGTCCACATGCCACGAGATGGTCCCACTGGGTGCAACGGGGCTGGGCTACTCCTGAGGGTGAGCCACGGAGCAATGACAGGGGGCGGTCACTGGAGCTGTGCTGGGGAGGTCCCGGACAACGCCGTGGGAGCTGAGCTCTCAGGCGAGGTGAACCTGGTCATGGGTGAGCCTGGCCCCGTGCCCACCCCTGGAGGCCCAGAAGAGGGCTCCCTGGGCACCACGAGTTACCGTTTCTGCAGGACAGAGACAAACTCTGTGAGTCGGTCCCGCTCCACCTCGGCCGCCTGCCAGAGGGCCTTGATTTCTGTCACGTGTGCCTGCCAGCCTTTGTGTTCAGGGGAGTCTGAGAACCTAGGCCAGGGTGGAGGGCAGAGGGAAGAGGGCAGAGGTCATCTGAAGCCTGGGGACACACTTAGGCCTGCAATGGTGGGAGGGCTGCAAGGATCCTTAGGTGTTCTAAGAGAAAGCCAGAGAGAAGGAGGCAAATCCGGCCCCTCCTGGTCCTCCTCGCCTGGATCCGCGTCAGTCAGGTGTTCCGGGGCCTGCTGGAGGTCCCTAGCCTCACTTAGCTGCTCCGAAGGCAGACCCTGCTGAGACTGGAGTTCTATCGGTACCTTTCTCTGCCCATCCCTGGGGGCTGAAGCAGACTGGCTGCCATGGAGCTGGCACCTAGGGGTCTGTGCTGCCCTGGATCCCCATACAGTCCCTAGGCCTCGCTGCCCTGCCCACGCCAGGCAGGCCCAGTCTGTGTGCTCCTGCCAGCCTGGCCCAGTCCTCCTCTATCTCCTGGCTTGGCCCCATACCCAGTTCACTTCCCTGGAGCCTACACTCTTGGCTTGGTGACTTGGTCTGTCCTCCCCCTGCCATTACGGCTCTCCTGCTTACCAACCCCTCAACCTGGTGGCTGGGGCCAGGATGAGACTGGTCTGCCTGCCAAGACCCCCGAGCCTGTATGGGAGTCCCAGCTGCTCTCTGCCATGCCTGGGCCTTTTCCAGGGAGACCCTGGGTGAGCCCGGGCTCGCTCGCCTAGCATGCAGGCGTAGGGAGACTGCGTGGTGGGCAGGGTGTGAGGGCTGGGCTGGAGCACATGGTCCTATAGCTGACTTGCCCTGTGGCCCTGAGCAGGCCCCTTCCTCTCCCCTGGCCCCAGTTCTCCCTGTGAATATCCAGGGGTTAACTGGGATGGGTTCCGAGGTCTGCTGACCCTTCTGGGTTCTGGCTCCTAAATACGTCCTAAGGTCGCTACTCAGTCTGGCCTCTGAATCAGTGGCTTCGCTGTCACCTAGAAGCTGCTGGGCATGCAGACTCCGTCTCCCTCCCAGATCCGCCATGTCAGCACCTGCAGGTGACCTGGCAGATTCGCGGTCTGTGTGCACGCTGCAGCTTGGACGGCCCTTCTCCACTCACCCCTGTGATTCCCGAGTGTGGGGCGTGGAGGAGCGGGAGGAAGGGCTGACCCCGCCCTCCCCACCCCACGCACCCCTATCGGAGTCATCTGAAGGGTGTGGGTGCAACCTGCCAACCCAGTAGCTATCACTCGGAGGGCACTCCTGCCCCACGGAATCTTGCCACAGATGGCGAGGACCGTGAGATGCATGAAGGCAGGCCCATGCGCAGGTGGGTTCAGTAACTGTTTGTGTCTTATGGAAGAATGGGCAGCCTGGACAGCCGCGGAGGTGTGTCTGTGAAGTACAGAGGTCGCAGCCGGGAAGGGACCTTGAGGGGTCGGCTTGTCCACCTTCCTATTCCCACTACTGGGACTAAAACCCAGAGACACGGAGCCCGCCTGCTCTCCCCGTGCTGGGATGAGGCCTCCCCACCCTCAGGAGTGCGGCGTGAGCCCTGTGCACCGTGTCACCCACTCTCCCCCGGGTGCCCTGGTGACCCCAGGCTGGCAGGTGGGGCAGCTGCAGGCTGGCCTTGGCCCGCGGTAGCGCCGTGCTGCCCGAAGGTCAGGCCAGAGTGTCTCAGGTCTTTCCAGGAGACAGCAGCCCAGAACAAGGGCCTACTCGCCCGGAGCCACAGAGTGGGGCAGATAAAGGGCTGGGGCCACTCCGAGGCCTGGCCTGGAACCTGAGCTGACCCGCTCGAGGGGTCAGGGTGTGGGGATGCTGACAGCAGGAGCAGTGTCCAGTGGACAGTGGGCAGGGCCTGGGCAGGGCTTCGGGGCAGGACAAAGCTACCCTTTGTCCCTAAGCTGGCAGTGAGAACAAAGGGCCCATTTAAGCCGCGCTGCTTGGTTTTATCAACAAAGAGGGACCAGAGAGCCGAGGAGTATCAGTGGCTCAAAGTGGGAGCCCTTGTGATGTGGCAGTCTCCCTAGAGACTGGTTCTCAGTAGCAGGAGAAGGCAAGGGAAGGTGCTAGAAGCCAGACTGGGAGGAATCCTCATGTCAACTCTCTGGTAATGGCAGGGAGGGTGCACATAACGGGAGTGGG
>NW_006159958.1:2551217-2552560 GCF_000334495.1 Tupaia belangeri chinensis
GGGCCCCAGGCGGGCAGGTGGGGCGGCTGCAGGCTGGCCTTGGCCCGCGGTAGCGCCGTGCTGCCCGAAGGTCAGGCCAGAGTGTCTCAGGTCTTTCCAGGAGACAGCAGCCCAGAACAAGGGCCTACTCGCCCGGAGCCACAGAGTGGGGCAGATAAAGGGCTGGGGCCACTCCGAGGCCTGGCCTGGAACCTGAGCTGACCCGCTCGAGGGGTCAGGGTGTGGGGATGCTGACAGCAGGAGCAGTGTCCAGTGGACAGTGGGCAGGGCCTGGGCAGGGCTTCGGGGCAGGACAAAGCTACCCTTTGTCCCTAAGCTGGCAGTGAGAACAAAGGGCCCATTTAAGCCGCGCTGCTTGGTTTTATCAACAAAGAGGGACCAGAGAGCCGAGGAGTATCAGTGGCTCAAAGTGGGAGCCCTTGTGATGTGGCAGTCTCCCTAGAGACTGGTTCTCAGTAGCAGGAGAAGGCAAGGGAAGGTGCTAGAAGCCAGACTGGGAGGAATCCTCATGTCAACTCTCTGGTAATGGCAGGAAGGGTCACTAGACCGGGAGTCGGGGCCAAGCCCCGGGCCTGCAGCTGCATACTCTGGGACTTCTCTGACCCTCCGTGTCCTCACGGACCCTTGGAAGAATCTCTGGCCTTTGCGTGTCCTCGCTTCCCTTCCTTTTAGTGGGATGTGAGTCCTGGCTGAGCAATTGAGGATGGGAGAGACTGTGTGGGCCCAGGGCTACTGGGCTCCTACCTGGGCGAGGTCCCGTGGGGGCTGGGCCGGGAAGGCCTTGTGAGAGCAGACTCCACCAGCGTGTGGCCCAGGCTGGTCACGGAGCTGTGTGGAGGCAGAAGGGGCCCGTCACCGTGCGAAGGCAGACCAGGCCCTCCTAGGCCTCCCCTTCCTGCATGTGAGGTGGTCTAGGGGCCATCAGGGGTCCGAGGAGCCCGAGGAAGCGGCCAGTGCTGGCCCTCGCAGCAGCCCTGGCTGGGTAGCCTGGTGGACTTGCTGTCCTTCCTGGGAGAACTCTTGCTTACTCAAAATGAGCAGACCCAGGGGATGTTAGAGCCTTGAACCCGCTGACACGGGTCTGCTGGAGGGGCCCAGGAGCAGATGCATTTCGAGGCCAGCCCAGAGACTGTTATGGGGAGCTGTAACAAGCTCGCTCTGGAAGTAAAACCGGGGTCTCGGCGCGCACTCCTGCACACGCAGACCTAACGTGACCGCAGAGCCCCACATGTCGGGGCCACAGAGGCACAGCCACCTAAAACCTGCACTGTGGCTCCCCCCCAGGCAGCAGGAAGCCACCTCTCTCTGAATAATTAATACTCACCCCCAACCCCGCCCTCCCG
>NW_006159958.1:2553223-2555441 GCF_000334495.1 Tupaia belangeri chinensis
CCCTTATGATGAGGGATGTTGCGCACGAGTCTGCCGACATGATCGCCGGCCGAGGCTGGGGACTTGGTGAGGCCCGGGTCCTCCAGGAACGCGGGGCAGGTGGGGCTGCCCTCGGGCCCACTGGGTGCCTCGCCCACTCCTTTATTCCGAAGGTACTGTGGGCAGCAGACGTGGGTTCCATTCTTAGGGCTTTGGCTCAGAGGCCTGGGGAAGGCGGGAGGGGGGCCTTGGCTTGAGTTCGGGGTTTTCAGGGGACATGAAAGAGGCTTCTCTTCGGGAGTGAGAGGCAAGGCCCGGGGAGGAAGGCCCTGCTTGCATGATAATGCCACCTAATAATGCCTCTCTTCAGGGACAGAGCTCCATGGTGTGAGTGTGGACCCTGGGCCAGGAAGCTGCTGCACACTGGGGTCCCAAAGCGAGGGACGTGGCCGTGTGTGCAGGGCCGGTCAGACACTGCCATTCCGAGTGGGCCCGCTTCTCGGGCGGCCTCTCCCACGCGTGGATGAATGCCAGGTGTGATTTGAGGCCACCCAGGTGTGATTTGTCAACCCCAGGCTCCCGGAGCTAGAGAGGCTGGCAGGGCCTCAGCGAGGGCGGGCAGCCCTGGGAGCAGGCTGGGATTCCTGGCCTCCTCTCCTCCCTCAACCCCTTCCTCTTCCGGATTCCTGGTGGGCTCGGCTAAGAAGGAACATTCGAGGACCCCCGTAGGAGGTCAGGCCACCGTAGAGAAGTGGACAGTGGGTGTGAGCCCCTCACAACCAGGCCCACAGCCCCCAGCCTCAACGCTCTGAGGAAAGCGCACATGTGCCAACCTGTCTGGGCTAATACTGGCCCCCGCCGGCTGGTGACCTGTGAGGCAGGACCAGCTCTCGAGGGCAGGGGTGATATAAAGATGCGGGAATATTCCAGCACGGTTCCCTCCCCAGGGAGCCTGGGGGTGACAAGAGCGTGAGGGCTACAAGGTGCGACCCCATTCTATTCCCAGACCTTCCTCACGCCCCGCAGCCAGCCCTGTGGCCCAGGCTGCCCTGGTCTCCGGGGACGGACAAGGGCAGGACAGACTGGCTGGTCGGCCAGTGCCAGCTGAGGGGCTCCTGGCTTCTCAGGCCTCTGATGGGCCACGGGTCCCTGGAAATGGACAGAGCTACTCCATGACATGCATTCGGCCGTACCAGCCAGCCTCCGCGCGAGCCAGAGTAAGGCTCCTTTTGTCACTAGCAGGGACCCGTGTGGCCCAGAGGCCACCAGGCCCCTTCCCCCTGAGTACCACCTCTACCACGGCAGGCAGGAGCCAGAGAGAGCCAAGGCACGATGCCTAGAGCCCGGCTGTGCCCTCGAGGCACCTGGAAGACGAGCACCCATGGGGCTCACCCATTCCAGGAGCGCTTACTGAGCATCTATGGCACGCTGGCCCAGTGCCAGGCTCTGGGCACCTTTTACGGGAGTTCAGGGTGGGAAATAGGAAAATGACCAGGTACGCAGCCTGAGCAAGGCTGGGCAGTGTCTGGGGAGGCACAGAGTTAGGAGCGTGCCCAGGACGGTCCCTGGGCCAGAAGCTGGGGGAGCTCGTGACCGGGGGGACTTGCAGGCGGAGGGAGAGCTGGCCAGACAGGCAGTGCAGAAAGTGGAGGGAGTGTGTTCCGGGTACGTGCACAGCCCTGGGGAGGGAGGACAGCGGGGCTGCATGTGAAGGTTAGCAGAGTCCATGAGGCCAGACCAGAGGGAAAGGGGAGGCGTGAAGAGAAGATGGGATGGGGGTGCACGGTGGCAGCGAGAGCTAGACAGGGCCCAGAAGCCAGAGGAAACGGGCTCTCCTTCCACCTCCCTGCTGGCTGGAACATGGTCGTAATGCTGGAGCTGCAGCCATCCTCCCGGATCCTAAGGACGAGGGCTGCAGCTGAGGAGGAAAGAAGCTGACCCGGAAGGAGCCTGGATCCTTGAGGAATGGGTGAGGCTGAGAGTGACAGCCAGCCACGGACGGGTTTTGAACAGAACACACACATGCCCACGTTGTGGTTTTTTTTTGGAAGAGGTTTTTGCTATAGGGCGCGTGCACTCGCCAGAAAGACAGAAAGAGACAGAGAAACAGAAAGCGAGAAATCATCCCCCAGGGGGGATGGTCATGCCGCAATCCCTTCTCCTCCATTCTCCTCTCAGGATCTTGGGCACGCACGCACACGCGCCCAGTGTGAGTTTAAGCCACCGGGTCCGGGACTCG
>NW_006159958.1:2556056-2557717 GCF_000334495.1 Tupaia belangeri chinensis
ACAGAACACACACATGCCCACGTTGTGTTTTTTTTTTGGAGAGGTTTTTGCTATAGGGCGCGTGCACTCGCCAGAAAGACAGAAAGAGACAGAGAAACAGAAAGCGAGAAATCATCCCCCAGGGGGGATGGTCATGCCGCAATCCCTTCTCCTCCATTCTCCTCTCGGGATCTTGGGCACGCACGCACACGCGCCCAGTGTGAGTTTAAGCCACCGGGTCCGGGACTCGAACCGCGGTTGACTACGTGGGAGTCCAGCAACATAGCCATTACGCTAACTGCTGGTCCCCCACATTGTGTTTTATAAAGGAAAGGTGGATGCAGAATAGAATCGGGATCCGGATGGAAGCCCATGGCCAAACTAGAGCCAGGAAGGCGTGGAACAGACGAGGCTACGGCAGGCGGGGGAGCAGCGGGAGAAGCCATGATTTCTGTGGGTGCCAGGTGGATGTGCCGGGGCTCGGGAGTGGGAGCCAGTCATGCCAGCGCTCTGCTCACCTGCGTACTGAGTTGCCCGATCTCCAGCTCCACCTGCCGCACCTTGGCCTCGCGCTCGGCCACCATGGCTCGCAGCTGGGCGACGAGGCTGCTGCTCCGCTGCGTCTCGCTGTTCACCTGCTGGTCCAGGCGGTGCTGGGTCGCTCGCGTCTTCTCCTCCTGCAGACTCAGGCTGCCCAGAACCTCCTGCAGCTGCTTCAGCTGGCCCTGGGCGGCCGGGCAGGACAGGCAGGGGTCAGTCTGACCCCTGGGCAGGGGAGGACACGTTGGGCCACCTTCCCTACCACAGCCTGCCCACTCCTGAACCCTCAGGACCAACAGTGAGACATTAGCTGTCCCCTTGAGAAGCAGGGGGTTCAAACCAGGCAGGGGGGGACCATGCTGTCTCCTGACCTCAACCTCCTTCTCCTGGAGATTGGGGCCGAGAAGGACATGCAGTGGGCTCTTGGAGACAAGAGAACACAGCTCAGTTGGTGGGGGAGATATTTGGGTAAAAGCAAGTCTCATCCTGATCTAAGAGAGCACCCTCGAAGGCACGACCTGGAGCCTTGGTCAGGGACCCGTCAGCACCTGACTCAAACTCATCCCCTGGAAAAACCTCCAAAGAAACTTCCTGCCTGGCGCCAATGGGAAGGGCCAGGTCAGTGATCTGGAACAGATGGGGTCAGTGCCCCAACCTCAGTGGGAAAAGCCGAGCCCAGGGAGTGCAGAGACACTGCTGGTGCATGGCAGTGCTCAGGCTGGTTTACGACTCTTGTCTAGCCACCCCAGTGACAGCGGATGGTGACACACAGGGACCTCAGAGGACATCTAGCCCTGCACCTTGTTAAAAACTAAATAATGGTGCCAGCAGGTGGCCTGGTGGCTAAGGCGCTGGAATCCCACATGGCCCACCACAGTTCGCGTCCCAGACCCGGCGGCCTGAAAATCACACTGGCTGCATGCGTGCCCCAAATCCCAAGAGGAGAATGAAGGAAAAGGGTGGCCTTCCCTTCTGGAGGTGATTTCTCACTTTCCCTCTCACTGTCTCTGTCACTCTCCAGCGGATGCACAAGAAAAATAACCTAAAACTGGCGTGGCAAAAATCTAAAAATCTAAAACGGAACGGAACAGAACGGGACAAATGAAGCTGGCTGCCAAGGCTCGGGGGGGGGGGGAGAGTAG
>NW_006159958.1:2557739-2563327 GCF_000334495.1 Tupaia belangeri chinensis
CAGGTTCACACACAGAGGCGGGCCTGGGTCTTAGGTCCCTGGGCCTGCCCAGCACCCCGCAGTGTGAGATTCCTGTGGACCAAGGCGGGGCCTGAGCCGGCACGTTTCCCCAAACATCCCAGCCAAGCAAGGTGTGACCACCCAGCCCTGGCCTGTGGGCTCAACTTGGAATTCAGACTCCAAGTTCTGGGACCGCTCTGGTCCCACAGGGAGAGCCTGGGCTGTCAGGTCAGGGAAGCTGAGCGGCCTTGCTGTTCATGGAGCATTTACGGTACGATGAGCCTGGTGTGGACTTGCCTGTGGGGTCCTGGATGCGGGAGGAGGCTGCACCATTGCACACACGAACCTGTGCTGGCCTCAACGTCCCTGCGATTCCTTGTTGGGAAGTAGCCCACAGTGAGGCTCCTCTCCTTCCCCTTATATGTCTCCCCCTTTGGGGTCCACAGGTCCAGCAGCCTGCCCTGGTACTGCCCACGTCACAGCCTTCTATGTCCCCTCTTGCAGTCTCTCTGCACCGCGGCTGCCTCCGGGGAGAGGGCTTTGAGGCTGGGGCCCACCCGAAGGCCACACGCGAGGCCCAGAACCCTGATTCTGGGTCATACAGTGGCGTTTGGGGGTGAGTGAGGGATCCCTGTGGCTGAAGCGGGGTCATAGGGTTCTAGGCAGGGCTGCGGCCCTCCCCTGGGAGCAGCGGGCCCTGGCTCTCGGCCTGGCTGTGGCCTCCCCTGGGAGCAGCAGGCCCTGCTCTCGGCCTGGCCGAGCGGGTGGAGCTTCCTACCATGAGGGCGTCGATGAGCTCGTCGTCATGCCTGCCCTTCTCCACCAGCGTCCCCATCTGGCTCCTGAGGGTCTTCACCTCGCTCGACAGCACCTTGTTCCGAGACCTCGTGCCTTCCAGCTTCCTCTTCAGCTCCTCGAGCTCTCCCTGGAGGGCGTCCCGCTCACCAGCAAGTTTCTGTAACGGGAAGCAAGGGCGTGGCGGCAGGGCTGGGGGGACCTGCTGCATCTGCCCCTCACTCCCCCTCCCCGGTGAGGCCACGCAGCACAGCGCACGGCCAGGGCCCCCGCGCAGGACAGACATCACGAATGGATGACGACACAGGCGTCCAGGCACGTGACCACTGTCCACTCCGATGTGTCCTCCAGAGAGCACAGACGGCCAACTGTGAGCCCTCCCCACACTAGGAAAAGAGAAAAGTCATTCGCGGGACCAGCAGTTAGCGTAGTGGCTATGTCGTTGGACTCCCATGTAGTCGACCGCGGTTCGAATCGTGAACCTGACGGCTTAAACTCACGCCAGGCGCGTGTGCGTGCGTGCCCAAGATCCCGAGAGGAGAATGGAGGAGAAGGGATTGCGGCGTGGCCATCCCCCCTGGGAGGTGATTTCTCGCTTTCTGTCTCTCTGTCTCTCTCTGTCTTTCTGGAGAGTGCATGTGCCCAATAGCAGAAACCTCTCCAAAGAAAGAAAAAGGAAAAAAAAAAAAAAGTCATTCGTTAGCCAAGAGCGCTAAGGTAGGGTTTGACTGAAGCGCTGCATCCCATCAAGAAAGAGCTGGAATGAGGACAGTCCATCCACCGCCCCACCCTCTCGCTTTGTCCACACCCGCTCAGCCCCACGCCCCCGGTGGTGCTCTGCAGCTACAAACGGGAAACTCTCGAGTGGCACGTGTCTTTGCGGTCTGCCCTTCACCCCTTCATTCCCTAATGTTTCCTGAAGGCCTGCTTCATTCTTAGCACTGTTAAGGTGCTTAGGGATCTGGCAGGGAACAAAACAGCATCCTTGTCCCCCAGGAGTGACATCCTAGCGGAGGAGACAGACAACGTCAGACAGCAGTGACAAACGCGAAATGAGTAGGGCAGGGCTAGAGTGCTGGCATCTTCTCAGGGAAGGCCTTTCTGAGAGGGTGACACCTGAGCGGAGGCTGAAGGAGACGAGGGAGAGAGCGATAGCGTCCCTCCTCCTTCCCCAAACACGTGACCTTTCCCACACGCGTGACTGCCTACAGCGCACAAGGGAGGACGTGTGTGGAGGAGCACAGCCGGGGAAGGGCAGAGGCGAGACGAGGCAGACCCTACAGGCCAAGACTGAGACCCAGAGGAGGGGTGTGTGCAGTGAGTGACACAATCGGACTCGGTCTTGAGGGTCAGTTATTGCTAGAAAACTGTTTTTCAGGACTTTGAGGAAGCCAATGAGTAGAAATGCAAGATGAATCCAACGTGCTGACTCCAAAGGACCACGGCCCCGTGGCAGGGAGGTGGCCATGGCTGACCCGTGTTCTCTCTGACACAGTCCAGGATCTGGTCAGCACGCAGCAGAGGAAGGGCACATGGGAAACTGTTTCCTCCTGCCTGCCACTGGGTCATGGTCGTCCCACCACTCTAGAATATTCTCTTCTACGTGAACATGTAAGTCCAAGCTAGGAGCGTTTCAAACCCACCATCTCTAAATCTCAATTCCCCTTCTTCCCTTGAACCTACTCCCTCTCTGCCCCACCCACCCACCCACTGTACTTCCTAAAAGTCCTTCCAAATTCTTCCACTCCTCTCCCTGCTGTGGTATTCAGTCACCGAGCCCCGGAAGGTCTGCCTTCAGCGTCCCTGCTGTCTGGCCCTTTCACCACGGTCCTGCTGCTCGGTGTAGGTCGTGTCTCAAGTAGATCATGGCTCTGCCCCCCATGCCTCCTCCAACCCAGTCCTCCTCCCTCCACAACCATGTGACCCTTCTGATATGCACGGCTGACTGCCATGCAATACCCTCCAGGGGTTCTCCTTGCTTTCAAGAGAAAAGTTGCGGACCAGCAGTTAGCGTAATGGCTATGTCGCTGGACTCCCATGTAATCGACCATGGTTCGAGTCCCGGACCCGGTGGCTTAAACTCACGCCGGGCATGTGTGCGTGCATGCCCAGGATCCTGAGAGGAGAATGGAGGAGAAGGGATTGTGGCATGGCCATCCCCCCTGGGGGGTGATTTCTCGCTTTCTGTCTCTCTGTCTCTCTCTGTCTGGCGAGCACACGCGCCCTATGGCAGCACATCAAGTCCAGCAGGGCCTGGCCCCACCCGCCTCTGCAATTCTGCTCTCCTCCTCACATCTGGCGGTCTAGAGTGCTGGGAGGGACAATGTGTTGACAGTCACAGGTTCTTAGTGGCCTTCACAAATGGAAATCTCTCAAAACGCAAGGTAGGGCCTTAGTGTTAGGAAGCCCGGCCTTGAAACGCCTCCTCCTGCTGCTTCTGCTCCCTTCCGGGCTCAGTCCCTACTCCGAGTTCTCAGGCCAGGTTTGGGGAGGTGACTCAGTCCTCAGACTTAAAGTGTGGCCACTCAGAGGACCCTGTACTCTCAGCCACAGGGACTAGCTCAGGAATGGGCATACCATCCAAAGTAGGCCGAAGACACTTGACTCTGGGACTGTTTTGGAACTACTGGGGACATGTGTGGTTGGGACCCTCTGTCACTGGGGACTGGGTTGAATGTCGGAAGCTGGGACTACCTGGGATCCCCATGAGAGAGGGACCCCAACTCAGGAGAAAGTGGTGCTGAGCCCAGGCCCCCAGATCCCTGGATCCGACTGTGTCTGAGGCTGGGCCCCCTCTGGACTGCCCATTGATAGGGCCAATCAAGTCCTTTCCTGTTTACACCTGGTAGAGTTGGAGCTCTTTTTTTTTTTTTCTTTTTTTGGAGAGGTTTTTGCTATAGGGCACGTGCACTCACCAGAAAGACAGAGAGAGACAGAGAGACAGAAAGTGAGAAATCACCCCCCAGGGGGGATGGCCACGCCGCAATCCCTTCTCCTCCATTCTCCTCTCGGGATCTTGGGCACGCACGCACACGCGCCCGGCGTGAGTTTAAGCTTCCAGGTCCGGGACTCGAACCGTGGTTGACTACATGGGCTATGTCCAGCGACATAGCCATTACACTAACTGCTGGTCCCGAGTCAGAGTTCTGACTGCTCACCCAGCCCGTGAGCCGCAGCCCTGAAGCTGACTCCAACCTGTCCATCTCCCACGTCAGCCAGGAGCCCTTGTCTTGAAGCCCCCCAACCCTCTCACACCGGTGGGCCCCTGGCCCTCTCTCTCTCCCTCTCAGGGGTAGTCTCTCCAGAGAGCCAGATAGGGCCAGGCAAAGGTCATTAAATGGGTCAGGGCGAGGCTGCAGGCAGGCAGCTGGAGGGACAGGACACGAGGAACACGTAGAGGTGACCCAAGGCCACGGGGGTCTTGTGCCCGTGAGGGATGGCTGGGAGCTTCTGACCACACGTGCCCGGAGCCCTCACAGGCCTGGCCGTTGCCTGCTGGCCCGGTGCCCGGCCGGCCTCCTCCCCGGCATTACCTCCCAGCTCTCCTGCCTCCCCCTCTCCAGGCTGCGGAGCCTCAGCAGGTTCTTCTCCTGGGCCGACAGCTTCCTCGGGTCTGGATAGACGAGCAGCTCGTCACTGGCTGTCCCTGCAGACCGGCTCCGGGTCTGCCCCAGCTGCTTCTCAAGCTCGCGGACCTGAGGGCCACAAAATGTGTCATCCTGAGCAGGCCTGAAGCCTCCGACGGCACCCCTCCGGGTGTGAGGTGAGGTCCCACCGGACTGAAGCGCCAGCCGCAGGTCCAGATAGTGTGGCAGTGGCCTTCGAAGGGACCTGGGCCGGAGGAGTGAGTTGGCGTCTAGAGAACAATGGGAAGACACCAGAAGTTTAGCTTATCAAGAGATACTTCCAGGGACCAGAAGTTAGCGTAATGGCTATGTCGCTGGACTCCCACGTAGTCGACCGCAGTTCGAGTCCCGGAGCTGGTGGCTTAAACTCACGCCAGGCGCATGTGCATGCGTGCCCAAGATCCCGAGAGGAGAATGGAGGAGAAGGGATTGCAGAGTGGCTATCCCCCCTGGGGGGTGATTTCTCGCTTTCTGTCTCTCTGTCTCTGTCTGTGTGGTGAGCACACGCGCCCTATAGCAAATAACCTCTCAAAAAAAAAAGAGAGAGAGAGACACTTCCAGAGAGGTGAGAAGTCAGCCCATTTCTGAGGGGCTTTCTGAGGCCACGGAGTGGAGCAGCCTCAGGGATGTAGGAGGGGCAGGACAGCAGGTCTCAGCACAAGGACCTCTGTAACCAAAAGATGGCCTACGACTGCGTGGGCTCCACGGGAGACGGCGGGCCACTTACGGGACCCGCTGCCGAGCGGAGGCAGGGCTCAGGAGCTGAGGCTGCCTGTGGGGCTGTGCGAGGGCTACTTCTCGGAGTCTCAATCCGCTCATCTGTGACATGAGCCTGCATGGACCTCCGTCACACGGGGGTTCAAGCAGGTAACTCGGGCTCTTCCTCACTTGGTTTCTATGTTGACACAACCGAACGATGGAAAAAGCTGGAACATCGGAGCCAGGAAAGGAAGCCGGCTTCGCTGGGATCTCTGGCCAAGGGCAAGGGCCTTGCTTTGAAAGCACGTGGCAGCGCCCTCGTGTGGCACTGCGTGGTAGTTCCATTCAAGTGTGAGGAAGGCGTTCATAACCTCCCCTTTACAGGTTAAGAGAGGAGGCTTAGGGACCAGCAGTTAGCGTAATGGCTATGTCACTGGACTCCCATGTAGTGGACCACGGTTCGAGGCC
>NW_006159958.1:2563440-2569044 GCF_000334495.1 Tupaia belangeri chinensis
CTGTCTCTCTCTGTCTTTCTGACGAGCGCACGCGCTCTATAGCAAAAACCTCTCCAAGAAAAATAAATTCAATATAACTTTTTTTTTTAATTGCCAGAAGACGCATGTGCTCGCTAGAGAGAGAGGGAGCACCCCCCAATGAGTCGTGGTCAAGCTACCACCGTTCTCCCCGGTTTCTCCATGCTGTCAGGGTGGCGGGCTCACACGCACCCAGCATGTTTTCAAACTGGGCCAGGACTCAAACTGCAGTCCACCTTGTGAAATCCTGCACAGAGCAGGCAGACTAGTTTGGGCCTGAAGCCGGGCTCCAACCCAAACTCTATCGAACCCCAAGGCCATGCACTGATCATCAATCACTGTTTTTTTAGAGTTTTTATTTTTTTTTCCTTCAGGTTGGCTTCAAGTACCCTGAGGCTAAAAGGCACACAGGAACCATGACCCTGAAGTCCTTGGGGATGAAGAAGAGCTGGCAGACACCGGGCGTCACACACCTTCCCGGAAGTGTCTCAGTCTGAAGGCAGAAGGGAAGTGACCACAGCTAACCTCTCACAGGACTCCCCCACGCCAGGCTGCGTGCGAGCACTTCAGACGCTCTGCCTCATTAAATTCGCCCAGCGACCCTGTGAGGGAGGAACTGGATATCCCTATTATGTGGGAAAGGAAACTGAGGCTCAGAGAAGGCGTAGGTAGCTTCCTTGAGATCACTCAGCTCCTGAGCAGAGAGAGCTGGGATTTGCATCTGGGCAGTCCGGTCCTGGAGTCCCTGCTCTAAAGTTTTTGTAGAAAATAAAGAGGAAGACAAAGCTGAGTTTTTATTGAGCAATTAAAACTTTCAAAAGACTGCAGGCATCTGGACACACTGGAAAAAAAAAGCCTACAATTACCACAGTCACGCAAATTTACACAAACTAAGGAAAAAATATGCCCGGAGTAAAATAAATCAAACCCAAGGCGTTGGCATATATTAAGCGCCAGACCCTGGCATGTGGTAAGTGTTACATAAATGCTTGCTCATTAAATAACAAATGAAAATCAGGCTGATGGTGTGTGAGGGGGGGAAGCCAGCTCTGCAAGCATGCCCCGTGGGACCTAAAGGCCTTTCTGGGTCCCCTGTGCTTGCGTCTATCACGGGTCTAGGGGGCGGCTGGAGGTCTTTGTTCGGGGCCAGGAGCAGTCCGATGGCTCACGTACCTTGCTCTGCAAGACGAGGATTTGCTGGGCCCGACCCCTCCACGACCCTGGTGAGGACAGGAGCTGCTGCACACTGACGTCTTCCCCAACCTCGCTGGCCAGAACCTGAAACCGGGCAGGGCCTTCAGTGTGGCGTGGACAGAGGGCAGCAGACTCCTCCCGCCGCTGCATGTGTGGACGCAGTGCTGGGTGCGTGGGCCCCCGAGGCCTAGCCCTCACGGACACAACCCCTGCCACCTCGCAGCACAGCCCTCCAAAGACACTTGACCGCATTCCAAGGGCCGCCCTCCGGGGAAAGTAGGGAGTCCATCTTCCTGGCGTGGTGCTATTCAGAGCAGAACAGACTGGCAGCAGCACCCAGACAGGCCCCTGCTCTTCCCGTATTCTACACAAGTAAACCCAAAGCGGATCAACACCCGCTTCTCAACCCTCTACCTGCCACCCAAAACTGAGGTCACTCCGGGTGGCTACCAGAAGTCCCCTGCCACAGGGCCTTGCCCTCCGTGAAAAGCCACTGAAAAGTGGCCACCTAGGTGTGGCAAGGCAGGGAGCTACTGAATGTCAGCCTGGATGCTGTGGTCTGAGGAGGGCCTGCCTCGAGCTGCTGAAGTGCGGTGTTCGAGCCCTACCGTAAAGCTTTGAGGTGGAAACAGAGCCCTGCAGCTGTGACACGGCCCTCTCCCAAGCCTGTCACGAAAACCCAAGCCAGTGTACCAAGTCTCTGATGCTGTTTCCACAATAGAACACTGTTTTGGAAATCTTGGCCAGTCCAAGTGGTTCCAGCAGGGAAGACAGATGCCAGAGAATTCGCTATATAAATAAAAATAAGCAAGGAACCAGCTGGCCCTGCGTCCCAAGTCTGAACTTCTTCCTTTGAGAGGGGTCTTTACGACACAGACGACCTATTCATGTCCTAACACTGCAGCCAGCAGAGGTAGGGGCAGGTCTGGGCAGGCCTCCAAATCAAAGGTGGCTTGTGAAGGAGAGACCAAGGCTCTCCTGGGGCCAGGCTGGTGGAGGGGAGGCTTAAAGGGTCCTCCTTGACAGGCCTTCTCAGTCCAGAGCTAGGTGGTCACCACGGGGGCATGTGGGGAGGGGCTGAGGCAGACACTGACGCTGCTCACCTAAGGGGTCCGTTCTGAGAACCAGTGGAAGGAAGTTTCCAGATCTGGAGAAACACCCAGAGCAAGCAGAGTGCTCACAGGGCCGAGCAGCTGTTGCCCCTCCCTGGAAGCCACCATGCCAGCTGTGCTTCCCCCAGCCCAGCCCCACCACGGGAGTCCTGAGCCCTGGCTCCAAAGGACCTTCTGGGCCATCCGGAGCTCCTGCTTCACAGCCTGGATCTGGTTGCGGAGGTCGCTCATCTTCAGGTTTGTGGCAGCCAGTCTGTCCTGCAGCGCCTTCACCTCCGGGCTCTCCAGCTGATGGGAAGGACAGGAGGGAATGCAGTCACTCACGGCGGGGAGCAACCCTGACCACAGCCCACTTAGCCAACCCCGGGCCAGGCGCTGTGCTTAGTGAGCTCATCCGGTCCTTAGACACCCTGGGGAGGTAAGGTCCACCGTCAGCTCCTAGGAGCTAAGAGGAGGGTGGTGGAGCTAAGTCCCTTTGGCTCAGGCCGCCAGGCTGGTAAAAGGGCGGCATGGACTTGAACCCTGACGGCCCAGCTTTGGTGCTGAACCCTCTGCTGAGCGTCGCACATGCACACTGTGGCCACAGACTGGGGCCCCTGGAGGAGGCTGCAGGCTCCACACCTCCCAGATACTTCCTGGGTGTGGACGCCCTGCTGCTCTGGGACTGGCATTACCGCGAATCCATCCGTACCCGAGATAAGAGGAAACCAGTTCATTCACAGAAGGCGACCCCTGCGTGGCAGGCAGGCCATAACTGTCCTAACTCAGGGCCCTCCTGTCGGAGAACTGTCAGCCTGACCCTCAGTCTCTGACGGCTGAGGGGCCTTAGGCTCCCGGTCCTGGCAGTGCATTTACTAAACGGACCCCGTTTAATCTCCCAGTGCCTCAACCCTGTGGCTTGAGGAACTGTAGCAACCATGGGACCAGCAGTTAGCATAATGGCTACGTTGCTGGACTCCCATGTAGTCGACCACGGTTCGAGTCCTGGACCCGGTAGCTTAAACTCACTCCAGGTGCGAGTGCGTGCATGCCAAGATCCTGGGAGGAGAATGGAGGAGAAGGGATTGCAGCATGACCATCCCCCCTGGGGGGTGATCTCTTGCTTTCTGTCTCTCTGTCTTGCAAGCACATGCGCCCTATAGCAAAAACCTCTCTCTCGCTAAAAAAAAAAAAAAAAGAAAAAAAGAACTGTAGCAACATGGCTGACCGTGGTTCAAGTCCCAGACTTGGCAGCTTGCTTTCTCAATTTCCTTCTCTCTCTCTCTGTCTCTTTCTGGTCAACTTCAATAAGATAAAAATGAATAAAGTAATGATAATGAATAAAATTTTTTTAAAATAATTTAAAAAATAATTTGATTTACACTATTTGGATACAATTTGTTTTCTTAAAGCTCTGACCATTTCTTTATCTTTCTTTTAAAAGATTTATTTATCATCATTATTTATTATTTTTTTGAGAGGTTCTTGCTATAGGGTGTGTGCGCTCGCCAGGAAGACAGAGAGAGACAGAGAGACAGAAAGGGAGAAATCATCCCCAAGGAGGAATGGCCATGCCACAATCCCTTCTCCTCTTGTGATCTAGGGCACGCACGCACACACGTCCGGTGTGAGTTTAAGCCACCAGGTCCAGGACTTGAACCATGGTCGACTACATGGGAGTTCAGCGACATAGCCATTAGGCTAACTACTGGTCCCATCATCATTATTATTTTTAAATTGGCTACAGGGCACTGGAGTGAGATAGAGAGAGTGAAGGAAAGTAAAAATCAAGCCACCAGGTCTGGGACTTGAACTACAGTCTGTCATGTGGGAGTCCAGCACTTTAACCTCCAAGCCACCTGCTGGCAGGCACATGGTGGTTTTCTGATCATTCATTAGCAGACACAAACAAACCCTCCTACGAGCACTCATGCGGAAGGCAGAGCCAAGTAGACTGGAAGCAAGAAGTCCCTCAGACCCCAACGGCTCTGACCAGCCCAGCTGAGAACAGCAGCCCAAGGAACTAGACCTGGCCCCACGGTCCAGAAACCCTGGCCCCATGTGGTTGCCTCATCTATGAAATGAGTGTAAAAATACTGGATTGGCGCTGGACTCCCATATAGCTGACCAGAGTTCGAGTCCTGGACCTGGTGGCTTGCTTTCTCGCTTTCCCTCTCTCTCTGGTCAAATTAAAAAATAATAATAATAGTAATAAAGTTAAATAAAATAATTCTTTTAAAAACATACTGAGTTGTCAGAAAAGTCATGATGCATTTTTGCCTAGAAAATCAAAAATACATCATGACTTCCAGCAACCCAATCCTTCCCTGTCCCGCCTCCTCACAGCGCCACGGTTGGACTTCTGAGCAATCAGTGAGAACAAGGCAGTGAGCTGGGAACGTACAGACAGAAGTGTATCCTTTTTCTTTTCCTTTCTTTTCAATCGCCAGAGGGCATGTGTGTTTTCTGAGACAGAGAGGGAGAGCGCATGCCAGGGTGTGGTCCTGCCTTGACCCCTCTCCCTCGGTTTCTCCCTCCAGGTGAAATCTGGGGCCTGCTCCTACAGGCACAGGGTGTGTATTCCAAGCCACCAGGGCTGGAACGTGAACTGGAATCGGCCATCCGGGATCTGGCTCCCACTGCGTAGGGCTCATCCACTGGGCTATAGGGCTGGCCCATCTTTTTTTCTTTTTTTAATACTATTTTTTCCCCAGGGCCCTTCTTGCCTTCCTCCTGTCTGGCTGCCCGTTGTCCCTGCTCTCTGCGGCTGGGTGCCTAAACACGAGGCTTTGAACCACACTTGCCCGTCAGATCTCCGCAGCCTGAGCCTGACCGTGGCCTGCCGAGAGCCGTGGCGGTCACGAGCGTCCCGCGGCTCTGTGACCCTGCAGCGTCTCTTTGGCCTGCTCGGGTCATGGAAGGGACACACAGATTCTGCGTGGATCTAGAAACCAGAACGGAGGCGGATACCTGCTCCAGACCTTCACTGCTTCCCCATAAAATGGGTGTGTCCCACCGCCCTCTGGGGTACTCAGAGGGCCGGATGGTGCACGTGAAGAGGGCTATGCGGGGCAGGTCTGCCAGGCTGACATGGCGCGGAAGGGAGGGGGCCAGCCCAGCTCGGGTGGGAGGGCAGCTGGCAGAGTACTCTGAGGGCCAGATGGTGTTCTCATGGCGCGGAAGGGAGGGGGCCAGCCCAGCTAGGGTGGGAGGGCAGCTGGCAGAGCACTCTGAGGGTCAGATGGTGTTCAGGAGGGGCTGGGCCTGGCCTGTCCTCCCCGCCCCGGCCGTGGGGCCAGCT
>NW_006159958.1:2569067-2576140 GCF_000334495.1 Tupaia belangeri chinensis
GGGGGCCAGCCCAGCTCGGGTGGGAGGGCAGCTGGCAGAGTACTCTGAGGGCCAGATGGTGTTCTGGAGGGGCTGGGCCTGGCCTGTCCTCCCCGCCCAGGCAGTGGGGCCAGCTCTACCACACGGCCATCCCCGAGCTCCCCAGAGCGTAATTCCACAGGCTTTGTGGGGTGCCTGGCACGGATGCCCCCCTCCTACAGGGCCTGTCTCTGCGGGGATGATGACGCCATCTGCAGGGAGCATGCCATGCTGGTGTGCCCTCCACGGCCCCCTGCGGCCCCACGGTGAGGGGCTGGTGCTCAGCTCCGCTCCGGAGTGTGCTCTGGAGGTCGGGGCTGGGTGCAGACTGAGCCTGCGGGCCTCCGGAGTGCGGGCCGGAGCTCGGGGCCCCTCCACAGTCTGTGAGGGAGAGAGCGCCACTTCTGTTCTTGCTCTGATCGGAAGGCGCCAGGAAGAACACGTGGTGCCGATGACCTGAGACTCGCAGCCTGCCCCGCGCTCTTTCAGCAGAAACCGGGGCTGTGGCCACAGATGACAGCACACTCCGGCTCCAGCTGCCAGCCAAGGCCTCCCTCCGTGGGCGACCCCATGCCCAGTCTTTTCTGGCTTAGGTTCCCCTCCGTGCTCAGGGGCTCTGGGCTATAGCCAAATGTCACCCAGCTGCCACCCAGTTAAGCAAGCCAAGTAGGAATTTGGAATTCCTCCCGGCTGCGCCCGAGCCGTGGCCCGGACCGCTCCTCCTGGAAGGCCCTTCTCCTTCTTCCTTCTTGCGTAAGGCCTGGCAGCTGCCCTCATCCCACCCTCTGGCTGTCTCAGGTAGAGGGCAAACCCCAATTGTGAACCCTGAGCTCTGGGGGTGACTCTGAAAGCCCTGTTGGTATCCTTCCTTCTGTCATTCCCCATCTGAGACTCCCCCAAGGACAGAGGCCCTGTTTTCATGTCCTGTGTCAGAGGGCTCAGAAAACCCTGTCAGGCTCCACAAGCAACTGCACAAGCCATTCCCATCGGGGGCAGCTTGAGTCAGGGCTGTGGAGGGGCTCAGTGCAGCTCGGCTGTGCCCCTGGACACACAAAGGGCCCTGAAGAAAACGCAGACCATCCCCTGCCAAGGGCAGAGCCCCCCGTGGCCTCTTCAGCAGTGAGACAGGTGTGCTTGAGCCGGGCTGTGAGAGACATACTCGCTTTGGGAACCTCGGGGGCTCCATCGCTATCTACCAGGGACTGCATTCTCAAGACAGGCGGGGTGGCCTGACCCCGAGGTGGAGGCGACAGGGAGACGGAGCTCTGAACTCGGAGTCCTGGGGCTTGGTTCCCTCTGTCTCTGAGAAAACCCTGGAGAGGCTCTGGATGTACCTGAGGCTCTGCCGCTGCTTACATCTGGCTTGGCTTCCATGCCCCTGCACACTCCATCTTCCTTCCTCTCCTTCTTCTTTAATTGCAGAGAGCACATGTGCTCTCCAGGGAGACAGAGCGGAACAGGAAGCACCCCAGTGGGGTCTGGTCACACAATCCCTTTCCCATTTCTCCATCCTGTTAGGATTCGGGGCGTGTAGACACGCCAGTGCTTTCGTGTTGCCAGAGCTGAGACGGGAACCGTGGCTGGCCGTGAGGGCTCTGGCTCCCTTACCACCGAGCCACGGGGCGGGCCCCACTGTCTGCCTTTCGTGGAGCTGCGGTTGCCACCTCCTGGTTTCACGAGCAGCTCACTGGTTCAGTGAAGCAGGACCCAGGGAACGTACCCCCCTCTCGATCGTCAGTTTCACTCTGTATGTCTGGAGCTCCACAGAGGGAAGGCGCCTCACGACACGAGCTGTCCCACAAAGAGCCGCGCTCCACCAGGCAGCAGTGAGCTGGGTCAGGTAGAGGCTGGATGTCTCCCTTGTGAGATGTCTCTTAAAGGAGATGGCTGGGCAGGACCAGCAGTTAGCGTAATGGCTATGTCGCTGGACTCCCACGTAGTCGATCGCGGTTCGCGTCCCAGACCCGGTGGCTTAAAACTCACACCGGGTATGTGTGTGCGTGCCCAAGATCCCAAGAGGAGAATGGAGGAGAAGGGATTGCGGCGTGACCATCCCCCCTGGGGGGTTATTTCTCGCTTTCTGTCTCTCTGTCTCTGTCTGTCTGGCGAGTGTACGCGCCCTATAGCGAAAACCTCTTAAAAAAAAAAAAAAAAAAAAAAAAAGGACATGGCAGGGCTGAGAGGGGTTCAGGGGGACCAGATCTTCTTTCCTGGCCCTGAGGTTTGGGTTCGGGTTCCAGGGTTCTCAGTCTCCTCCCACCCTGCCCACCTCGGTGCTGAGTCAGAGCTAGCTCCTCTCCAGCCTCTGCTAGGATTCTCTGGCCTCAGGCTACAGTCTCCACAGCGCCCCCTGCCAGCAGCTCTAGGATGTGGCAGTGGGTCTGAGCGGTGCCTGGGTCAGCAGTGGGGTGGGGGCAGACCCCAGGCAGGGGTGCTGCTTCTCCCCCTAGGCCGACGTGGATAGCTGCCTCACAGACCCCCAACATAAAAGAGAATCCATACCGAGGCTTTGTCTCCCGTCTGGGCCCGCGGCGGCTTGGCTCCCGTGTCAGCGGCCCCCTTGGCTGGCAGCCTGGCCAGGGCTGTCTGCAGCTGAAAGAGCAAACTTGGAACTTAATCCGGAATTCTGCGCAGCAACCGTACAGCCCGGGGAAGTTCTCTGGCGCTGCTGGTGTGGGTTCCCTGTCTTTCAGCTCACACTAGGACTGTGAGTGGAAGAACTCTCCCTTCCAGACTGCTGTGCGATGGGGAGGGTTTCATGGCCTGCCCCACTCCCCAGTCACTCTGCAAGAGGAGGCAGCCCAAGGAGCTGCTGACAGCTGAGTAAATAATAATGCTGCAGCCATCGTGTTTCCTGGAGTCCTGAGGACAGGAGGTACGGAATAAAGGAGTTAGGGACTTTGGGCTACAGCCCAGGACAGGATCGGAGACACCAAGAAGCCTGCCACCCTGTCCAACAGCCTGGTGGCCAACACGGCTGTCTTCAAGACAGCTGACCAGGGACCCCTTAATGGCCTCCTGACTGTTCTTCACACAGTGATTTTCCTGGGTCTGACAAGCCTGGGGGTGATCCGTCCCCACCTCCCCGACTTCATCTTGTTTCGCTCTGAGCCACACCCGTCTCTCAGGGCTCTTCCTCACTCAGGGCGAAACACCTGCTGGTCTTCCGCATGGGGGCCACCCCCCGCCTCTGTGAGTCTGGCCTCTTCCATCCCCCACAGATGCACTGTGTAGCCCCTCCTTGGAGAGCAGAGCCCTCTTCTCACCCTCCTGAGCTCCCCGCCAGCCCTGCCCTCCTCGCCTCCTGCCCCTCCACCCCGCGACCTGTCACTACGCTGTCCTCTCCCTTTGCCACGGCTTCTTGGACTGTTACAAACCTGCAACCCCGTCCACCTCCCAGCAGGGCGGGGACCACCCATGCCCATCTGCTCCCTCTAGTCTCCCTAGGACTTGGCACAGAACCCCAAGTGCTTCTCAACAAAACATGTCATAGAATAGAATCAAGAAGCTCAATTCACTGTCAGGTGCCATGGCTAAAGGATTTGGGAGGGCGACCGAACTGGATCTGAAACGCAGTCCCACCCTCGTGCACTGTGTGGCCTGCGAAAGGCAAAAGGCTCTCAGCGTCTGTCAGCTCCAGTCCCCCAGTCGGAAAGGAGCAGTTCTGGGGGACCCTCTGGCACATGGATTCCTTTCTAACCCCAAAAGGACCATGGGCCACTGCAGCGCTTGAGATTCGCTGTGGGTGGGCGGGAAAGAAAGAAGATGCAGACAGTGAGGCCGACTTTGGGATGTTTCTGGGGGTAGCCTCATAGTGGCCAGGATCCCTGGGAGTTTATATGCCACGTGTCCTTCTAGTGCTTACCACCTCAGGCGCTGTTCTACGCCTTGAACAACAACGCCGGGCTATTGTATTCCATCCTCCTAAACCCTGAGCGTGTTCATGAATTAAATACTACGATCACGGCTCTGTGAAGGTGGGAGACACTGAGGCACGGAGCACTTACTGCCCAGATGCTCAAGCCAGCGAGGGAGCTAAGACTGGCTCCCCGGGGATAGGCTCCGAGACTGTGTCCCTGTCCCCGTTGTTCTCTGACACATTCTCTCAGGATGAAAGACAGAGGAACCCATTGCACACACGGATCCGTGGTCCTCCCCGGGTCCTTCAGAAGGATACAAAGCATCTAAATGTGACTCCCTCTTGGAAGGGGCCCAGGGTGCAGGAGGCCCCCCGAAGAATGACCAAGGCCTCACCTCCTGTTCCAGCTCCTGGATGCGATGGGATAGCCGCTTCACTTTGGCTTTTGCACCCTCTGACTCTGCCGTCAGCAGCCGGTTCTTTTTGGACAGTTCAACGATTTTCGTGGCAACGACATCTCCAGCCAAACCAGCTGTCCCTACAGCGAAAGAAGTGGGAGGGCGATTAGTCATACATCGAGCTCATGCCGTTAGCACAACACTAGGGTTTTATTTATTCTGCTGCGAGAGGGCAGATCGTTCGCCAGAGAGCGACAGAAGGAGCTAAAGAGAGAGACACGGTCTTCATGGGGGGAATGGCCACATCACAATCCCTTCTCCATCCCTCCATGCTGCTGGGACTTGGGGCACGTGTGCACATGCACCTGGTCTGTTTCCCAAGCTACGAGGTCGGGACTCAAACTGCAGTTGGCTGAATGAGATCTGGCTGCCTTAACTACCAGGCCACGGAGCAGACCCACGCCAGGGGTTTAAAAGCTAAAGCTGCTTGGGACCAGTGGTTAGCGTAATGACTGTGTCGCTGGACTCCCATGTAGTCGACTGCGGTTCGAGTCCCAGACCTGGTGGCTTAAACTCACGCCGGGCGCATGTGCGTGCATGCCCAAGATCCCAAGAGGAGAATGGAGGAGAAGGGATTGCGGCGTGGCCAGCCCCCCTGGGGGGTGATTTCTCGCTTTCTGTCTCTCTCTGTCTGTCTGGTGGGCCCTATAGCAAAAACCTCTCAAAAAAAAAAAAGCTAAAGCTGCCTGGTGTCAAAGTTCAGGGAGCAGCAGGGGCTCAAGAGTAGCCACATTCGGGAACCAGCAGTTAGCATAATGGCTATGTCGCTGGACTCCCACGTAGTCGACCGCAGTTCGTGTCCCGGACCCGGTGGCCTAAAACTCACGCCAGGCGCATGTGCGTGCGTGCCCAAGATCCCGAGAGGAGAATGGAGGAGAAGGGATTGTGGCGTGACCATCCCCCCTGGGGGGTGATTTCTCGCTTTCTGTCTCTATGTCTCTCTCTGTCTGGCGAGCGCACGCGCCCTCCAGTGAAAATCTCTCAAAAAAAAAAAAAAAAAAAAAAAATCATTAGCCACATCCCAGGAGCTCTGGACTCAAATCACTGAGTGGAAATGTAGCCACTCGGAGATTCACTGAGAAAGTTATAAATCAGAAAGTATTAATTCTGTGGGAGACAGGTTTATTGCTCTAATTCTTCACACCAGCCCAGAATAGGGTCACTATTCACGCTCTATGCCCAGTGATTTCTCTGTGCCCTCCAGTGAGTCGGGCAAGTCCTCCTGACCCCTCTGTACCTGCCTGAGTCTGGGCTCCGAGTCACATGGCTTGTTCTGGCCAATGGACATTCACCGTTACAGTGCAGGTAGAGACTTGTGCAGGTACACTCGTTCTGTCTGCTTATGCCGTGGCCACACGGACGTAGCCAGGCCAGCGGGCTGGTGCCATGAAGGGAGGCATGGGACAAGGCTGAACCATCCTGCCATGTCTTGCTCAAATCAGCCAATCCCCACTCACCCCCCGACTTCTGAGTTAAATAAGTGCTGATTGCTGAATGCCGCTGAGGTTATCCGGTTGACTGTTTTGTTTTGCTTTTGCTATAAGCCACGTGCACTCATCAGAGAGAGACACAGAAGGAAAGCGAGAAATTATCCGCCCCGGGGATGGCCGCACTGCAATTCCTTCTCCTCCAGTCTCCTCTCAGGATTTTGGGCATGCATACACACACGCGAACCCTATTCTCAAGCAGCTGGGTCCAGGATTTGAACTGCATAGCCTGCCATGGAGGATCTAGCACCTTAACTTCCACACCACCTTCTGGCCCATGGTTGCTTCTTAAATAAAAATTTTTAGTAACACTTAACCAATACACACGCACACATTTATTTAGCAAAAATTTTTTTAGCTTCTACTGGGTTCTGGACCCTCTCAGTGTTAGGGACTCAGTGACGAATAAAAATGACCCAGAGAAGACCAGTCCTGTAGCCTAATGGTTAAGGGACCTGAATCCCACATGGCTGACCATGGCTTTAATTCCATTCGCTTGAAAACCATGCCAGGTGTGTGTGTGCATGCCAAAGTCCCAACGGGGTGGAGAAAGGGAGGAGAAGGGATTGCGGCCTGACTCTGTCCCATTGGCGGGTGCTTTCCCCCTCTCCCTCTCTCCCTTTCTGTCTGTCTGTTTCTCTCTGGTGAGTGCATGTACCTTCTATCAATTTAAAAATGAAAAAAGAGGAGGTTGAGAAAGACGATAAGGGAGCCAGTGGGTGGCGTGGTGGTTAAGGGTGCTGGACTTCCACATGGCTGACTGCAGTTCGAGTACTGGACCTGGCAGCTTGCTCTCTCACTTTCTCTCTCTCTCTCTTTCTCTCTCTCTTCTCATATCCCTGTCCGGTCAAATTAAAATGAGTGAATAAATTTTTTAAAAAAGAGAGAGAAAGACAACAACAAAAAACCGAACAAAATGGGGGGCCAGCAGGTAGGGTGGAGGTTAAGATGGCTGGATCCCAGGCGGCCAACTGTGCAGTTCAAGTCACGGACCCGGCCACTTGAGAAACGCTCCAGACAGGTGTGTGTGAATGCCCCGAATTCCGAGAGGAGGGAGACCTGGAAGAGACGGGACTGCAGCATGACCATCCCCACGCTGGGGTGCTCTCTCCTCTCACTTTCTTTCTCTCCATCCGGTGGGTATAGGCACCCTCTAGCAATTTTTTTTTCTTTTTTTGGAGAGGTTTTTTGCTATAAGGCACATGCACTCACCAGAAAGACAGAGAGAGACAGAGAGACAGAAAGCGAGAA
>NW_006159958.1:2576439-2578171 GCF_000334495.1 Tupaia belangeri chinensis
ACCCCGCAATCCCTTCTCCTCCATTCTCCTCTCGGGATCTTGGGCACGCACGCACACGCGCCTGGCGTGAGTTTTAAGCCACCGGGTTTGAGACGCGAACCGCGGTCGACTACGTGGGAGTCCAGCGACACAGCCATTACGCCAACTGCTGGTTCCCTACAATTTTTTTTTTCTAAAAGAGAAAAAGAAATGCAATTTCAGCAGAGGTTCTGGTTCTGGTTCAGATGGAATAAGCACAACCGACCCTATTTCTCACTGACAACTAAAAACCCAGGCTAGACTGTGTGGGACGGCCAGCGGAGGGTTCTGAAAGTCAACGGCAGGAAGCTTTTTCCCGTTTCTTTTTATTTTTCAATTGACAGAGGCCACACCTATTCACCAGAGACAGAGAGAGAGAGAGAGGGAGAAAGCACCCCTGCCGGGCGTGGTCACTACCATCCTGTCTCCATTTCCCCACGCTCTCAGGATCCTGAGCACGCACATGTTTTCCAAGCTGCGGAGGCTGGGATTCAGACTTCAGCAGGTCATGTGGGGCCTGGCTCTCTTAACCACTAGATCATGGTAGCAAGCGCTCTGGAGAGAGAGGCCAGGCATCGACGTACACACGGTTGAGGGGTGAGTCTCTTGGGTTATGTTTTCCTCCCAGGTCTCGAGAGCAGCACAAATCCTGGAACTAGCCTCCAGAAAGAGATCTGACAGGAGCCCTTGACAGCTCACCCAGCAGAGAGCAGGGCCCAGAGAGACGAGGGAAATCCTCGGGGTTTTAGTCCCCATGTTCTCCCAACCCTGTCTCCAGGCAAGTCCCGAGCTTGAAGCAGCAACTTCATGAGAAATGAGAGCGGCAATGACATGGGCAAGCTAAAAATCTGGGTAAGTGGGGCCAGCAGTTAGCGTAATGGCTATGTCGCTGGACTCCCATGTAGCCAACCGTGGTTCGAGTCCCAAACCCGGTGGCTTAAACTCACGCCGGGCACGTGTGCATGCGCGCCCAAGATCCCGAGAGGAGAATGGAGGAGAAGGGATTGCACCGTGGCCATCCCTCCTGGGGGGTGATTTCTCGCTTTCTGTCTCTCTGTCTCTCTCTGTCTGGCGAGCACACGTGCCCTATAGCAAAAACCTCTCAAAAAAAAATTGGGGGTAAGTATAGTAGATTATTTTGGGTCCCCTTATGTTTTTTAATATATGTATAATGGTTGAAGGCAAAAATTATGACACTGTCTAGTAGGGCGCTTTTTATTTTTTAATTGCCAGCAGGTGTGTATGCGAGAGAGAGGGAGAAGGCACCCCCAGCGAGGCCTGCTCTTGCCACAATCTTTTCTCTTCCATTTCTGTCTTCAAGCTTCTGGGGGCAGGATTTAAACTGCAGTTAATGTGGGAAAGGGCAGAGGGTCAGACACAGGGGTAAATATAAATATATCAACATATATATAAATATATTTACATATATATAAATATATATATATATATACACACACACACATATATATATATATAATACTTGTAAGTCTGCAATATAAGGAGTGAGCACAAACAAGCCTTTATGATGTCTGCATTTAATTAAAATATTAATTCTAAGTGAATAGTGAAAGATTAAGTATATACCTTCTAATCATAGAGCAATCACTAAAAAACTGTACAAAGGAATACAGTAAAAAATTTAAAAAGATAAAGCAACCATTAAAAATCCAGCTTAGGGGGGGACCAGCAGTTAGAGTAATGGCTATGTAGCCAG
>NW_006159958.1:2578654-2586113 GCF_000334495.1 Tupaia belangeri chinensis
CAAAATCATACACCCTCAAGAAAAAAACACAAAAAAAAAAAAAAAAAAAAGCTAAAAGAAAACAACCCATCAGCTGCCAGTAGTTTGTCACTGTGGCTTGGTTTAAAAACATGCTCTGAACCAGTTAGACTTTTCTCTCCCAAATGTGCTGCTGGAAATCAGTAACGGTGACTTCAGAGTGAGGACTGGATTTACGCAGTCTTCAGGGAGAGCTGGTGCTGACAGTCAGATGAAGCCTGAACAAGTCTGTCCACTGGCAGAGACAGCAAGAACCAGAGAACAATGGGACAGGCTGGGGAGGACAGAGTGGCCCAAGTGCGGCCTCCCTAGTCAGCAGGAGGACAGGTGCCTCTCCTGCGCCCCCTGCAGCCCATCAGCTTCTGTACAGCCTTACACAGCTGCCCCTTCTGCGGCTGAATCTTGAGCCAGGTGGAGAGCTTCTATTCCATTCCTCACCACGCAACGTCTGGTCTTCAGTGTGCTTTTTTGTTTTAGACAGAAGAGGCCAAGAATGAAGGGAGATACTCATGCTACCAAGGGCCTTTATGCTCAAGTAAAGATGGCCAACTAGAGATGCTTAATGCACTTCCCTCCCATGAAAAAGGACCAAAACGAAAGCAGCTTATATGAGCTGGAGTGCTAGAGGGAGAGTGCTGGAGTGTGGTGGGAGTGCAGTGGAGATGCCATGGAGCACAGAGGCTCGGTATGGCCTTGCAGAGAGGGGTGCAAAGCATTCTACGTCTCAGTCCCCCACTCAAGACCAGCTTAGAACTGGAAGGGACTTCCTATATCGGAGAGAGAGCGCAAGCAAGAACCCCCCGTAGACACCTTAGACAAATGAAGTCTTTACTGCAGTGGAATCTTGTAGCTTTCACAAACTGAGCCCCGTCTGCAGAGGAGTGGAGAAAGGGGTGGGAGAGAGAGAGAGAGACAGAGAGAGAGAGAGACAGAGAGAGAGAAAGAAAATTTCCCTGGAGGAGGAGTAGAAGCCATGTTGTACCCTGTCCTAACCAAGCTGCAACTGCACAAAGCCACCTTGTGACTATACTCGCCACTTGTGTCCCTCAGAAGGAGTGGCTTGGTGAGTAATCTGGCCTCCAGCCACCTGCCTGTGCCACCTCCCCTCCCCCCCATGCCCCATGGAAGCATTCAGCTGAGGCCCTCCCCATCCACACTTCACAGGAATGGTTGTGCCAGTGACTTTGCCCATAACTGTGGTTGCCAGGGAGCTGCCTGAGTACCCCTCTTCTCATGTCCTACAGGAGCAGCCAGCTGAAGAAACCATAGTGAGCCTACACTGCCTGAAACCAGAGCCAAGGCACCCTACCCAACCATCATCCTAGAACCCATCTACAGGAGGAAGTCATTCATCGCGAAGTCATCCTATAAAACTGATAGCTGTGCAAATATTAATGTGGGGACACAAGAAACATGAAAAGCAGGATAAGATGACATCCCGAAAAGAACGCAGTAATTCTCTAGCAAGAGACTAAAGAGAAGGAAATAAATGATACAAAATGCCTGAAAAGGAATTCAATAGAATGGTCATTTAAAAACGTTGTGAAATACAAGAAAAGGCAGATATACAACTCAATGAAATCAGGACTACACTACATGATCTGGATGAGAAATTCAACAGAGAGACAGATATCACACAAAAAGAAATACACAGAAATTCTGTAGCTGAATTCAATGAAAGAAAGAAATACAGTAGAAAGCTTCGACAATAGTTTTGATTAAGCTAAAGAAATAATTTGTCAACCTGAAGAATATCTTCCAGGATAGAACATATGATTAAACCATAAAACAAGCTTCGACACATTTCTGAAAATCAAAAACATATCAAGTAACTTTTCTGAAAAAAAAAAAAAAAGCAAAGATCAATAACAAGAGAAACTTTGGAAACTGTACAAATAACTTTAAAATTAAACCATATATCCTTCAATGACCACTACATCAATGAAGAAATTAAGAAGGAAATTTAAAGAGTTCTTGAAATAAATGAAAATGAAAACACAAAATACCAAAAGAAGAGGAATGTTTATGGCAATGAGAAGTTGAATCAATGCTTACATCAAAAAAGGAGAAAGATTCCAAATAAACAACATAGAACAAACCAAAACTAAAAATAGCAGGAAGAATGAAATAGTAATTATCCGAGCAAAAATAAATGAAATTGAGGCTAAAAAAATCAATACAGGGACCAGCAGATGGTGTAATGGTTATGTCACCGGACTCCCACATGGCTGACAGTGGTTCGAATTGCTGATTCAGTGGCTTGAAACTCACGTCAGGTCCATGTGTGCCCAAAATTCCAAGAGGAGAATGGAAGAGAAGGGGGCAGTAGTGCGGCCATCTCCCCAGGAGGTGATCTCTCTCTCTCTCTCTCTCTCTCTCTCTCTCTGGCAAGCACATGTGCCCCATAGCAAAAATCTCTCTCTCTCAAAAAAAAAATCAATACAAAAAAAAAAAATCAATAAAACAATCAAAAGTTGATTTTTGTTTACTTATATAAGAGCATAGATAAAGAAATAGGTAATACATTTTTGTTAAATACGTAGCTGCTCTTGTCAAACAATGTTAGCTGATAGATAGGCTAATCTGTTTCACTATAGCAACCATTACATTATGCTATGACTACTGCAAGGAGCCATATGTAACTCTGCATCTCTATGTATCCCCTAACAACATGTTGCAAACCTCAAATATACACGATAAAATTCATTTTTATTTTTTAAAAGAATTATTTATTTATTTCATCCCATTTGTTATTACTATTGCTTAACTTGATCAGAAAGAGACAGAGACAGAGAGAGAGAGAGAGAGAAAGGGAGAGAGAGAAAAAAAGACAGCTATGAACTATGGTTGGCCAGGTGGGAGTCTAGCACCTTAACCACCATGTCACCTGCCAGCCCCTATTTTATTTTATTTTATTTATTTATTTTTTCTTTTTTTGGAGACACTTTTAGTTATAGGGCGCGTGTGCTCGCCAGAAAGACAGAGAGAGACAGAGAGAGACAGAAAGTGAGAAATCACCCCCCCAAGGAGGATGGCCGTGCCGCAATCCCTTCTCCTCCATTCTCCTCTCGGGATCTTGGGCATACACACACGCACCCGGCGTGAGTTTAAGCCACGGGGTCCGGGACTCGAACCGCGGTCAACTACGTGGGAGTCCAGCAACATAGCCATTACGCTAACTGCTGGTCCCACCTCTATTTTATTTTTTATATAAAGCCTTTACTTTCAAAGCAGGGAGGGACACTCCAGCAGATGCTGTATCAGACTAGTTGTTCTCTTTAATTGTTTTATAAGCCACCTGGAGATTGCTTAATGGGCGTACGTGTAGCAGAACATAACCAGGGTCAATGTCCCCACCGGATCTGCTGGGCCAAGGCTCGGTCAAAATTATAACCGCAGGGTCAATGTCCAGCTCATTCATGACGCCAAAGTCATCCCTGGACCCGCAAAACCAAGGCCATCACTAGATCCATTGGACCAAAGTCTGCATTAACAGAATCCTGGTTGAGCCCAGACCTGCTGGGTCAAGGTCCAGCCTAGATCCTACTGAGGGTGGCAGAGTCCCAGGAAATCTTCCTAGAACAGTTGACTCCACTGTCTCAGCCACCCTTCTAGAGCAGCAGCAGCGGGCACTGCATAGTTAGTGCTGCCTCTCCTGGGACTTTTTTTTTTTTTTTTAAGAGGTTTTTGGTATAGGCCGTGTGCACTTGCCAGACAGACAGAGAGACAGAAAGCGAGAAATCACCTCCCAGGGATGATGGCCATGCCGCAATCCCTTCTCCTCCATTCTCTTCTTGGGATCTTGGGCACGCACGCACACGCACCTGGCATGAGTTTAAGCCACCAGGTCCGGGACTCGAACCGTAGTCGGCTAAATGGGAGTCCAGCGACATAACCATTACGCTAACTGCTGGTCCCTGTCCCACTGTTCTTTATGCTCCCATTTCCTGTTGTGTGAGTCTCCCCGGGCCCACCCTTCCTCTAAGCTCTCCTCCCTCCCAGGACTCATCTGAACAAACTTGAACACAACTGACCCTCGGCGCTCACACGTAGGTGCCTGCCCTCTGGAACCTGCTGTTTGCTTGCCTGCAGGCTCCGCGGCAGCTGACCCAGCCCACTGGGACTTCAGGACAAGGACTGTCGCAACGAGGGTGAAACTACCTGTAAAGGCAAGTCTGTCCTCTTCTATTTTCTTTTTGAGGTGTTTGATCTCAAAGTCCCTTTCCTTCAGCAGCTTATACAATCGCCCGTTCTCATCCGCTGTCTCTCTGAGCTCATTCCGAAGCTGTTCAATCTCGTCCTCAAGGACCCTGCAAGGCAAAGGCGGAATTACTGCTGCTTCACAGGGACTGGTCGGCAGGGTCAGGCCTCCACTGCCTGCGTGCAATATACCTGGGTCGGGTGCTAGCTGGTGATAAGCACTGGCTTGTTCCAAATGGGAAAGAGACGTTAAAGGAACAGACGAGAAGGGTTTCACATACTGTTCTTAGAACTGAGCAGTTAAGTACACATCAGCCAACTTCAACAGAGAGCCATAGAAACCGCCACCCAAGAGAATCCACATACTTTTTTTTTTTTTGAGAGGTTTTTGCTATAGGGCGCGTGCACTCGCCAGACAGACAGAGAGAGACAGAGAGACAGAAAGCGAGAAATCACCCCCCAGGGGGGATGGTCATGCCGCAATCCCTTCTCCTCCATTCTCCTCTCGGGATCTTGGGCACGCACGCACACGCGCCTGGCGTGAGTTTAAGCCACCGGGTCCGGAACTCGACTAGATGGGAATCCAGTGACATAGCCATTACGCTAACTGCTGGTCCCAAATCCACATACCTTTTAAGCATCCATGGAACATGCATGAAATTATATTACAGGCTACATAGGCAAACTCAGAAAATCCCAACTATACACCCTTTTCTCTAAAGGCAGTTGACTAAAATTAGAAAACAATACTTAAAAAAGATCAAAATAAAAAATAAAACTGAGGGACCTGCAGTTAGCGTAATGGCTATGTCACTGAACTCCCACGTAGCTGACCACGGTTCAGGTCCCGGACCCGGTGGCTTTGTAAAACACACTGGGTGCATGTACATATCCAAAATCTCAAAAGGAGAATAGAGGAGAAGGGATTGTGGCCATCCCCCTGGGGGGGTGATTTCTCCCTTTCTGTCTCTCTTTCTCTCTGTGTCTTTCTGGTGAATGCACGCGCCCTGTAGCAAAAACCTCTCCATAAATAGATAGATAGATAGATAAATCTGAAACCCCATCATGCATTGGGGTTGGAACTGAAAAAATAATTCCCAAAGTATGTATGAATAAAGAAACAATCATGACCTGCACTTAGAGTGGACTGACCAGAGAAGCTATATCAGCATTCGTGAAACAAGCTATCATTAAGGCCGTCAATTTCTTTCCATTGCTTTAGATGCATTTTACTAGTTTTGATGTAACTTATGCAGTACACACATACACACACACACACACACACATAACAGAGCCCAAACTGAGATTTTCTCTTTTTTTTTAAAGAATTATTTAATTTTATTTATTAATTCATTTATTTTCATTTGACCAGAGAGAGACACGCACAGAGAGAGAGAAAGAGAGAGAGAGAGAGTGGGAAAGTGAGAAAGCAAGTCACCAGGTCCAGGACTCGAACTGTGGTCGGCCATGTGGGCATATCCATGCCTTAATCACCTCGCCACCTGCTGGGTTCCCCAAACCAGGATTTTCTAAGCCTTAGGTTAAAGTTAGGACTCTAGATTTCAGGTGAACCTGACAGAAAATTAGAACTGGTTGTTGGTTTTGAACATTATAAGATGTCTCGCAAGGCTTTTTTCTGAACTATATTAATCTAGTTTAAAAACTTTAATAATGTATGAGTCTTTTCTAATAAAATATTCACATAATATCCAAAAAGTAGAATGACAGAGATATAGCTGATTACCTTTAATTAATTCCACAGAAATATTTAAAATTAAAAAACCTCAGGGGATCAACCAATCAAGCAGAAATTTGGTTCTTCAAAGCAAGTATTGCTTTACTATTGTCATTAATCCTGTCAATGATATGATCAGGGACCAGCAGTTAGCATAATGGCTATGTCACTGGACTCCTATGTAGCCCACCGTGGTTCAAGTCCCAGACCCGGTGGCTTAAACTCACGCCGGGCGTGTGTGCGTGCGTGCCCAAGATCCCGAGAGGAGAATGGAGGAGAAGGGATTGCGGTGTGGCCATCCCCCCTGGGGGGTGATTTCTCACTTTATGTCTCTCTGTCTCTCTCTCTGTCTGTCTGGCAAGCATACATGCCCTATGGCAAAAACCTCTCAAAAAATAATAAAATAAATAATATAATCATAGTTTGCCATGGTAAACAAAATGCTGAGTTTTTAGAAAGATGTTGCCAGCGAGTCAATCCAAGAATATGTTACTGAGCTGCACTGCAGTTTATTTACCTCTGGATTTACTTTAGTCAGGTTTGCACTCTATTCATTCAAAATAACATACAGTCCACTGCTTGGGCTTTTCCCAGCAACCCAATAATCACCCATCGCTTTCATAAGGACTCCTCCAATTTCTTTCACCCTGGGAAAACTCCTGTTTTATTTATTTATTTTTTAGAGGTTTTCGCTATAGGGCGCATGTGCTCGCCAGATAGACAGAGAGAGACAGAGAGACAGAAAGCGAGAAATGACCCCCTGGGGGGATGGCCACACCACAATCCCTTCTCCTCCATTCTCCTCTCGGGATCTTGGGCACGCACACACATGCGCCCGGCATGAGTTTAAGCCACTGGGTCCAGGATGTGAACCGTGGTCGACTACATGGAAGTCCAGCGACATAGCCATTACGCTAACTGCTGGTTCCACATAGAATCTTCATTAAATCTAGATGAACATGTCAGTGGCACATGGGGTGTTCTCGCCACACGAACTGTACTTTCCTCTGCTAAATTCATACGGTTGAAGTAGACAACTTAAACGGGGGTTCTTTCTCAGACCCAGATATTCTTTTGTCAATGCTAAATTTCTCACAAATGTCAGATGCGAGCCCCATGAGCTCCGGCCCGACAGTGCTGTCCAGTCTTCAGCAAAATCCAAGGTCAGCTAGATAGAGGCCCCGATCGTAAAGGGCACGGCCGCACACATGGCTTCATGGACAATTCAGTGGAGCGCTTCATGAGTGTCATCTTTGTTTACAAGAATGGGAGGAATCTGTACTTGGCTTCGGGATCATTAAGCCTCAGGGATTCAGTAAGAAAACTGGAGCACTGAACATTTCTTGGCATCTCGGCCCTTATTAGAGAATCCCTTCCTGTCAACTCAGGGTACGTGAGCCTTGGAAACAGAGTGACGGACGGGACCAGCAGTTAGTGTAATGGCTATATTGCTGGACTCTCATGTAGTCGACTGCGGTTCGAGTCCCGGGCTCAGTGGCCTAAAAT
>NW_006159958.1:2586144-2587393 GCF_000334495.1 Tupaia belangeri chinensis
CGTGTGCGTGCGTGCCCAAGATCTCAAGAGGAGAATGGAGGAGAAGGGATTGCAGCGTGGCCATCCCCCAGGGGGGAGGGGATTTCTCGCCTTCTGTCTCTCTGGCTCTCTCTTCCTGGCGAGTGCATGTGTCCTATAGCAAAAACCTCTCCAAAAAAAAAAAGAAAGAGAAGTAGAGTGGTGGTGAGGTGAGGTATTTGCACAAAATTCTCAGGCTATCTAGTTCTAATCCATTCCAGAGGAGTTGATCATTACAGAGAAACGCAGCGTATTTGATTATGCGGAGGCTTCTTTCCTTTCTATTAATAAAGGACTAGACTCTAAAATATCATTTTATGCAATGGGAAGAAGCAGATTTCTCTAACTATGTCAGGTAGGTTGCATGACTGAAATTGCAGTGCTTGTGAATACTGATGGAAGAACTTCTCTCACCTTTCCTTTAGGAGCTCGACACCTCCACCTTCCATGGCTCTCAGAAACGGAGCACTAAAGCGTGCACACGCGATAGCCCTACCTAGCACTGATCCAGAAAGCTAGTCCAGCGACTCCTCCTCTTGGCATTCAAAAACTGGTTTCCCATCTTTGCTTTTCAATTACAGGATTCCAAACAACTATGAGCATACAGATTCTGTTTTCTGGTTCATTGGAGAACTGTCTGGTTTTTTTTGTGTGTATGTTAAGATTTTTAGGTTCTGGGACCTGCAGTTAGTGTAATGGCTATGTCACTGGACTCCCATGTCGTTGACCGCGTTTCGAGTCTCAGACCTGGTGGCTTATTGCCTGCTTTCTGCTGTTACTGAGGAATGAATGAGACGATCCTGTTTTGATACCTCTGTCACCTCGCAGTCCTGAACAAAGACTTATTATAACACTGGAACAGTTATGATATTCTTGAAAGGACTTATAATGAAATTAATTAAATAACTTGTCGGACTATAACTCCATTGTAAAAAAAAAAAAAAAAAAAAAAGATTTTCCAGGTTTTGATGGACTAAAGGCCTTTGTAAACTGCTTCACATAATACAACATTTCTGATTTTTTTCATTCTTTTGTATTTCATTTTTTTAAAGAGAGGTTTTTACTATAGGGCGCGTATGCTCGCCAGAAAGACAGAGAGAGACAGAGAGACAGAAAGTGAGAAATCACTCCCCCAGGGGGGATGGCCACACCGCAATCCCTTCTCCTCCATTCTCCTCTCGGGATCTTGGGCACTCACGCACACGCGCCCGGCATGAGTTTAAGCTACCGG
>NW_006159958.1:2587816-2591693 GCF_000334495.1 Tupaia belangeri chinensis
AGCCACCGGGTCTGGGACGCGAACCGCGGTCAACTACGTGGGAGTCCAGCAACATAGCCATTATGCTAACTGCTGGTTCCCAACTTTAGTAGAATATTTTGAAAACTCAGAAACCATAAAAAGTAGAATTTGAAGATGGAGAAAATAGATTCTGGGTAAAACCATGAGCAAAGAGGCAGTGCAACAACTGCTGCGATTTTCTCTCTTTCTTTCTTTCTTTCTTTCTTTTTTCCAGCAACATAGCCATTATGCTAACTGCTGGTTCCCAACTTTAGTAGAATATTTTGAAAACTCAGAAACCATAAAAAGTAGAATTTGAAGATGGAGAAAATAGATTCTGGGTAAAACCATGAGCAAAGAGGCAGTGCAACAACTGCTGCGATTTTCTCTCTTTCTTTCTTTCTTTTTTTTTTTTTTAGTAAAATGACTAGTAGAAAATTTTGGGAACCAGCAGTTGGTGTAATGGCTGTGTCACTGGACCACCATGTAGTCGACCGCTGTTTGAGTCCCAGACCCGGTGGCTTAAACTCATGCCAGGCGCATGTGCGTGCGTGCCCAAGATCCTGAGAGGAGAATGGAGGAGAAGAGACTGTAGTGTGGCCATCCCCCCAAGGGGGTGGTTATTTCTCATTTTCTGTCTCTCTGTCTCTCTGTCTCTCTCTGTCTTTCTGGCGAGTGCGTATACCCTATAGCAAAAACCTCTTAAAAAAAAAAAGAAAGAAAATTTTGTATTGGGGCTGGCAGATGGCATGGTGGGTAAGGCAGCTGGACTCTAACGTCGCTGACTACAGTTCAAGTCCCTGGCAGCTTGTTTTCTCAATTTCCTTCTCTCTCTCTCTAGTCAACTTTAAAAAAGAAAAAAATGACAATAAATGAAATTGAATAAAATAATTCTTTAAAAAAAGAGAAAATGTTATATCAATCCAGATTCTAGCTTCTAAGAATCAGTACAATACATTCATATGCATCTGTGTAACATTGTTGAATTTAGAACTAATTGAAAAGATCCTGGACTTCTTTCAACTTTTCCACCAATGGTAAAAAAAAAAAAAAAAAATAAAGGAATCCACCAAGCCCCTCTCTGATCCAGGGCGTGTTTGTTTTGTTGAATGTTAGCAAAGGGGAACTGCCGCAGAATGAACTCAGATGCGATTTGGGGCGGAGATTTGCTGTGAACCATCAGTTAGCCTAAGGGCTCCTTGGAAACACAAAACGGTTTTCATGAAGGAGAGACTGCCAAGGAAAATTCAAATGAATAAACTACACCTCCATGAGTTTGAACATTTCCATTTGACTTTAAATGGCTTTAAAATACATTTCACATGGAACTGTGTCTATCGGAGCACAGAGCCACCAGGTGCGAGTCATCGGCGACGTCTTCTACTTACAAATTCACATCCAGTCAGCCTGACTAGTGTAGTCGTACTCCCCTCCGCACCTCTCCCCTCCACCGCCTGCTCTCTCTACCTCCGAGCAATGCTCCTGGGAGGCTTCACGACTGTGTTTACCTCTGTTCGAAACTGGTGTTTGAGTTTTGGTCCCCTGCAAGGAGAAGGCAGAAGTCATCAGAGATCTCCAAGGGCTCTTTCTGGTCATCGACTGTGCTTCGGAGGCTCAGTTCCTTTTCCTTCTTCTTCTCCATCTGCTTCTGTAACCTTCTGTGCTGCATTTCCTGCATCGCCTTGAACTGGAGGCGCAGAGTGTCCTGTGAGCCTTCGTCTGCCGCCATCCTGCCCTAAGAGTCAGAAAAGCAGTTTGAGCTCAAGCAAATCCCCGCAGAGCACTCAGCAGATAGTCAGCCCTGTCTACAGCCCCCAAATCTGCAGTGCCCTGCTCAGCTGTGCATGTGTGTCCATGCAGAAACCTGGAATCCCCACCCTTACCCCGAGTCACCTGAGAGCGAAAGCCAAGCTGAGCACCCCTGTCCAGCCCTGAGCCTGCCCCTGGACTGCACATGGCATCTGGGTATGATCATCACCCAGATCTGACTTCAATCAGTGGCTCTCAACTCCAGCTGAAGATTAGACCTCCCTAGGGGACCAGCAGTTGGCGTAATGGCTATGTCGCTGGACTCCCATGTAGTCGACTGCGGTTCGAGTCCCAGACCCGGTGGCTTAGACTCACACCAGGTGAGTGTGCATGCGTGCCCAAGATCCCAAGAGGACAATGGAGGAGAAGGGACTGTGGTGTGGCCATCCCCCCTGGGGGGTGATTTCTCACTTTCTGTCTCTCTGTCTCTCTCTGTCATTCTGGGGAGTGCATGCGCCCTATAGCGAACCCCCCCCCCCCCCCCCCAAAAAAAGATTAAACTTCCCCAGAAAATTCTAAAATATAGCAATGCCTGGGCCCATCCCCAATCCAACTAAATCCCAGTTTCTAGGAATGGGGCTCAGACATCCTAGTATAATTTACAAACAGTAAAGTGCATGACTCCTACGTGGACAGCTCAGTGACTCTTTCCACAGATAGACACCTGTGGTGACCAGCCAGGTCAAGATAGAGGGCACTTCCTGTCTCTGAGCAAGTTATTTTATACCTCCTCCGATCAATCATCCCTCAAGGCCATCCTATTCTGACTGCTGCTGTAGTCTTTTTTTTTTTTTAGAGGTTTTTGCTATAGGGCACGTGCGCTCACCAGACAGAGAGAGAGAGACAGAGAGACAGAAAGCGAGAAATCACCCCCCAGAGGGGATGGCCATGCTGCAATCCCTTCTCCTCCATTCTCCTCTTGGGATCTTGGGCACGCACGCACACGCGCCCGGCATGAGTTTAAGCCACCGGGTCCGGGACGCGAACCGCAGTCGACTAAGTGGGAGTCCAGCGACATAACCATTACGCTAACTGCTGGTCCCTGTAGTCTTTTCAATTAACTCAATTAAAATACAGTTTAGACATGATATATCAATTGTATGTGTACAAATGAGTTTTGTCAAATATATACAACTGTGTGAGCCACCACCATCAGCATATAAGAACATTTCCATCAAAAAGGACCTTTGTGGAAACCAGGAGGTGGCGTGGTGGTTAAGGTGCTGGACACTCCCACATGGCCGACCACAGTTCAAGTCCTGGACCTGGTGGCTTACTTTCTCACATTCTCTCTCTCTCTCTCTGTGTGTCTCTCTCTCTGGTGAAATTAAAATAAGTGAATGAATAAATAAAATAAAATAAATAAATAATAAAAATAGATTTTTCAAAAAAGGACCTTTGTGCCCCTTTAACCCTGTGCCAAACCCAACCCCAGGCAAACACTGGTCTTGCTTTTTGTTAGTCAGAAACTGTCTCTTCTGCGATCCCTCCTCCTCTCAGGATTTGGGGCATGCGAACACATGCACCTGGTGTGATTTTCAAGCCACCAGGTGCAGAACTCGAACCACACAGTCAGCCATGTGGGACCAGCCACCTTAACCTCCACACCACCTGCTGGCCCCTTCTAACTACCTTCTGCTGCGAAGCCGCAGTGTAGTAGGTGTGACAGAAATTACACTGCCAGGCCAGCCTCGTGACAGTGGTTAAGGGAGCCAGATTCCCTGTGGCTGACTACACGGTTACTATCCTGGCCCTCACAGCTTGAAAAATAGGCCAGACACGTGTGTGTGCGCCCCAAATCTCCACCTTGTAGAGAAATGGAGGAGAAGGGATGGTGGCATGACCACGCCCCATTGGGGGATGCTTTATCACTCTCTGTCTCTCATCTTTCTCTGGGGAACACACACATCCTTTGGGGAAAAAAAAGAAAAGAAAAGGAAACCATTGAATATATTGACTACAAAGCCTAAAATATATCCTGTCTAAGTCTTTACAGAAAATGTTTGCTTGGGACCAGCAGTTAGCGTAATGGCTATGTCGCTGGACTCCCATGTAGTCGACCGCAGTT
>NW_006159958.1:2591841-2596874 GCF_000334495.1 Tupaia belangeri chinensis
GAGGGCACAAGCCCGATAAAAAAAAAAAAAAAAAAAAAAAAAAAAAAACCTCTCAAAGAAAATAAGAGAAAAGAAAATGTTTGCTCATCCTTGCCTAAATTTAAAAACACTCAGTCTGACTGCCTAAATTTACAACATTGAGCCTGATTATTAAGTTACATTACATCCTTGGGTATTCCATATTTTTGGACAATCTACGGTGGTTGTAGCTGTCACATATTCAGCACAAGTGTCCCTGCAGTTTGAAATTTTTCCCAAGACCCACCCTGAGTTTCAGTGCCTGGCTAGAAGAATGCACAGAACTCTGAAAAACCATTTTATTCACACATTTATTACAGCAAAAGAACACAGATTAAAATTTAAAAAGCAAAAGGAGACAAAAAGTAGGAAGGGGAAAAGGCGCAGAGGGCGAGTCCAGGAGACACAGGCCCAAGCTTCCAGGTACAGTCTCCAGTGGAGTTCTGCAGACAGTGCTCGACGCTTCTAGAAACCACACACGGCATGTGGAATGCTGCCAGCAGGGACCTCACCCAGGTCTTGGTGTCTGGGGTTTTTATTGGGATTTGGTCACAGTCTTAGTCTGTTATGGTGTTGGTAAGCTGTGATACTATATCTGTGATTTGTAAAGAATAGACATTTGGTTCACAGTTCTGGTGGCTAGAGAGTCCATAGTCACGTCTGACCAGACTCCGGGGCTGTGTTACAACATGGTCGACAGAAGCAGAGACGCGTGCAGACGCGAGCAGGGGACAGGGACCTGTGGGCAGCCATCTTACTTTCATGACAACCCGCTCTTGTGGGAACTAACTCATCTCAGGCCCAGGAGAGTGGGAACACATCCCCTCCTGTAAGGTGGCATTAATCTGTACCCCTGCATCCAAACACTGTCACCTGTTCCCCCTTCTGAACATCCCACCTCGTCGCGATGCCCCCATCTGGGGACCGAGCTTCCAGCTCATGAGCCTTTGTGAGACCAACCACACCCAGTCCACCGAAGTCATGTAGGCATGGCTGTCACTCAGTGTCCCTCTCCTCCAGAGGCCAAGGTGTCACCCAAGGCTCCCACAATAACATGCACTGTGAGCACAGACTAAGTGGCCTAAGGCCCTCAGGTGGAGAAGGACACTCCTCGGACAGGATACTCCTAGGGTGGGGAGGTTATCTCCCAGGAGCAGGTCAAGGGCCAAACCTTTCTTTGGTGTGGACAACCCAGACTTGCTGAGTTATTTCTTTACCGTGTAGTTCCTCCGATGGCGCAGAGCTGGTGAGGAATTCCGGTATGACAACAGCTCTGGCTTGTTTTTTATCTTTTTAAGATAGGCTTTCACCATGTCATACTCTCCCTGCCCATGCCTCCCAGCTGGGACTCCAGGCACGTGCCACATGCCTGGCTGACCAGCTCCTGCTTTTTGCTTGACCTCTGCCCCTCCCAGGACTCATCCACAGCATCTTAGAACCCCCTAGGCAGCAGTGAAACAGCCGCATGCCTGGTCTCCTGCCCCACCACCCCGAGGGGAAGCACTGCGGATTGAGAAAGGACAGACAGAGAAAAACGGAGGCCCCGGGAACCAGCAGTTAGTGTAATGGCTATGTCGCTGGACTCCCACGTAGTCGAATGTGGTTCGCGTCCCATACCCGGTGGCTTAAAACTCACGCCGGGCGCATATGCGTGTGTGCCCAAGATCCCGAGAGGAGAATGGAGGAGAAGGGATTGCAGCGTGACCATCCCCCCTGGGGGGTGAGTTCTCGCTTTCTGTCTCTATGTCTCTCTCTGTCTGTCTGGTGAGTGCATGCACCCTATAGCGAAAACCTCTCCAAAAAAATAAATAAATAAATAAAACCGGAGACCCCAGCGATGTTCGCTGGAGAAGGCCCCAAGCAGCTGTTGAGAGGAGAATGGAGGAGAAGGGATTGCAGCGTGACCATCCCCCCTGGGGGGTGAGTTCTCGCTTTCTGTCTCTATGTCTCTCTCTGTCTGTCTGGTGAGTGCATGCACCCTATAGCGAAAACCTCTCCAAAAAAATAAATAAATAAATAAAACCGGAGACCCCAGCGATGTTCGCTGGAGAAGGCCCCAAGCAGCTGTTCTGGGCTCGCCCAGCGATGTTCGCTGGAGAAGGCCCCAAGCTGTCCTGGGCTCGTTCTGTCATAGGCGAGGTAAAGCCCTGCACTTCAGCTGTGGAGCACCTCGGGTTCCTAGACCAGCCTCTCCTGGCCTTCTCTGGCTGACACCCAGGTTTCTATGGGCATTAGGTGACGGCTTTGCTTAGAGCTTTTGCATGCCCTGCAGCGTAAGCACAAAGACCATTCCCATTTCAAGGTGTTCCCGGCAGTCCCCAGAATGATTCAACTATATTCTCTCGAACTGGGGCTTTGGCATTCATGTTTCTTTTTCTTTCTTTCTTTCTTTCTTTTATATATTTTTAAATTTACATTCCTTCACTGTACATCATTACAGCATACAAAATGAGATTTTCCATCCAGAGTACACTGTATCTTGGCTCAGTGAAGCACATCAACATACATGTTACTGTCAACAAATAATTTTCCATTTCTTGTTTCCTGTATGTTTTGCTTTTCCCCCCATCCTTGATTCCCTAACTCTTACCCTCTGCCATCGAAATGGAAAATTTTTGATAATAATATACATGATTAAGTCACTATGCAATATATTCTGGATGGGAAATCACATTTTTGTATGCTGTGATGGTGCTTAGGAAAAGAATGTAAATTAAGTTAGAAAAAAAAAAGTTTCAGAAAAAAAAATATCTATTCGATGACTGCAGTAAGATATATCGCCCCAGCTAGGTGCTACTTTATAGGATGCCTAAAGTTAGACTTGTGTTCATGGAAATGTATATATCAGCTGTGTTTGCTATGAAGATATTTAGATTAATTAATGTCTTTAGCAATTCAGTAAAATGTGGGGGGAAAACAGTATTGATGGCACCCGTGTTTCTAGGTCTTATCTCTGGGAATTGGCTACGGGGGCAAGTTTACGGGCCAGTGGGTGCAAGCTCCGGAACACACAGACAGGCGCGTACACCCAAGGGCAAGGCAGAGGCAGGGACAGTGAGGAGGTGTGGACAGAGCACTCAAGGGCATTTGAGCAGGGAGCGTCCCTCCTGGAAGGTTAGTGAAGGGCAAGGTATTCCCGCCAGCCTGGGAGGACCAGAGAGATAGAAGCTTTCAGGGGAAGTCTGGAGGGAGGGGAGGTCCTTCAGCACAACTGGCTGGGACTCAGGATGATGGAAGGGACAATAGGCTACAGGAGAGCCCGGGGCCGAATGCCCTCGGACTTGGTTTTGTGGCCCACGAATCTGATCGCATTCTGCACAGGAATGTGTCTGGCTCAGAGCCGTGTCGGGCTCAGGGTTGGAGGCTAGCCTAACACGTGCTGAGGAGTAGGGGTAGGGGGAAGCATTGGGCAGCAAGAGTGTGTTTTGTTTATTTTTAAAATTCAATATGACTTGGGACCAGCAGTTAGCGTAATGGCTATGTCGCTGGACTCCCATGTAGTCGGCCGTGGTTCGAGTCCTGGACCCGGTGGCTTAAACTCATGCTGGGTGTGTATGCGTGCGTGCCCAAGATCCCGAGAGGGGAATGGAGGAGAAGGGATTGCGGCATGGCCATCCCCTTGGGGGGGATGGGGTGATTTCTTGCTTTCTGTCTCTCTGTCTCTCTCTGTCTTTCTGACGAGCGCACACGCCCTGTAGCAAAAACCTCTCCAAGAAAAAAAAATTCAATATAACTTTTTTTTTTAATTGCCAGAAGACGCATGTGCTCGCTAGAGAGAGAGGGAGCACCCCCCAATGAGTCGTGGTCACGCTACCACCGTTCTCCCCGGTTTCTCCATGCTGTCAGGGTTGCGGGCTCACATGCACCCAGCATGTTTTCAAACTGGGCCAGGACTCAAACTGCAGCCCACCATGTGGGATCCGCTCTGTCAACCACTGGGCTCTGGGGCCGGCCCATTAGAAGGCATCTGTTTGATCAGTGCTAGGGACGGAACCGTTGTCTTTAGTTCCCCCCCATTTTCACTTCCTGCCTACTCTGTACCGGGCCCTTTTGAGGATACGGCAGTGAACAGCACTCAGCGACGCTGCGGGGAGGGAGAGGCATCAGCAAAGAACCAATGCTATGATATACATAATGTATCCGGTGACAGCCAGGGCCAAGGAGGAGATGAAATAGGGAAAGGGGTCTAGAGGAGAAGTAGGGACGCTGTCTACAGTAGGATGTGAGGAGGGCCTCTCCGATTAGGTGGCATTGGAGAGGGAGTGAGCGAGCTGGATGTCTTGGGGAAGAACATTGCAGGGAGGGGCTGGCAGATGGCGTGGTGGCTAAGCGCACTGGACTCCCACATGGCCTACTGCGGTTCGAGACCCAGACCTGGGACTTGCTTTCTTACTCCTGCCTCCCCTCTCTCACTCTGTCCTTCTTTGGTCAAATTTAAAAAATAAAAAAAAAGTAAATAAATAAAGTTAAATAAAAATAATTCTTAAAAGAAGAAGATTACAGTGAGGGGAAACAGCAAAAGCAAATGCCCTGAGGTTCCTGTGACCATGAAAATAGCAGCATCGAGGGGCCTGGAGCTACAGGGACAGATTTATGGAGCGTCAACAAGATTTATGACTAGTTGGAAGAATTGGAAGAAGGGAGATGATGCGGCTTGAGTTTTGCTTCAGGGAGGGACACTTAACACTGCCTGTGCTTTAAAGTCATTTGGGAAACATTAAAAAAAATTCCGGCATCTGTACTCTATTAATTCCACTTCTGTAAAGTTCAAAAAATTAGGCATGTCATAAAAGAACTTCAAAGGGTCTGTAAGAGCATGAGAAGACACTCAGCATAACAAGGCGGCAGAAAAATGAAAATGAAAACTGCACTGAGTCGCCACTACTTCACAAGGAGACTGGAAGCCAGCCTTTCCCTCCTAGGTGTTCGGCAAGGATCTTTGAAGCAGCTAAGACTGTCCTGCTCTGCTGGGGAGGTGCAGAATGAAAGCCTCAGCCCCGCTGGAAAACGGTTCA
>NW_006159958.1:2596905-2599237 GCF_000334495.1 Tupaia belangeri chinensis
TTTTCTTATAAAGTTACACATCAATTCACCAGCTAGCCCAGAATTTCTACTTATATTTACCCAGGAGAACTAAGAACATATGTCTAGACAGCGACTTTCTTAGTTTTTTTGCTATAGAGTGTATACTCTTGCCAGAGAGAGAGTAGGAGACAGAGAGAGGGGAAGTGAGAAATCATCCCCTGGGGGATGTCCATGTCACAATCCCTTCCCCTTCCATCCTCCTCTCAGGATTTTACGCATGCACACACGTGTTCAGTGTGATTTTCAAGCCACTGAGTCTGGGACCCAAACCACTGTCGCCCCTATGTGGGAGTCCAGGGCCTTTACCCCTACACCACCTGCTGGCCCAATAGCTACTTCCTTACGTATTGCTGTTCATAACAGCTTTACTCCTAGTAGCTTTATTTATAATAGCCTAAACTGGAAACAGCTCAGATGTCCAAAAACAGTCATTGTATAAGCAAACTGTGGTTTATCATACAGCAAACTACTATTCAGCAGCAGAAAAGGACGATCTAATGACACATGTGACAGCAAGGATGAGTCTCAAAAAGGAGCTGAGCAAAGAAAGCCTTTACTACTGTATGACTCCCTGGTGGGAGGGAACTTCTCATTCATCCTCTCTCTTTCTCTCTTATCTCCCTACAGCAAGCACACACACCCTATAGCAAAACAAAACAAACCCAAAAAAGTAGCTGGAGACAATACATAAATGAATGGATATAGTTGTGTTTTAATAACATTTTATTACAAAAACAGGCATTAAGCTGGATTTGGACTGCGGGTCCTTAGTTTGCCAAACCGATTTAGAAGAATCTCACCTAAAAAGGTGTCTCGCAGGCCGGCCGCACTGCCTAGGGGTTAAGGGAGCTGGATCCCACATGGCTGACCGCAGTTTGAATTCCAGCCCCGGGTGACTTAAAAAGCACCTCAACGCATGTATGGACCCCAAATCCCAACAGAATAGGAAAATGGTTTGCAGCTAACCATGCCCCGTGAGGCAGGGGCTTTCTTCCTCCCCCATTCCTCTCTCTGGTAACTGCATGTGCCCTCTGGGAACGTGGGGAAAAAGGTGTCTAGAGAGTGACAAACCCTGTTGGTTTTATTGTTTGAAAGTGTAACTACTACAGTTTAAAATAAATGTATCCTGTGATCCCCTACTTTTTTGTAGACTATAAGAAAGAGTGACCATATTCTTCCTTTTCTTTTTTTTGGAGAGCTCTTTGCTATAGGGCACATGCACTCGCCAGACAGAGAGAGACAGAGAGACAGAAAGTGAGAAATCACCCCCCAGGGGGGATGGCCATGCCGCAATCCCTTCTCCTCCATTCTCCTCTCGGGATCTTGGGCACGCACGCACACGCACCCGGTGTCAGTTTTAAGCCACCAGGTCCAGGACTCGAACCGTGGTTGACCACATGGGAGTCCAGTGACATAGCCATTACGCTAACTGCTGGTCCCCGTGTTCTTCATTTTCTAAAATGGGCTGTGTAATCTTAGAGCGAAGGCTATTCATAATCATTCAGGGTCAACAGAGAGTCAGGAGGCCGTGACTGGCAGGTAAAGCAGTGGCTCTCACCCCTGCTGCACACGGGACTCACCCCGGGAGCTCTAAAGACACTGAAGCACAGGTCCGCACTCGGGGGCCTGATGCCATCGGTCAGGGCGCAGCCTGAGCGCTGGATGCCGCGGAGCTGGGCCCATGCAGCACTGGGGGCGGCTGGACTTGGCCCTCTACTGGCTATTGGGAGTCTGAAAGCTTCCAGACCTCTCTGAGCCGCAGCCCCTCTTCACAAGCAGGGGATGAGGATATGGAGGCCTATGAAGGGCAATAGCAAAGGGGAAGGTAGAAGTGATTTGTCAGCCATGGACTGACAGAGACAAGCGGCTTTTATTCTCTCCCTTCCTGTCGGTGCCTCTTGAGGATTCCCTTCCTCCCCTTCCTTGCCCACATCCTCCTTATCCATCTTGGTGATGCCTGAGACCCACTAGCAGAAAGCCTTGCTTGGCCCTTGGCCGCTGGGCCCACGGTAGCCAAGCCCCACACCAAAGGCCGCCGGCCCCCTCCTCTGTGCCATCTCCTTCCGGTTCACGAGTATCCTCTCAGTGCCTGTCTCTCTCCAGCCACCTGCTCCCCGCACTGCTCCGTGGGTCTGACCTTTAACCTCTGCTGTACGTAAACACCTGGGACGCAATCAATGCTGTGTTGACCATCGGGGGCCTTGGCAAAGCCGGATCTAAGTGGCTTCTGCCTCTGCAAGACCCAGCTAGGACTACAGAATGGCACTCCGGCTGGGGCAGAGGCAGCATCTGTCCAGACATTTTTTTTTTT
>NW_006159958.1:2599379-2600007 GCF_000334495.1 Tupaia belangeri chinensis
GCACACGCGCCCGGCGTGAGTTTAAGCTACCAGGTCCAGGACTCGAACTGTGGTCAACTACATGGCAGTCCGGCGACACAGACATTACACTAACTGCTGGTCCTCCACAGACATGTTTGTTAGCCTCTCTGAGAACACTACGTGAGGACTTGAATTTGTTGCCAACCTTCCTCTTCTCTCTTTTCCCTTGTCCCTCTTTCTCTTCTCTTCTTTTAATTGCCAGAGGCTGTGTGTGCTTGCCAGAGAAAGAGAGAGGGGAAGAGATAGAAAGCACTTCCCAGTGGGCATCGTAACACTGAGATCTGAAATCCCCCTTTCCTCCACTTTCCCATCCTGTTTGGATTATGGGCATGAATATGCAGATGCACATTTTTTTTAAGAGGGTTTTTTTTTTTTTTTCTTTCGTTTTTTTTTTTTTTTTACCTTAGGGTGTGTGCCCTTGGGGCTAGGGGGGACAGACAGTGAGAAGAAAAGTGAGAAGTCACTCCCCAGGGGGGATGGCCGGTGCAGTGATCCCTTCTCCATTTTCCTTCTGGGATCTTGGGCAGGCACACCCACGTGACCAGCATGATTTTCTTTTCTTTCTTTCTTTCTTTTCTTTCTTTCTTTTTTCTTTTTTTTTTTTGAC
>NW_006159958.1:2600042-2601462 GCF_000334495.1 Tupaia belangeri chinensis
TTTTTTTTATTAATTTACATTCATTCCCTGAGCATCATCACAACATACTAAATGTGGTTTCCCATCTAGAATAAACTGGATAGTGGCTTAATCGTGCATGTTATCATCCATAATATTCCATTTCTACTTTCATGTATATTTGTTTTTTTACCCCATGTCTGACCCTCTGCCCTATTCCACTCTCTTATTACACTATCTCTGCTGTCTACAGTTGTCTTCAATTCCTTTTCCCCCAACATTTTGTTGATCACACAATATCATAAGTAATCTACTTACAATAGCAAGTTCAGCTGGTAATTTCAAGAAAAGCAGTTTTGAACTGGTAAGGATATTTCCTTGACACTTAAGGCCTAGAAACAGGTTAGTATTCTGTTCAAATAGTAGGTACACGAATCCATTGACAGCTCAAGACCACTGGGTCCAGGACTCAAACTGCAGTTGGCCAATGTGGGAATCCAGTGACGTAACCGCTTCGCCATCTGCTGGTCCCTCAGTGTGGTTTTTGTTTGTTTTAGGAATTATTTTATTTAACTTTATTTATTTTTATTTATTTAAATTTGACCAGAGAGGGAGAGAGAGAGAAAAACTGAGAAAGCAAGCCACCATGTCTGGGACTCGAACTGGGCTCGCCCATGTGGGAGTCTAGCACCCTTAACCACCACACCACCTGCTGGCCACTCAGTGTTTGTTTGTTTGTTTGTTTGTTTTAAACCACCGGGGTTGGGATACAAACTGCTGTCAGCCATGTGGGTCCTTCCTCCCTTAACTGCGTGGGCTACAGAGCAGGCCCTCCTGTAGCATTGGAAGATCTGTAGCTGTCAATTACATCCAGATCTGCTTCTTTCACGGGCTCACACAGATGTGGCAGTGCTGGGCCTGTAGTTCCACGGGCTAGCGCCCGCAGGGCAGAGGTGTTTCCTCCAGGCAGGGCGTGTTCTTCCCGTTCAGTCACTGTCCCTGCCCCTTGGAATGTTGCAGCTGCACACCGGCTGCCCATTATCATCGCATGTAAACTGGTTCATCCACTTCTACTTGCCATCAGCCCCCCCCCACACACACACACACACAGGTTTGGGTTTGTGACTCCTGCCAAGGATTAAGCCTGGAGGTAACTCAGAGGCTGACTTCAGCCGCTACCCCTGCCTGGGACGCTGCATGCCCGGGTCTTACCTTCCCACTAATTCCCAGATAGCCCTCAGGATCCCTCTGGGGTAATCTGCGGACTCCTAGAATCCCCCGATGCCTCTTGATCACAAAATTTACCTTGATGTATTGTAACTTTCTTTGATTTTTATTTATATTCCTTCACCTTATAAAGAAAACTTTCGAGGGCAGGGTTCTTCTGTTTGTAAATTTCAGCATTTTTAAAAAAGCTCTTGCCTTTGTTTCTTTTTTTGAGAGGTTTTTTGCTATAGGACAC
>NW_006159958.1:2601809-2602246 GCF_000334495.1 Tupaia belangeri chinensis
GTTATCATCAACAAATAATTTTCCATTTCTTGTTCCCTGTATGTTTTGCTTTTTTCCCCCATCCTTGATTCCCTATCTCTTACCCTCTGCCATCTCCCACTCTCCTCCCACACTGTCTCAGGTATCTATGTTTGCTTTCTATACTCCACTCCCATTTCATTGAGTCACTAAGGATCTTAATTAATCTAAATATTTTCATATTTAGATTTCACATCAGCGAGCACAGCTGATATATACATTTCCATGAACACAAGTCCAACTTTAGGTATAAGCCTCAGTGAGTAGAATGAACATCCTATAAAGTAGCACCTAGCTGGGGCTATATATCTTACTGCAGGAATCAAATAGGTATTAATGCCTTTTTTTTTATTTCAAGAAAAACAGTTTTAGGGTTTTTTTTTTTTTTTTTTTTGGCTTTTTAAAACAAAAAAAAAAAA
>NW_006159958.1:2602720-2609363 GCF_000334495.1 Tupaia belangeri chinensis
TCTTTTCTGGAGAGATTTTCACTGTAGGGCGCGTGCGCTCGCCAGACAGACAGAGAGAGACATAGAGACAGAAAGCGAGAAATCACCCCCCAGGGGGGATGGTCACGCCGCAATCCCTTCTCCTCCATTCTCCTCTCGGGATCTTGGGCACGCACGCACACGCGCCCGGCGTGTTTTAAGCCACCGGGTCCAGGACACGAACCGCAGTCGACTACGTGGGAGTCCAGCGACATAGCCATTACGCTAACTGCTGGTTCCCTCTGCCTTTTTCTTTTTAAATGAGAGCGGGGAGATAGGTGCTCTGGTCAGGGAGGCCCACAGGTGGTCGGCATTCTGATCCTTCCTGCGAGTGCAGGCGTGCCCCACCATGCCGGGCCTGCGCAGGTTGGGCGGGGAGCAGAACCCAGGCCTCCAAGGTGGGCTCAGCTCAGTGCAGCAGCGCCCCACCACCTGTCCTGCCTCGGCTGAGCCCGTTCATCTGCTTTTTAATCTTCCCAGGGGAGTGTGACGCTCAGCCAGGATGGAGAACGAGAGCTGGTGCTTCCGGAGGGGCAGGCACCTCCCCTGGAAGCTGGAAGCTGGAGGGACGAGCCTGAGGTGGGGAGGGAGGGTGCCCAGGTCAGGGCAGGATGCTGTCCTGCCAGGAGAAGAGCATCTGCAGGGACAGTGTGATGAGTGTGGGGACTGAGAGGGGTCCAAGATGCCAGAGGGTGGGACAACGGCAAGGACAGTCAGGTCTGCTCGGCTCAGGAGCCTGGACTTCACCCTCATGTATGGGGATGTTCCGAGGGTGCACACACCTGCCTTTGGCCTCACTGGGAGGGAATTTCCAGGAAGGAACATGGGCCTAAGTCAAAGTAGTGGCAGTGGAGGTGAGAAGGGGGAACAAAAATGACTGCCAGAGGGGAGGGGCTGGAAGTGGGGGTGCAGAGGGCCAGGGGAATCAGGGGGTTGAGATTTTGCGTTTTAGTGTCTAGAGAGACAGCAGGTCCTGGCAGGGCAGCCGCTTTCCAGGCTGCAGGCAGGCCTGGTGCTGGACCGCTGGGCCTGAGATGCCGTAGGTCTTCCACAGGGAGACGCTGGGTGGGGGCTGGCTGGGTGGTCTGGGCTCAGATGAAACCTGGGCTGATGCCCCGGGTGCACAGAGCGAGGAGAGGGTGCACAGTGAGGAGGAGGTGGAAGCAGGAACAGCTGGGCATGCAGGGGCGAGCAGATGTCGCCAGGCAGACATGTGGGCAGGTGGGAGAGGCAGACCAGGGCGGAGGCTGTAGAGGCAGGAAGCTGTCGTTAGGATAGTGAGAAGGTGGCTACCAGGACCCTTCTGAGGGGGCCCCAGACGCATCCCCACCCCACTCTTCCTAAACAGTTTAACTATAAGTCAAGGTTCAACCTCGACCAAGGAAAACAGGATCTCTGTGGAGGCCGCTGTTTCCTAGGAACCAGAAAACTTTTGCTTTTCAAAAGCATATAAAAATAATGGGGACCAGCAGTTGGTGAATGGCTATGTTGCTGGACTCTCATGTGGTCGACCGCGGTTCGCATCCCGGACCTGGTGGCTTAAAACTCGCGCCGGGCATGTGTGTGTGCGCGTGCCCAAGATCCCGAGAGGAGAATGGAGGAGAAGGGATTGCGACGTGGCCATCCCCCCTGGGGGGTGATTTCTCGCTTTCTGTCTCTCTGTCTCTTTCTGTCTGTCTGGCAAGTGCATGTACCCTATGGCAAAACAAACAAACAAACAAAAACAAAAAAACTCTCCAAAAAATAATGCTAAAGCTACATTTTTTAAAATGCCCTTTGTCCCCACCTGATTCCTGACTACTCCAGGACAATGTGGCGTGCATTAAAGATAGGCACAAAGTGTGCTTGTCACTTGTGTTCTGGGAGTCCAGGTGTCACTCCGGACTTGGAAGACTTCTGTACCTTCCACCCACCCTGAATCTCATCTCTGCAGCACAAGCCAGCATGGGGTCCTGTGGGTGCTCAATTGGCGTTTGTGCCGTGAGTGAATAAAGGAAACGCAGCAGCAGGTTTTGCCCTCCAGCAAGCCACATGGAAGGCACTTGACTTGAGTTCATTTGCTCACATAAGGTAGAGGTCACAGACTCACACGGCAAAGGTTTAGCGGCACATCACAGCACGGTCCGGACAGCTCTGTCCTCATGGGACTTTCAGTCCGATTGAGGAGAGAGATACTGGCCAAATGATCGCATGAAAAATGATACAGTGGTCGGGAACCAGCAGTTAGCGTAATGGCTATGTCGCTGGACTCCCACGTAGTCGACTGCAGTTCACGTCCCGGACCCGGTGGATTAAAACTCACGCCGGGCACATGTGCGTGCATGCCCAAGATCCCGAGAGGAGAGTGGAGGAGAAGGGATTGCGGCGTGGCCACCCCCTGGGGGGTGATTTCTCGCTTTCTGTCTCTATGTCTCTCTCTGTCTGGTGAGCGCACATGCCCTATAGTGAAAATCTCTCCAAAAAAAGAAAAATGATATGGTGGTAACTGATTTTCTGAAGGAGAGGTACGTGGTGCCAAGAGCCTCTACCGGGGATCTGGCGCAGTCTGGGAAGCCCAGGAGAACTTTCCCAAACAGTGTGGACTGAGTATGTTTGTCCCTTCACAATTCATGCGTTGCTGTCCTCGCACTCTTGGGAATTCCAATAACCCAAATTGTGAGTCAAACCAAACGCTATTCTATATAAATCCCCCAGTGTCCCGTGTTCGTTTAACAACATGTTAATGGAATAATGCACCCAGGAGAGAAGCCCAGCCCTTCAGTATCAGGAGGAGTTAACCGAAGAAAGAGCATTTGGGCAGAGGAGCAGCATGCTCAAAAACCCTGCCGCGACCATGAAGAACGGTGACTACCTTCAAAACACTGATGTTCTGAGAGTCCAAAGCCTCCACCCACTTGAGTGTCTAGACAAGTCTAAGTGAAAAGCTGCCAAAATCTGAATACATATTCCTCAACTGCCACTGAATCTGCAACACAAAGAGAGGAAAACCGCAACGCTGAGGAGTTTGCAGACCACCTCCTCCTGTGCGTCTCTGATCACTCAGATTCATCTTCTAGAAATTAGGAAGAAAAGAAGAACTCATTAAATGGCTAGAAATCACTGCAGGGGCACAAGAAATATGTGAGACCAAGAAAATAGCTCACCCCCAAAGGAAAAGAATAACTTTTCTTTATCCACCGACAGTACAATGGAACTCACGGAAATGTCTGATAAAGAATTTAGAGTATTCATAGTGACAAAACTAACAGAGATGGAAGAGAAGAGAGACAATGAACCACAGAAAATAAAATCCCATGAGTTCCAGGAGGGGTGGAAGTTCTTGTGAGAGCTAAAAGAGGAAACATAACCATAAAAAAGTAATCAAATGGAGGGGACCAGCAGGTGGCGTGGTGGTTAAGGTGCTAGACACTCCTATGTGGCTGACTACGGTTCAAGTCCCAGACCTGGCAGTTTGCTTTCTCACTTTCTCTCTCTCTCTCTCTTTGTGTGTGTCTGTCTCTGGTCAAATTTTAAAAAAATAAAATTAATGAATAAATAAAATGAAATAATTCTTTAAAAAAATCATATGGAACTCTTGGGGACGAAGGCTATAATACAGGAAGTCAAAACCTCCTTTGAAAGTATTAAAAGCAGACTAAATAATACAGAAAATTGAATCTCAGCTGTAGAAGACAGAATCGCTGGACTAATAAAACCCACCACGTGGAACCAGCATTTGGCATAATGGCTATGTCACTGGATTCCCATATAGTCGACCGCGGTTCGAGTCCCGGACCTGGCAGCTTAAACTCATGCCAGGCGTATATGTGTGCATGCCCAAGATCCCGAAAGGAGAATGGAGGAGAAGGAATTGTGGTGTGGCCATCCTCTCTGGAGGGTGATTTCTCGCTTTCTGTCTCTCTGTCTCTGTCTTTCTGGAAAGCGCATGCACCCTATGGCAAAAAACACTCAAAAACAAAACAAGACAAAACAAAGAAATCCACCACGAAGACTGAGAAAATAGCCCCCCGAGTTAGAATAATATACAAGAAATACTAGATACCATTAAACATCCAAACATCCAGATAATCGGTATCCCAGAAGGTAAAGAGACTAATAAGGGCATTGACAAACTATTCCATGAAATCCTGAAAGAGAACTTCCCAAACCTAGAGAGGCATTCAAAGATCCAGAACCCAAGAAATACAAAGGACCTCAAATAGGATCAAGTCAAGAAGATCTTCAAGACACATTATAGCCAGAATGACCAAAACCACAGACAAAGACAAGATATTCACACTGGCAAGAGAGAGATGTCAAGTTACCTACAAAGGATATCCCATCAGGCTAACAGAGGCCCTCTCATCAGAAACAATGAGAGCAAGGAAAGAATGGGAAAATAAATACATTCAAAGTGTTGAGTGAAAAACAATTTCAACCAAGAATACTATATCATCAAGATTATCCTTCACATGGGAAAAGACAAGAACACTCTCAGATAAACAAAATCTGAAAGAACTTACCAACACTTGACCAGCTCTCCAAGAAGTTCTGAAGGGAGTGCTTATACCAGGAAAATTAAAGTCAGACACACAGAAATAGGAGTTCTAAAACAACTAAGAAAATGACCAGCTTAATGGTAGGGACAAGTCCAGAGTTGAACATTATCTTCCAGAATTTAAATGGAAAGATTGGACCCCAACAGAAGATAAAGTACATGAGCTTGAACTGGTGAAATAGAATTTTAAGACTTTTGACTAAAACATTACTGTCTATGCTTTGTTTTCTAGTGTTAAGGACTTTTCTCTCAAGTTGTGGACCTTTTATTCAAACAGAACCCTAACCTGTTTCCTGGCTTTAAGTATTAAGCAAAGTTCTCTTAACATTTTTAAAATTTTGATTCATTAAAGCTAAAACTGCCTTTATTGAAATTAAAGAATGTATTTTAAAAATACCTATTTAGTGGGACCAGCAGTTAGCGTAATGGCTATGTCGCTGGACTCCCACGTAGTCGATCGCGGTTCAAGTCCCGGACCCGGTGGCTTAAACTCACACCGGGCGCATGTGCGTGCATGCCCAAGATCCCGAGAGGCGAATGGAGGAGAAGGGATTGCGGTGTGGCCACCCCCCCTGGGGGGTGATTCCCTGCTTTCTGTCTCTCTGTCTGTCTGTCTGGCGAGCACACGTGCCCTATAGCAAAAACCTCTCGAAAAAAAAAAAGAACCTCTGTGGAAGGGTAGGACTGTCCTTCAGTTATAAAAACTGGAGTGGTAACATCTCTGATTTGACTAATCTACTCAGTATTCATGCTGGGAAAGCTTATGTTGTATACTCTAAAGATGTACAATGATGAAATGTAAATAAAAAATAAATTTCAAAAAATGGTGACTAAAGATCTGTGCTCCCACATCCACCCAAATCCTCTTAGCTCTGCCTTCTAGAATCTGAAGTTCTCACCTTCTCTCCTTCAGCTGCCACAGACCAAGACCCATCTTCTATCTGGGTCATCGCCATAGCTTAACACATGTCCCTGCAGCCACCCTTTCTCTAGCAGGTAGTCTATTCTTAACACATTAGTTAGGATGACCATGCTCACACATAAGCCAGACCTGCCCACCTCAGCACTAAACCGAGACCCAGCGGGATGTTTCCCACTCCTTTCCAGAATGTATCAAACCAGCAACCTTTTCCACTGACTGTTCTCTCCGATGGAACGGCCTTCCCCAGGAATTCACAAGGCTCCTTCCTTAAGCAGGGACAGGTCTCTATGCAGAGGATGTCTTCTTAGAGAGACCTTTCCTGACCATTCTATTTAATGCTGGACCCCTTCTCCTGCTCAGGACTGTTTTTCTTTGATATGCTTCTCAGTGTCTGACATACAGCACATCTTACTTATTCCTTACCTGTCTTCTCCCAAGCGGGTAAGCTACCTAAGGACACACTTTTTTTTTTTGAGAGGTTTTTGCTATAGGGCGCATGCGCTCACCAGACAGAGAGTCAGAAAGCAAGAAATCACCCCCCAGGGGGGATGACCACACCACTAACTGCTGGACCCAGGACACACATTTTTTTTCCCTCCCTGGTATATAAGAACACACATTTTAATCTATTTTGTTCATGGTTGTATGACAGCACATGGAACAGTACTTAGCACACAGTAGGTGTTCAATAAATATTTCTGGAACAAATCGATTTGAATCTAGGCAACCATCCTCGAAAAGGGCTTCTGTATATAACAGGCTATCCTATTATAATAGGGTGATTATAATAATTATAGTAAGTGCTTAGACAAGCAAAATCACATCTGCGTTCCACCTGCGGTGCTCAGGGTCCGGTCAGGACCTGTTACTTGTTCTAAGCGATCTTAAAGTAGGAGCTGAGATGCACAGGCTCGAACACCAAGGCTGAACAGAACTTCTGATTCTGGGCTGCACGTTTGCAAGTTCTCCCTCCCATGCTCACAAGATAAAGGCTGCCCACACTGCAAACCGACAGCTGACCGCGCCGCCGCCACGCACTACTTATATGTGTGACTCTGGGCGGGCGACCCTCCCCCGCGCCTCTCCAGCCCCAGGGCTGCGCTGGGAGCGGCGGCCGGGGAAGGGGAGGAGCGCTGGGCGTCCGGGCGGGCGGAGTGCTGGCTCTG
>NW_006159958.1:2609546-2610086 GCF_000334495.1 Tupaia belangeri chinensis
AGGGGCAGCACACGGCGAGCCTTGGGCCTCGCTCCCGGCCCCGCCGGCCCCGGCCCTGCGGCCTCCCCGGCACTCACAGCGGGCTCTCAGCTGCCCCCTTCTAGGACCGCGGAGGATTCGTCAGCTCTCCCCGACGCCTGCACGCGCTGCCTTGGCAACCGTCACCGGGGCAACCGGCAACGTGGCCTGCGTGACGTCAGCCCGTCTCTACGGAGGCCGAGAGAGCCCCGCAGTGCTGCCCGTGGCCGAGGCGGACCTGCCTCTCATCCCCTGCAACAAGGCGGCGGAGACAGACGCTCTGGCAGGTGGGAAGGAGGCTCGTGTGCTTGGGACGCCGACTCCCTGCAGCGACTTTGTGCAAGGTGTCGTGGGCCGAACGGCCTGTACAGAGGTGACACTCCTGTCCTACGGAGTAAATCCCGAGAGGAAAACGGAGGAGAAGGGATTGCGGCGTGGCCATCCCCCTGGTGGGGTGATTTCTCACTTTCTGTCTCTCTGTCTCTCTCTGTCTTTCGGGCGAGTGCACGCACCCTATAGCAT
>NW_006159958.1:2610117-2618128 GCF_000334495.1 Tupaia belangeri chinensis
ACCCCCCCAAAAAAAAAAAAAAAAAAAAAAAAAAAAAAAGAAAGAGAGAGAGAGAAAGAAAAGAAAAGAAAAGAAGAAAAAGAACAAAGAAATTGAACCTTCAGAATGCCTCTGGAAGGTGTCAGACTGCGGGGAAAGGTTATAATGGTGGGTAAGAGAAAAAAGCAGGACGCAGTCTAGCAGTGCTTCATAAATAAAGGGGATTCTATTCATTCATTCATTCATTCATTCAAGAGAGATGTTTGCTATAGGGCACATGCACTTGCCCGGAGAACTCACCCCCTAGGGGAGATGGTCATGCCCGACTCCCTTCTCCTCCATTCTCTGAGGATCTTGGGCAGGCCTGGGGTATGTTTTAAGTCACCAGATCTGAGACTCAAACCATGGTCAACTACGTGAGAGTCCAGTGCAGTAACCATTACGCCATCTACTGGTCCCAAGGTGTACGTTTTTAAAGCTAAGCACAAAACCAAGACTGAAATACAAACGCTGAAAGCAGTTCTATTTGGTAGAAGTGCAGTGTTTTTATTGTTACACTTAGCAGATTTTAAAAGATAATGTGGTTTATCTTCATAGAGGAAAACACTTGGTTTTGTGTGTGTGTGTGTCTGTGTTTTGGAGAGGTTTTTGCTATAGTCCAGCGACATTGCCATTACGCCAATTGCTGGTCCTGTTTTTTGTTTGTTTGTTTTTTAAAATAATTGTTTAATTTTATTTATGCATTCATTTATTTTAATTTGACCAGAGAGAGAGAAAGTGAGAAAGCAAGCCATCAGGTCCAGGACTCGAACCGTGTTCAACCATGTGGGAGTGTCCAGCGGCTTAAGCATCACACCACCTGCTGTTCCCCAACACTTGTTTTTTTTTTTGAGAGATTTTCACTGTAGGGCGCGTGCGTTCGCCAGACAGACAGAGACATAGAGACAGAAAGCGAGAAATCACCCCCCCCCAGGGGGATGGTCACGCCGCAATCCCTTCTCCTCCATTCTGCTCTCGGGATCTTGGGCACGCACGCACACGCGCCCGGCGTGAGTTTTAAGCCACCGGGTCCAGGACGCGAACCACGGTTGACTACGTGGGAGTCCAGCGACATAGCCATTACGCTAACTGCTGGTTCCCCCCAACACTTGTTTTTTTAAAGGCACTTTCTACTTTTAGACTTCTGTATTTCGTGGCTATATTGGGGGTGGGGGAGTGGGAGGTACATTTCTAGGGAAGATAATACAAGGGACTTCCAAATATTTATCCAGGCTTTTACAATATGAAACTCTTCATCTCTCATAGTTATTTATTTTTATTTTTACTTTTTCTTCATAAGGTGAATGTCCCATAGACAGACATAAAGCTGCAGCAGTAGACCACATCAGCACTGCAGGTGCATCCTGACAAAGGAAGAGTGGGTCTTCCCAGTTGGTTTCCAGTGGTCTGCCTGGTGAACTGAGGGTGAGAGCCAGAAATCCACATGTGACCTCAAAGAGACAGGATAAAGAGTAGGATTCAGATAGATGCGAGTCTGAAAGGCTAAGGCTTTTTAAATGGTATTTTGGGAGAGTTCATTCACTCCTCTCATGACCACAGCGGACTATGAGGTCTGGAATCATGGACAGCCAGGTCTACTTAGAGCGCTTCCAAGAAAGCACTGTTTCTAGCAGAAAGCCAGGTTTCCACTAAGATAAGAACATACTGTGACAAAGTTAAGAATGCAGGAGAGGGGACCAGCAGTTAGCGTAATGGCTATGTCGTTGGACTCCCACGTAGTCGACCGTGGTTCGCATCCTGGACCCGGTGGCTTAAAACTAACGCTGGGCGCGAGCCCAAGATCCCAAGAGGAGAATGGAGAAGAAGGGATTGCGGCGTGGCCATCCCCCCTGGGGGGTGATTTCTCTCTTTCTATCTCTCTGTCTCTCTCTGTCTGTCTGGTGAGCGCACGTGCCATATAGCAAAAACCTCTCCAAAAAAAAAAAAAGAATGCAGGAGAGGGGACCAGCAATTGGTGTAATGGCTATGTTACCTGACTGCCATGTAGTCAACTGTGATTTGAGTCCCGGAACTGATGGCTTAAACTCACACCGGGCATGTGTGCGTGTGTGCCCAAAATCCCAAGAGGAGAATGGAGGAGAAGGGATTGTGGTGTGGCCATCCCCCCCTGGGGGGGTGATTTCTCGCTTTCTGTCTCTCTCTCTCTCTCTGTCTCTCTGGCAAGAGCAACCACTCCATAGCTAAAGTCTTTCTTAAAAAAAAACAAAACAAAACAAAACGAAACAAGACAGAAAGTTAAAGAATTGCCATATGGTGTAGGAATTCTAATTCTAGTATATGCCCAAAAGAATTCGAAACAGGGACTCAAATAGACACACTAATATTTATAGTAGCTTTATTCACAATAGACAAAAGGTGGAAATGATCCAAGTGTCTATCAACAGATGGCTAGATAAACAAAATGTGGCACATACGCACAATGGAGTATCGTTCAGCCCAAAATAGAATGGAATTCTGATACATGCTACGAGGTGGATGAACCTTGAAAACGTTATATTAAGTGAAATAAGTCACACACAAAAGGACAAATATTGCATGAATCCCCTTATATTAGGTATTGCCATGGTTTGAAGGTGTTACCCCAAAACTCACGTGTTAAAATTGGGTGGACCATAGTGCCAGGAGGTGGCACAGTGATGATACAAGTGGACCTACATGGGAGTGTCCTGAGTCCATGTCCTGAGACCTCCCTGGGCACGATGGACATACTTGCATGTGCCCATGGTCCAGGTTAGCTGGAACTGGTGGTGGGTCATAGACTGTAGGGATGCTCATCTCTGTGTTTCTCTCATGGAAGAAATGAAAAACTTTCGGGGAAAGAAAATGCTGAGGCATGGGTCAGGAGGTGGCACAGTGTTGACATAAATGGACCCACATCGGAGGCTCTGAGCTCATGCCTGCCCATGGTCCAGGCTGCTTGAGTTTAGGCTATTGGCGGTGTTTGTCTGAGTCTTTCATGGAAGAAATAAACTTTAAAAAAAATTTTTGGTGAGCAATTGTGAAGGTATTAGGAGGTTGGAAACTTGGGACCAGCAGTTGGCATAATGGCTATGTCACTGGACTCCCATGTAGTCGACCACAGTTTGAGTCTTGGACCTGGTGGCTTACTCAAGCCAGATCCCAAGAGGATCATGGAAGAGAAGGGATTGCGGTGTGGCCATCCCCTCTGGGGGGTGATTTCTTGCTTTCTGTCTCTCCATCTCTGTTTTTCTGACGAGCACACAAGCCCTATTGCAAAAACCTCTCCAAAAAACAAAAAGAGGGTAGAAACCTGATTCAACTATGAGACTAAGAGCTGAAGCCTTTGAGAAGTGATTAGGATTGGCTAAAGTTGCCGTGACAGGGTCCCCACATTGAGTTCTGGTAGACTTATAAGGGGATGGTTTACAAGGTGGATTTATGAAGCAGACCGGGACATGCTCTGTTCTCCACACACTCCTGCCTCCACTATGTCCTGGTAGGGCAAGACGACCATTACCAGGTGCCAGTACCATGCTCATGGACTCAACCTCCAACACTGTGAGTTAAACAAAACTCTCTCAAATTAGACATTTCTGTTATTAGCAACAGAACGGGCTAGAACAGGTATGGAATGGACAGATTCATAGAGACAGAAGGTAGAAGAGAGGTTGCAAGGGAGCGGATGAAGTGGGAGTTGAAGAGTTTCTGTTTTGGTCATGGTATTAAGTGACCCACCTGTAATCCAGGAACACTAAGCCACTACAGTTCATACTCAGGGCTAGTGACATATCCGGAACCTTTCTCTTCTCAGAATCAGACACCCACGAAGCCAAAAGAGTCACCAGAAAGACAGTGTGAGCACGCATTCAGAATAGGCAATCTGCCTTGAGATACTTTGGGCTCAAGGTTAAACTTGGTTAAGTTACTCCACTTAAATTGTTACTTTTCTCCAGTTTCATCAACTTGCCATGGATTCGGGTTTTCTTGGTTGGCCACTGGCTTCCCATAAGCTCCACCTAGCGTGGTTTGTGTTTTAGCACCATTTGGGCTACACAGTCAAATCTCCTTTGACCCATAGAGCTATTTTGTCCAAGATGTGTTGATGTCTGTGGTGACCTCATTCATGTGTTGGCTCTATGAGAAAACTCAGGGTTCTGCCAGGATTCAACCGTCTTGTTACACGGGTTCTCTCTGATGGACGAGATCTACCCTGGCTTTCCATCAAGCCTTCAGCAAAATGTGTTGGGCTTACATTTCGATTTTCTCCCCATCTTCCCCAGTTCCATTCTTGGCTCCTATCATAGTCTTCAAAACCTGAAAGTCATCTGGGAATCAGCAATTAGCATAATGGCTATGTCGCTGGACTCCCATGTAGTCGACTGCGGTTCACGTCCCGGACCCAGTGACTTAAAACTCACGCCGGGCACGTGTGCGTGCATGCCCAAGATCCCGAGAGGAGAATGGAGGAGAGAGGATTGCAGTGTGGCCATCCTCCCTGGGGAGTGATTTCTTGCTTTCTGTCTCTATGTCTCTGTCTGTCTGGCGGGGGCATGCGCCCTATAGCGAAAACCTCTCCAAAAGAAAACACCTGAAAGTCATCTGCTCCCTGCAATTTACCAGCTCTTCCCCTGCTGACTACGTTGACTAAGTCCCCAATGCCTCTTACACTTACTAGTATCTAATTTACCACCATCCGTATGTTGGAATTTTAGCTTCCTTCTTATAAAGGCCAAAGCAAATACTGACTGGTGCTAAGTGGCCAAAACAGGAGGGAAAAGGTGTATGTTTAAAGTGGTGGCAGGGCTAGCCCATAGCCTCCTGTTTAATACCTGATCTTGCATGGCCAAATGAATTCTGGCCCAGCAGCTTGCAAAACACACAGGGTTTGTGTGCATACACGCCCCAAACCCCAATAGGATGAGAAATAGAGGAGAAGGGATTGTAGCATGGCCATACTCCATTGGGGGATACTTTCTTCTTTTTTCTGTCTCGCTCTGGCAAGCACGTGTGCCCTCTGGCAATTAAGAAAAAGAGTGGGGGGCCAGCAGGTGGCGTGGTAGTTAAGGCACTAGACTCTCACATAGCCAGCTGTGGTTCAAATCTTGGACCTGGTAACTTGCTTTCTCTGTCTCTCTCTGGTGAGTGCAGGTGTCCTACAGCAAAACGAAATAATAATAATAAATAAAATTAACTAATTTTTGGGGCTGGCAGGTGGCATGGTGGTTAAAGGCGCTGGACTCCCACATAGTCAACCATGGTTCAAGTCCTGGACCTGCTGGCTTGCTTTCTCACTTTCTCTTTCTCTCTCTTTCAATCTGTCCCTCTCTAGACAAATTAAAATAAATAAATAAATAAAGCTAAATAAAATAATTCTTAAAAAAATAAATTAAAAAAAATCTACAAAGTGAATTTATGAGAAATCACTGAAATTCTTTTAATCTTGCCATATGTTTGAAATGAGAGAATTAACCAGAATAATGGTACTGTAGTCATATCGAACATTCATCTTTCAACAGAATGTCCTCAAATATTTATACACAGAATGATATGATTTCTGGGATTTCTGGTGAGCGCATGCGCCCTATAGTGAAAAACCTCTCAAAAAAAAAAAATAACTAATTAAAGACATAAAAAGAAAAAAAGTTGGGCCAGCCCATGGCCTGGTGGGTAAGGGGTCCTATACAGCCAACACTACAGTTTGAGTCCTGGCCATAGCAGCTTGAGAAATACACTGGGTGCATGAGCATATGTGCCCCAAATCTTGAAAAGATGGAGAACTGGAGAAGGGACTGCGGTGTAACTATGCCCCTGGGGTGCTTTCTCCCCTTCCGCTCTCTCTGTGGAGCACCTGAGTCCTCTTGCAAACAAACTATATATTTTATATATATAGATAGATAGATAGATATAGATATAGATATATATACACACACACACACACACATGAAACATATATAAGTTATATATAACATATATATATGTATTACATATAATTTATATATATATATATATTTTTAAATATATATATATATAAAACAATTAAAATTTTAAAAAAGCAACAGGGGGAGGAAAAGGCCAAATCTCAGTGATGAGAGATCCTGCCATGAAAAGGCGACAGGATGTGCTGACTGGTTTAATTAATGATAACAGAACAAGGGGAAGAGACATCTCTAAGAAATGGAGCCCAGGAGTGACAGGGGCTGGGCGAGCATGAAAGGAATGAGTACTCAGAGGAGTACCACAGGCGTGGTGTGTTAGGTGGCAGACAAGGTGCGGCGGGTCAGACTAACTAGAAGGTGTGATGGCCAAGTCTGGGTCACTCTGACACGCCAGCGTGCCATTGGGGATGGGGACAAACCCTACTCTCAACATTACAAGAAACAGAGACTGCTGCAGAAAAGCCCATTCCTGAACTCCGAGGAGCCGAGAACGGAACTGAGAAATTTGGGGAGAAAATTAAAATCGGACACTGGCCTGTAGGGGTAGGAAAAATGTCCTCATTTTTGTCCTGCTAAAAACAGATCCTTCCTTTTGCCTAATTACAGTGAGTAAGGAGAAAGGAGGCTTTCTGTACCTACAAGGAAACCAGGTTGCCTGAGCAGTGCTGGCTCTCCATGAACGTGTGCCTGGTCAGCGTCCACTGAGGAAGCGGCAATTCAGCCCGGGCTGGTGTCTGTCCAGCTTCCTCTCGGATTTCCCCATCCGATCCTAAGGACTTTCAACAGGCCCGAGGACATAAAAATACTACCTGGCAGTTCCACTCTGGCACGGGAGAACTTTAAAGCACTTTCCCTTCGTTCAGCTTTGTTCGGGCTTAGGAGCTGTGAGTTTACCTGGGGGCAGAGCCTAAATGCTAAGGCCCTGATCTCTTTGAGGTAAGAGACATTCCCTGCATGGCTGATCCTTTTCTGGAGTCGCCTGGGCTGCTCAAATTCTGTCTCTGCGACACAGAGGCCCAGTGTACTTAAGGGGCTTCTGAGCGCAGTCAGGTTCAGCTTTCACCACCAGATGTCACTGTTGCTCACTTGCTAGAAACAGGCAACTTTTTTTTTTCTGGGTAAGTAGGATCCTGAACGTAAAAATCCCCAAAGCTGCTTCCTCTAGCTCAACAAACATGAACTGCTCACTCACCTGAGCCAGGCACTAATGCCAAGTGCTGGGGGTGACAAAGACCGTCGTGCCCTCAGACAATGACGGGTGGCCCAAAGCTCCATAGCATCACATTTAGCCAAGGAACCCGACTCGTGAAAAATCCACACAACTTCAAGTAGGCTAGTGCTATCTCAGGGAAACCTGTCCAGCCCCCATCCTGGGCAGGTCCCTCGGCCCTGTTCCCATTACAGCCTGCACCGGACCTTATTTCAGCCTTCCCTGCTAGACTCTGAATCCCGAGAGGGCAAGCCCCGTGTTTCCTGCTGTTCCCTTCCTCTCTTGACACAGTAATGGGAACCATGCCCATCTGCACCTGCGACATTACTAACCCAGCAGGTGCTATGCTAAACCCTTCACACTCCCTATTGTGTTTCACCTGACATCACTAGGCCACTGGTATTGTCCCCAGTTTACAGAGGAGAAATCATGGCTGCTTGGCTAGGAGCAGCAAAACCATGAGCCTCAGTCAATAAAAAGAATTATATCAACTTAAGACACTTTTAAGAGCGTTCACAACCCAATGCCAGCCTGTCCCTCCAACCTAATGCACCAGTTTCTTCAGGCAAACAATCCCAGTCATTTCCTCTTGAAAGTATAATGCTCATTACCATCTGAACACTTCCCTTATCTGCCGTTCTCTATCTGCCATTTGTCTAGATCAATGACTCAAATTATGTTTACATAGAAAAACACGAATACATCATCACTTTTCCAATGACTCAATAGTATTTATTCAAACAAAATGAATAACGTGCTCATCTATTAGAATGACAATTTCCTGGTTATGTAGTAAAAACTGACCCAGAAAGTTCAACATCAAGACTTATATTATAGGGGCCAGTAGGGGGCGTGGTAGTGAAAG
>NW_006159958.1:2618226-2619985 GCF_000334495.1 Tupaia belangeri chinensis
AGAAATCATGGCTGCTTGGCTAGGAGCAGCAAAACCATGAGCCTCAGTCAATAAAAAGAATTATATCAACTTAAGACACTTTTAAGAGCATTCACAACCCAATGCCAGCCTGTCCCTCCAACCTAATGCACCAGTTTCTTCAGGCAAACAATCCCAGTCATTTCCTCTTGAAAGTATAATGCTCATTACCATCTGAACACTTCCCTCTCCTGCCGTTCTCTATCTGCCATTTGTCTAGATCAATTACTTAAATTATGTTTACATAGAAAAACACGAATACATCATCACTTTTCCAATGACTCAATAGTATTTATTCAAACAAAATGAATAACGTGCTCATCTATTAGAATGACAATTTCCTGGTTATGTAGTAAAAACTGACCCAGAAAGTTCAACATCAAGACTTATATTATAGGGGCCAGTAGGGGGCGTGGTAGTGAAAGGCACTGGATTCCCACATGGCTGACTGCGGTTCATCAAGTTCCAATCCTGGCAGCTTTCTCTCTCTCTCTCTCTCCTTCTCACTCTGTCCCTCTATGCTTAAATTTTAAAAAGAAATAAATAGAAAAAGAAGACTGATTCCTCCATGGGCGCTGAGAACTAGTGCTTTCAGGGAGTAAGAGAAACGAAGATTTTTTGCTGAGATTTCACTCTCCAGACCCAGCCTGCAGAGGTAGAGCTTCCTATATGCCTCTCTGTCTCTTTCTATCTCTGTCTTTTCATATTTTTATAAAATTTTTAAGGTAAAGTATTTTCTTGCTCAAATCCTTTATTTTGCTAGTAATCCCCTTTCCCACCTCCCATTTAGGAGAGGCAAAAGGGCAAAAGAAGACGGACTCCTCCATGGGAGCTGAGAACCAGTTGAAGTGAGCTGCGGGTTTTCAGTTTTTGCTTTTTAAAAATAATTTATTTTTCTCTTTTTGTTTTTTTCTCTCTTTCCTTTTCTCTTTCTCTGTTTCCTTATCTGCTTTCTTTTACCTCATCGCTTTGCTGCTCAGCCTCCACCCACTGAGTGTCTAGACAGCTCTAAGTGAACCGTAGCCGAACATCCAAACACTATTAGGGTCAACGTATTCCTCAATTCCCACTGAATCTGCCACACAGAGGGAGAAAACTGGAACGGTAATGCCACACAGAGGGAGAAAACTGGAATGGCAAAGAGATCGCAGGCCACCTCCTCCTGCCTGCCTCTGAACGCTCAGATTGAACTTCTAGAAATTAGGAAGAAATGTATAACCCCTCAGGTGATCAGAAATCACCACTGAGGCACAAGAAATATGAGAAATCAAGAAAATACCTCTCCCTCAAGGGAAAAGAGTAACTCCTCTCCCTCCACAAACAGTACAATGGAACTCGCAGAAATGTCTGATAAAGAATTTAGAATATCCATAGTGAGAAAGCTAACAGAGAAGAGAGACAATGAACTTCAGAAGCAGCAGGAGAAAAGAGCCAACGAGTTTCAGGAGGTGAGGAAGTTCTTTCATGATCTGAAAGAGGAAATTTACACCATAAAAAAGAATTTAATAGAATTTTTCAAGATGAAGGCTATAGTCATGATCTGAAAGAGGAAATTTACACCATAACAAAGAATTTAGTAGAATTTTTCAAGATGAAGGCTATAATACAGTAAGGCATCCCGAGAGGAGAATGGAGCAGGGATTGCGGCGTGACCATCCCCCCTGGGGGGTGATTTCAAGCTTTCTGTCTCTCTGTCTCTCTGTCTGGCGAGCACACGCGCCCTATAGTGAAAATCTCTCCA
>NW_006159958.1:2620753-2621813 GCF_000334495.1 Tupaia belangeri chinensis
GGGGACACAAACCACGGGCGACTACGTGGGAGTCCAGCGACATAGCCATTGCGCCAACTGCTGGTTCCCCCACCGTGATTATTCTGGTAACCTAGTCAGTTACTAACCTGGCTATTTTCAGACTGTAATATATTGTAATTGTATTAGTGTTTTTTTTTTTTTAGCTTCCCTCTGCCTTAACTATTGTGGCACATCTTGGTGCTTCATAAAATTAAGCCAAAACTTTTGCAAAATTAGGGTCCATTTTATACTCTGTGAGAATAATTTATGGGCTTACTAAAGGCTTTTCCCACACCAAAAAGGTCTATTTCCCCTCTGATTTGTGCTAAGTTAAATGGGTTTATTCTTTTTTTAAAAAAGATTATTTTATTTAACTTTATTTATTTTTAGTTTGACCAGAGAAGGACAGAGTGTGGGGGCGAGTGAGAAAGGAAACTGCTAGGTCTGGGACTCGAACCTCAGTCGGCCATGTGGGAGTCCAACGCCCTTAACTACCACATCACCTGCTGGCCCCTCAAACAGCTTTCTAAGAAAGCCTATTCCACAGGCATTCATGCATAATTTGTAGGTAAAGTATTAAGTAAAGGTCAGTTTACTAAAAATGGAAAAACAAAAAACATCAGAACAGAAAGCAGAATATAATTAAAGTAGGGGAAAAGCACACCCCTCAGTGGGACCTGGTCACGCTGCAACCCTTTTCCTCTAATTCTCTGTTTTCCTTTGTAACTGCTGTGCTACAATACTGGCTCCAAAATAGTTACTAAAAACATTTTACGGGGGACCAGCAGTTAGTGTAATCGCTGTCGCTGGACTCCCATGTAGTCTACCGCGGTTCGAGTCCTGGACCCGGTGGCTTAAACTCGGACCGGGCGTGTGTGCGTGCATGCTCAAGATCCCGAGAGAATGCAGGAGAAGGGATTGTGGTGTGACCATCTCCCTAGGGGGTGATTTCTCGCTTTCTGTCTCTGTCTTTCTGGTGAGCAAACGTGCCCCATAGGAAAAAACCTCTACAAAAAAAAAAATTTACGGGACTAGCTGCTGTCGGGGGGGTGAAGGGGGC
>NW_006159958.1:2621855-2637407 GCF_000334495.1 Tupaia belangeri chinensis
TGCCGTGGTGGTGAAGGGCGCTGGACTCTCACATGGCTGACCATGGTTTGAGTCCCGGACCCGGTGGCTTACTTTCTCACTTTCCCTCTCCCTTTTTGTCTCTTTCTGGTGAGCATATGTGCTCTATAGCAAATTAAAATACTTATATGTCTTGTTTTAGATGCCAGAGGGCATGTGCGCTCACCAGAAAGGGAGAGCGAGAAAGCACCTCCCAATGGGGCATGGCCATGCTGCAGTCCCCTCCCCTTCTCCACACTATTAGGATTTCGGCATGCCGGTGTTTTTTTCAAGCTGCAGCATCCAGAATTTGAACTGTATGGTTAGCTAGGTGGGATCTGGTTTCTTCAATTACCAGGCCACAGGGCTGGCCCCCCAAAATATTACTTTCTTGTTGTTGGTAAGATTTTGCTACAGGGCACATAAGCTTGCTGGAGATACAAAGTGACAGAGAGGAAAAGTGAGAAATCACCCCTAAGAGGGGATGGCCATGCTGCAATCCCTTCTCCTCCATTCTCTCAGGATTTGGGGCATGCACGCACACATGCTTGGTGTGATTTTGGCATGCACACATATGCGCCTAGAGTGTTTTTCAAACCACTGGGTTCAGGACTTAAACTGTGCAGTTGACCATGTAGGATCTAGCACCTTAACCTCCACGCCACCTGCTGACCCAACATCTCACGTGTTAAAAGCACTTTCACAAAGCTATGTGCTGATCTATTGGCTAGGCAGAACCACCAAGGTTGTCCAGTTCAAACTACAGAAGACTGAGAAAACCCTCCTGTGGTCCAGAAGGTAGTCTTGTCCAATTTTATTACGATAACTGCTACCACTCCAGCATTAATTTCACGTAGGGCTTTTCATATCTCTAACACCCACTGACATCTGCCACTTCATTTTGTTTCCCTATATTTTCTAAACAGAATGCTTCAAAGGATTGGATTGTTGTTCTTCAAGGACAATCCCATCCAATCTAAATCAGAAAACAAAGAAACACATAACCGTGGGCCAGTTCGAGAGGCAGCAAGATGGTGTAACGGAATACAGGCTGCTGGGTAGACTGCCTAGGGTCCAGTCCCAAACCTACAGCCTTCTCTGGCTATGTGACCTCGGCCGAGTTACTTAAGCTGTTCATCCCGTCTTCTCATCTGTGAAAGGAGGATCATAATTCTTACCTCTTAGGGCCTGTAAGAAGCATAAATGACATTATATATTAAAAGTGCTTAAAGCAGTGTATGACACACAGCACGTACATGCTCAATAAACATATCAGCTAGTCATTGTTCCTATTTAGCATTCTTTTTTTTTTTTTTTTTTTTTTAGATTTTTGCTATAGTGTGTGCTTGCTGGATAGACAGACACGAAATGAGAAATCACCCTCTCCCGGGGGGGGAAGATGACCATGCTACAGTCCCTTTTCTTCCAGTCTCAGGATTTTGTACACTCACACACGCTCCCAGGGTTTTAAGCCACCGAGTCTGGGACTAGAACCACAGTCAACTCCATGGAAGTCCAGCGATGTAACCATTACTCCACCTGCTGGTCCCTTGGTAGATATTCATTAACTGTGGTTCCTATCAAAAGTACACTATGTTCTTTTTTAAAATAATTATTTTATTTAACTTTATTTAATTATTTATTTATTTTTATTTTGACCAGATGGGGATAGAGAGAGAGAGAGAAAGTGAGAAAGTAAGCTGCCAGGTCTGGGACTTGAACCATGGTTGGCTATGTGGGAGTCCAGTGGCCCTAGCCACCATGCCACCTGTTGGTCCCCAAAATTACAGTATGTTCTTTTTTCTTAGAACTTAAATGTTGTACTACTTTCCAAATTCTAATAAACACAAGACACTTGATATGTTCACTTACTTTAATAACAATATATATACACCATGTTGTCACCAAGGGATGGAAATTCAGATTAGACAAGAGAGTTTCACAAGTGCAATAAAGCATTCTGTAGTATATCAAAGTTTGTATATAATGTCAGACCAACCAGCTTGCTTATAAATCATTAATCACTTTCATTATCAGTAATCTGTTTAGTTTTACAGAGAAAATAAATATACTGCACACGTTTAAAAAGTGTTCTCCATTTAGCTTTGTGTTAATACTTAAAATACATATTCCTAGTCCAACGTGACATTTAAAAATTATTCTAATCTAACAGCGGCAAAAATATAATTCTGCAATTACAAAAGAGCTAAACTGGAATCGTCATTAACTTATTCTCATGTTTACAAGTGTGATTATGAAATAAATAGTACTCTGCGACCCCACTGCAAGCTTTCTAGGTTTGGTTTAAACACACGTGTCAGTTAAAAAAGGCTTTACAGATTATAGTCCATGCACTTTTTCAAAACAGTTCTCCAGGAGCCAACCAGCCCTAAAACCTGAAGTACTCGACCAGTCCGCAAGGCACACAGAAAAATGTTGGATTAACTGGATAAACGAGACTCCTACATCACACCCAAAGCAGGAGGTGTTCTGCAGCGAGCTGGGAGTACGTCCAGGTTAGTCTGGGCTCTTCTTTAGAACTAGTTTCATCATCAGGGTTTAAGAAGCTGGAGATTTTAACACTACAGAGTACATTGGGGTGACAGGTTTCTTTTGTGTTAACCTGACTTTCCTGGTCACTAATCATTTTGGTCACCAGGCAAGTCAAGGCTGTGAGACAGGAAGCCGATATTCAAAATACCTTATCCGAACCCATCGAACGATTTGTTTTTGACACACACGTAACCTCAGTATGAGGTGTCTAACTAAAGCAAGCACATCCGACCAGACTGAGACGCCATCTCCTCTTCTAAGGTTTAGGTTTCGCCCAGTATTCCCGATACAAGGAGTAGCCCATACCTAGAGAAAAAGACTGCTGGTTAGACTTTGAAGTATTTTCTTCAATATTTAGAAAATAACAGTTCATAAAATAACTAAACTAGCATCCTTGCTGGAGTGCGATATTCACCAGAGAAACGAGACCAAAGGAGGTTTATGTTCTTCTCCTCTTGAATAATTTAAGTTTCTAAAATTCTTTTTGCATAGTTTCCCATGTAGCTCAAGGCCAGTATGACTAGCTCACAATATCACCAGGGTGTTTGTTTCAAAGAACAAGCACTATTTAATCTGGTGACTTTAAAAGGATTCACTTTTGCTACATAATATCCGATACAACCAATGAATGATAATGCCAATAAAATCACGTAATACCTATACTTAAAAATTTTAATATCTACACTTTAAACATTTTTCCATCTTCAAAAATTCAATAAACTTGCAATCATATGCTCTCCCAGATAATGGATGTTACTACCAAATCTATTTGCATGTCTACACACTTCAATGAAACTATAAACTCAGTGACAGACAGGGTTATTTTCTCTTTCTTTAAAGCCTTAGTAGAATACACGGGAAACAGCAAAACTATGTCACTACTTAAATTATTTTTAGTAATTCAATTTTTACATGAAAATGAACATAAATTATATTTTACTTTATTTTTTAATTTTTTTTTTGGGGGGGGTGAGAAGTTTTGCTATAGGGCGCATGTGCTTGCCAGAAAGACAGAGAGGGACAGAGAGACAGAAAGCGAGAAATCACCCCCCAGGGGGGATGGCCACGCCACAATCTCTTCTCCATTTTCCTCTCGGGATCTTGGGCACGCATGCACACGCACCTGGAGTGAGTTTAAGCCACCAGGTCTGGGACTTGAGCCGCAGTTGACTACATGAGAGTTCAGCGACATAAGCATAATGCCACCTGCTGGTCCCCATAAATGATATTTTCAAATTGCTTCAAGGTCAGCTGAAAGCACCCACCCAGTTTTGTCGGTAGAGGAATGTATTAATGGAGAATCACAAACGTGAACATTTCCCACCGGAACCTACCAACGGTCATTGCTCCCACCACGAAGCCTTGGGCTGCCACGCGCATGTGGATCAGGTGGACGGACATTTTGGTATTTCCCCGGCTCTTCAGTTTGTAGAGTCCATATGCAACGATTGCTGCAAAACCTGCCATTCCTGTAGAACAAATGTCACGAGTGTGTCAGATGCCTGGATGGAGGGAACTGAATGAGTTTTACCACCGACGAGTGTACACTGTTTGATTCATTTAAGGTTTTGTGCCTTAGGGTGTAGCGCTCGCCAGAGAGAGAGAGACAGAGACAGTGAGGGAAGTGAGAAATCACCCCACAGTGGGGCTGGCTATGCCATAATCCCTTCTCCTCCTTTCTCCTCCCATGATCTTGGGCACGCACGGACAGGCACCCAGAGTGATTTTCTAGCCACCAGGTCCGAGATCTGAACTATGGTCAGCCATGTGGGAGTCCAGCGATGTAACTGCTATGCCATATGCTGGCCCCTGAATTATTGTTTTTATGAAGATACTTTACCAGATCATTAATTATCTGACATACAAATTGAATTTTACATTTTTTCCCTTCAGAACCAAAAGTCTGTGATAGGGGCAAAGAATATCAGATCCAGAAAGTAAAAATTACTTTTTTTTTTTTAATAGCTTTTCTTTTTTTGAAGAGGTTTTTGCTATAGGGTGCATGCGCTCGCCAGAAATAGAGAGACAGACAGAGAGACAGAAAGTGAGAACCCCCCGGGGGGGGGGGGGGGGAAGGGCCACGCCACAATCCCTTCTCCTCCATTCTCCTCTCGGGATCTTGGGCACACACACATGCTCGGTGTGAGTTTAAGCCACCAGGTTCGGGACTCAAACCACGGTTGACTACATGGGATTCCAGCAACACAGCCATCATGCCAACTGCTGGTCCCTTAAATAGCAATTTTTTAAGAATTTTTTTAATTACGGGGTGATTTCTCGCTTTCTGTCGCTCTCTTTCTGGCGAGTGCACGCACCGTATAGCAAAAATCTCTCAAAAAAAAAAAAAAAAAAAGAATTATTTATTTAATTTTATTTTTCATTCATTTATTATAATTTGACCAGGGTAGGGGGGAGTAAGAAAGCAAGCCACCAGGTCCAGGACTTGAACCATGGTCGACCATGTGGAAGTGTTTAGCATTTTAACCATTACGCTACTTGCTGGCCCCAAAAATTACTTTTAAAAATGTGGGTTTATGAGAGTAGTAAATAAATTTATTTAAAAGAATGCCAGGGAATTAAGAATAATCAAGATTGTAAGTATTAGGCTACTGGAAAAGTCATGACACATTTTTGCATAGAAAAACAAGTCATGACTTCCCAACAACCTAGTATTACAGCAAAACAAGTGCAGTAAAGGCATTCTCTTGAGTTAGGGAAGGAGTGGAAAACTTTTAGATTGTTGCCATAGGGCCCATACACTTGCTGGAGAGAGACAGAAAAAGGGAAAGTCAGAATTCACCCCCTAGGGGCTTGGTCACACCACACTCCCTTCTCTCCCATTCCCCCCTTGGGATTTTTTTTGGCATGCATGCACACATGCCTGGCACGATCCTCAAGCCTCCATGTCCGGGGCTTGAACTGTGGTCAGCCATGTGGGAGTCCAGTTCCTTACCTACCATGCCACCTGCTGGTTCAGGGAATGAATTTTTAACTCCTCTCTGTTCTATCTCCCTCCCTGAAGATACTCAGAGATGATTCTATACAGTATTACCAGCGGGAGACAGACCCTGTTTCCTTCGGACATGGGGATTCTGTCCTGGGAAGGCTGTTAGCGACGCAGTGCACAGGGGAAAGCGATGGAGCTGTGTGGAGAGTCTGAGTAAAAGGACGTGACCCAAGACCTCCATACAGAGCCGGGGACAAAACCAGTCAGGTCATCACCTCGGATGGTATACCACTCATCTATTTACATACAAACCTGGGGGTGTAATCCAGTCAACTAAACAAAGTGAATCAAAGTTGGTAGCTTAAGGAATGCTGTGATGGTTACGTTGCTGGACACCCACGTAGTCCGCTGCAGTTCAAGTCCCAGACTCGGCGGCGTCACACTAGGTGCATGTGCGTGCATGCCCAAAAATCCTGACAGGAGAATGGAGAAGAGATTGAGGTGTGGCCATTTCCCCTTGGGGTGTGTGTGTGTGTGTGTGTGTGTGTGTGTGTGTGGTGTGATTTCTTGCTTTCTATCTCTCTGGCAAGCGCATATGCCCTATAGCAAAAATCTCTCTTTAAAAAAAAAGATAGTTTAAGAAATAGAAGACAGGGGATTAGCAGGGAACATAGAGGTTAGGGAGGCTGGGTCCCACATGGCTGACTTTGCAGTTCGAGTCCTGGACCTGGCGGCTTGAGCATTACGCTGGGCATGTGGGCGTACATGTCCCACATCTCTGAGAAGAGATTAGAAGAGAAGGGACTATGACATGGCCATCCCCTCACGAAGTGATTTCACTTTCCCTCCCTCTCTCCATCCCTCTCTCTCTCTGGCATGCACACACACCCTATAGCAAACTAAAAAAAAAGAAAAAAGGGAAAAAGAAATAAAAGATTAGATGTGTAAAATATAATGAGCAATAAAGGTAGTACAACCTATACGGTTCCTTCAGAACAAGAGAGTACAGTATAGAAAAAGCAGTCACCAAAGTCAATAATCTGGAATTAAGGTTATAATGATTACAACAAAATGTGATGTCTTCTCTTGAGTTAGAGAATGAATTTATATTCATTTTAACACTGGAAATTGGTGAAAAAAAACCATTATCAACAATGTAGTGATGAAGATCAACAGTATTAGAATAGCTGCAGAACCTAACCAAATTAGGTGAAAAATAAAGAAGAAACAAGACAGTACAACAAACAGAAAATCTAAAGTAGAGGGACCAGCAGGTGGCGTGATATATATATATATATATATATATATAATTCTTAAAAAAAGAAAAAAACCCTGAAGTAGATAGTAAAAATAGAACTTACTAGAAATACATTTAAAACATAAAGTAGATGGCAGAAATAAGAGAAGTTATTGGGCCAGCAGACGGCATGGTGGTTAAGGTGTTGGGTGGATGGATCCTACATGGCCAGCTTCTTAGTTTGAGTCCCAGACCCTGTTGCCCAAAAAATACAATGGGCGTGTGTGCGTGCGTGCCCAAAATCCTGAGAGAAGGGACTGCAGAGCGGCCATCCTCCTGTGGGGGTGATTTCTCATTCTCCTCTCTGTGTCTCTTTCTGGCAAATGCATGCACCCCATGGCCAAAAAAAAAAAGAGAAAGAAAAAAAGAAAATAACTTACTATAATAAATGTGAATGTAAATTTATCTACTCTCTTAGGTTAAAAAAAACAAAACCCAGGGACCAGCAGTTAGCGTAATGGCTATGTCACTGGACTCCTATGTAGTCGACAGTGGTTCGAGTCCTGGACCTGGTGGCTTAAACTCACGCCAGGTGCATGTGCGTGCGTGCCCAAGATCCCGAGAGGAGAATGGAAGAGAAGGGATTGCAGCGGGGCCATCCCCCCTGGAGGGTGATTTCTCACTTTCTATCTCTTTGTCTGGTGCGAGCACACGACCCTATAGCAAAAACCCCTCCAAAAAAAAGGAAAAAAAAAAAAAAAACCCAGATACATATGCTTTGTAGAGCAGCTACTACTAAAACACATTGAAGATTTTAACAGGGTAGGCGAAGACGAAGCAATTGCAAACAAAAAGAAATCAGGAATGGCAACACGAATTAATGTCAACTGAGAATTCTGTTTCTGTCTCCTGCGTGCACACACACTCTGGCTCTCATATGCAAGAAATAGACAACAAAGACCAAGCAAACCAACCAGTGTATCTAGGGGCTCAGCCTCAGGAACGCGCAGTGGAACTGCTGACACTGGGCAGGCTGCAGCCACGTGGGACACCCAGTATAGACCCCTTGCCCACCCCTTTCAGCTCACACCTGGGTCCCAGCTACCTGGGAGGCTGACACAGGCAGGGGGATGCAGCACAAGAGGCCCTATCTCCCTCCCTCTTCCGGTCCCAGCTACCTGGGAGGCTGACACAGGCAGGGGATGCAGCACAAGAGGCCCCCCTATCTCCATCCCTCTTCCGGTCCCAGCTACCTGGGAGGCTGACACAGGCAGGGGGATGTAGCACAAGAGGCCCTATCTCCCTCCCTCTTACCCCACCATATATACACACTACAGAAACCCCTCCTCAAAAGCAAAAATCTTACACATTTCGGAATATCTGAGACCTAGAGAAATTAAAACTATAAAATTACATTTAATGACACAAAAGATTGGAATGAATATCAACGTACCACATTCTAAGATTTCCATGTTCTCCAAATTAAAAAATTAGTTTAATGCCATCTAAATGTAAATCACATTAAAACATTTTCCCTTGTTTTGGAACTTGACAGGCCAATTTCAAAGTAAACAGGCAAGCTCTTTCGGAGAAGGCAGAACAGTGAAACTGTCCTGGCTTACGAGGTATCTCAACGTAACACTGAGTTTCTGTAGACAAACACCACGGTAACAAAATAGGTAGCTGAGTAAGATCCCCTGCTATGTACGTTTGTACCTAACATAGCGGGCATTTCAAATTAGAGGGAAAAGACTGCAAAATGTATACACAAGAAATATATTGGAAAATTAGCCATCTGTATGGAAAAAGAATTGTTAAATTTCACCTATCATACCCACAACTAAACTCCAGATGGATTAGTAGCTCAATGAGGGGCTCTTTCTCTCTTTCTCTCTCTTTCTCTCTAGAGAGCTCACATGCCCTCTGACAATTAAAAAAAAAACTTCAGATTATGGTTACAAATTATTATACCTCTATAAAATAAATGATGCAATTATTAGGAACATAAAAATACTCCTATATGCACAATGTAAATAGATATTAAAAACACATGGCAAAAAAAATTATTTCATTGAAAAATTGTAATTTATGTTGCATATGAAAAAAAAAAAAAAAAGAAGACAGAATGTACCCTAAACTGCTGCTGACTTCAGGATAAAGATCAAAGGGCATGACCCCTTTCTGTACTGTGTACTCTTACAACTAATAATAATAATACAAGAAATACTCTTGCGAGAAACCTCAAAGTTTGTTAAACTCTTGCAGGGCACTATAAAGACGCATGTTAATTTGTGATAATAAAATCTTTGAAACCACAGGTCAGCACGTGGCATAGTAGTTAAGGTGCTGGACTATGTGGCTGACTATGGTTGGAGTTCTGGACCTAGTGGCTTGACACTCATGCCAGGCATATGTGCATATGTGCCCAAAATCCTGAGAGGAGAATGGAGAAAAGAGGATCGCAGTGTGGTCATGGCCCCTGGGGGGTGAATTCTCGTTCTGCCTCTCTGTTTCTCTTTGTCTCTCTGGCAAACACACACACTCTATAGCAAAAATCTCTATCTCAACAAAAAATTAGAAACCACATAAATATTATAATGTTATATATTACACAAAATTCAGCAATGTGTAAAATGCAAATAAATAATTGTGGGGCCAGCTCTGTGGTCTGGTGATTTAAGCAGCTGGACCACACATTGCTGACTGCGGTTCGAATCCCACAATGGCCACCTAAAAACATGCTGGGTATATATGTGTGTATGCTTTATCTCAGATAAAAATAGCATATATGCACTTCAGTATGAGCCTCCCAAAAAACAAACAAACAAACAAACAAAAAAAAACCTGGAAGAAATATTTATATCAAAATGGTAAAAATAGGGCCAGCCCTGTAGCCTAGCAGTTAAAGGAGCCACATTCCACATGGCTCACCACAGTATGAATCCCAGCCCCAGTGATTTGAAAAACTCGCCAGGTACGTGCATGCATAGGCCCAACCCCAACAGAAAGAGAAATGGAGGAAAAGAAATTTGCATGATAATGCACCATTTAGGGTGCTTTCTCTCTTTCTCTAGAGAACACAGGTGCCCTCTGTAAATGAAACAAAATGGCAACAGTTAAACTGTTATACCATTTTCAGGTCATTTATATATATATATTTCTTTTTTGGGAGATTTTTGCTATAGAGGGTGTGCACTCACCAGAGACAGAGACAGAAAGTGAGAAATCACTCTTGGCGGGGATGGCCACACCACAATCCCTTCTCTTCCACTCTCCTCTTGGGGTCTTCAGCATGCACATGCATGTCCCCAGCAGTTTTTTTGTTTGTTTTTTAAAAGAATTATTCGAATTATTCTATTTATTTATTTGTTTGTTTATTTATTTTAATTTGGCCAAAGAGGGACAGAGCAAGAGAGAGAGAGGGAAAATGAGAAAGCAAGTCGCCAGGTCCGGGACTCAAACCACAGTTGATAATGTGGGTGTCCAGCGCTCTTCACCACCACGCCACCTGCTTGCCCCTCCAGCGTGTGTTTTAAGCTGCTGGGTCTGGGACCCAAACTGCAGTCCACTACATGGGAGTCCAGCGATGTAACCATTATGCCATCTGCTGGTCCCCATTTTTATATTCTTTATACGATTAATAGTTTTCTTAAAATACAACTGAATATACCATAAATTTACCTTGAGCCTATTTAAATATACAATTAAATCAATGAGTTTTAATATGTTTGAAGCCTTAGGCCACACTGTCGTAATGTGACTTCCAGGGGCTAGAAACTGAATAACAAGGGGTGACTGTAACCACTGCAAGCCTATGTAACTGACACCCATAGAACCTGGACACCAAGGCTTAGCAGGCATCCCTGAATCGCAGTACTTTGCATGTGTCGTCAAACATCATTGCTGGAAGAATGTAGAGTACCCCCAGGTGACACCACTGGGAGGGGACACTGGAAGCTCATACCTGGTTTTCCTGGATTCACCCCATAGACTTTTGCCGACTTGAACCTATATCCTCTTACTTTATAAACCCTAGCTATGAGTTTAACAGCTTTCTTGAGTTTTATGAGTCCTGGCAAACCATCACACCTAAGGGTGGTCTCAGGGTCCCCCAAATCTTACTCACTGAAATAAGAATCAATAAAATAAATCTGAATACACATAAAATAATTTAATTTTTTTTTTTTTTCTGTAGGGCGCATGCATTTGCTGGTGAGACAAAGCGGGGGTAGGGAAATGAGGTGAGTGAGAAAGCAGGCCCCATGGGGGATGGCCACACTGCAATCCCTTCTTCATCCTTTCTCACTTCTCCCAGGATTTTGGGCAGACACATCCGCATCCAGTGTGTTTTTCAAGCCTCTGGGTCCAGGACTTGAACCACACAGTCAGCCATGTGGGGTCCAGCTGCCTTAATTACCATCCTACCAACTGGTCCACACAGAATGTTTTGCAATGAGATTCATATAATGCCAATCCCAGAACATTTGACAACATTAAGAAAAAAAGTTTAAAATAAACTCTTTCAGGATATGTTGATGAACAAGCTTATCATGATACTATTACCTAAAAAAAACAAAGAGTCAATAAAATAAGAAGTCTGAATACACCTACATGGGCCCACAAGCACGTTCAAGCTTACAAAAGATCATTAGTATGTCAAAGTCAAGCTTACCAATGGGGACAAATGGTGCCTCTTTAGCTTTTCGGATGAGTTTGGATCCCTGATCTTCATCATATGAAGAGAGAGAAATGTCATTGTTGGTTGACATGGTGACTGAGGAATCCTCCAGAGAGTTTCTATCAGGTTCTGTAATTAAAAATATAGAGAATATTATTAAGTATCTGGATGTACTTGTAATATTCCTAGTTTTCATGAAAATCTGGTGTCCATAAACTTAAAAAAATATTTTAGAAATTAACTGTATATTGAGTCTATGGGGAGAGTTGTATATATTTATTCCTCCTATTGTCTGGTCATCTCTTCCATATAATCAATCCCTTTTAGCACTAACGTGTTAAAACACACACACTGGGACTGGCAGGTGGCGTGGTGGTTAATGGTGCTGGACTCCCATGTGGACAACTGTGGTTCAAGTCCCAGACCTGGTGGCTTGCTTTCTCACTTTTCCTTTCTCTCTTGCACTGTGACCCTCTTTAATCAAAAATAAATAAATAAATAAATAAATAAATAAATAAATAAATAAATAAATAAATAAATAAATAAAGCTAAATAAAATAATTCTTTAAAAAAAAAAATCCACCCACACACTCTAAAATTGTTTTTGTCCATTAAAACAGCACCTTTTATTTTTTTGGCTATTTTTGTCCTTAATCCATTTCAATGTGGCAATTATAAGTTACTCAAACAAAACTGTTCATTCCTATTGCCTCTTCAGTGTCATGTGGGAAATCCTACCGAGCAGTTTTGAGTGTAGTTAAGTGCAGTCTTTATTGCTTTTAGCTGTTGATTTTTCACTCCAGTGTGCCACTTGGCTCCAGTTCTCACCTGTGAATGGTTTCCAATCCATTACACTAATCTCTGCGATGGATGGTGGCTGTCTTGGGGCGGGGGGAGACCTAACAGTATCCCGAACAGTCAAAATCTCCGCCTAGCTCATTCTTTATTCCTTTGAAGGACAAAGCTTTTATTTTAAATAATGCTGCTAGAGAGGACTTTGTTTTTTCTTTTTTCAATTTTGCTAGAGTGTATGTGCTCACCAGGGAGAGGCAGAGATACAGAGACAAGGAAAGCAAGAAATCATACCCTGGGGGTATGGCCATGCCACCAGCCCCCCTCCCTCCTCCATTCTTCTCTTGGGATTTTGGGCATACACGCATGCACACATCCCTGGTATCGTTTTCAAGGCACAGGGCACAGGACTCGAACTGCAATTGGCCATGGGGGATGCAGCGCCTTAACCACCACACTGAACTGCCGGCCCAGAAATGCCTTCCTCTTAAACGTAATCTGTGTTCCATTAAATAGAATGCCGCTGTGTTTATTCTTATGTTAGAGTGTGTGTGTGCTTGCCAGAGACAGAGAGAGAGGCGGGAAGACAAAGCACCCCCCAATACCTTCTCCACCTCTCCCTGCTTTTGGGATCTGGGGCACACGAGCACATGCCCCTGGCGTGTTTCTCAAGCCATCAGGTCCAGGACTTGAACTCCGCAATGTGGGATACAACTTGCCTAAACCATCAGGCCACAAAGCCCCCCCTTCATTTTCATTTTTAAAGTTTCCTTTCTTTCCTCCTTCCATTAGCAAGAGAGACAGAGAAAGAGAACACTTGAGAGATCGTGTGTACTGCAACCGGGCCTTGAAAATGTGACCCGCCCCAAGCGTTCTGCCAGCCCAGTCTCTTTCCAGTGAGCATGTGTGTCCTATACCAAAAAAGTAAAGAAAAGACATCACAGACCCGGGGTGGCAGGGCAGGCGGGTAGCACACGCTCTACAGGCTAAAGTCAGTGGCTGACTATAGGTTCTGATCCCCTGAAACACGAGGGAACCTGAAATCTTGGCTGCCTGCAGGGGTAGGGGGACTGGGTGGAGGTGTGAGGCCCTGTTGAGGGTACTCCTCTCTCCCTCTTTTTCTCTCTCAAAAAGAAAATAAATCCTTTTTGGAAGATGGTATGATTCTAGTGTAGTATGCTTCCTTTATTTTTTTTGGAGAGATTTTTGTTACAGGGTGTGCGCTCGCCAGAGAGACAGAAAGCAAGAAATCACCCCCCAGGAGGGATGGCCGCACCACAATCCTTTCTCCTCCATTCTCCTCTCGGGAGAATGGGCACGCCCACACATGCGCCCCGTGTGAGTTTAAGCCACCGGGTCTGGGACTCGAACCATGGTCAACTACATGGCAGTTCAGCGACATAGCCATTATGCTAACTGCTGGTCCCCTAAGTAGGCTTCTAAACATTCTCTGAATATAAAATTTCAATAACTGTCTTTCTAATTACCACTCATGGGTTTCTCAAGTACTGGAATCATGACTGATAGCCATCCAAACTGAAATTGGCTAATTTTTTAAGTATCATGATCAATAGCCTCAAATGATAAAATCTGAGAGTAATAAATAAACCAGATGATCAATCCATGCCCACAGCCTTTTTATACAGGCGTGGAAAGGCTTCCGAGGGGTTATATGAACTTTTTAACACCAGGAAAACATCTCTGGCAGGGTAGGATTTGAACCAGTAGGAGTCTAACTTTCCTAATACACAGTACAGGGTTCTTCTGAGTTACAGTGTATTGCCAAACTATCAACCTTCTGATGCACATGCAGATAAGTCTGAAAATGTAAAAAAAAAACTAAGTTGTGCCAAAAGTTAAATGGGTTTTTCTTCCCCAGGGACTTAAGTCAGCTGACAACTTCAATTAGGAGTTGAAAAGATTGTTTCCTGGACGCCACTGCTAGAGTTCCCTTTATTATCATTTTCTCATCCACTCCCCGTGATTGACCCAGATCTCTCTCAAAGAGTTGAACAGACGCGGGAAGAAGCACCAATAACCAGATTTTTTCTTTTTTTTTTTGAGAGGTTATGTTTGCTATCGGGCACGTGTGCTCGCCAGAAAGACAAAGAGAGACAGAGAAATAGAAAGCGAGAAATCACCCCCAGGGGGGATGGCCATGCCGCAATCCCTTCTCCTCCATTCTCCTCTCAGGATCTTGGGCACACACACGCACACACACCCAGCGTGAGTTTAAGCCACCGGGTCTGGGACTCGAACCGCAATCGGCTACATAGGAGTTTAGCGACATAGCCATTATGCTAACTACTGGTCCCAATAACCGGATACTCAAAGACTATTGGGAAAACAGAAATTATTCTGTAAGCTGAATATACCACTGAACACTTTCGCAAACACATAGAAACCTGAAAGAGGTATGGGGGAAATGACCTGCCCGGCCTCAGGTGATGTAAGAGACTACAGAAGCCTGTCATTTTTTGTCACAAAAACGACTTTCTAATAAAACAATGGTTTCGAATTGTGTGCATGTCACCTGTCAACCTGCTTAAAACGGCTGCCTTGGCTGCCAAGGCCCGGCCCTGGAGATCCTGACTCAGAAGGGCTGGGGCAGGTCTCAGAGGATCTGTATTGTAAGCCCTCGGAGAGGTTCTGCTGTGCAAAATAAGAGAACCCCGGGATACAGGACCCCAAATATGCAGGCCGCGCCGGCTCGATCTATCAGAACGCTTCATGGAACCGCTCAGGCGGCAGATTCCTTTGGTGCGGATTACCCCGAAAAGGGAAATAGCTGCTTCTCAGCGATGCACGGAAACCAGCAAGGGCCTATAGTGCTGAATCATGTCGGCGGCTCCCACGCTCAGCTCGGGGTGCGCTTCGGAGTCCCTCACCGGCGTTTCCTGCTCAGTGGGCGATTTAAATTCCGCCATAGACGTTTCCACCCCGCCCGGGCCTTCGTGCCTCGGCAGGGGCCCCTGCTTGCCGCGGCAGGGTCGGCCCGGAGCGCGGAGCGGGAAGACACGTCAGGTCGGGGAGGAGCGAGCCCAGACTGAAGGTCCCCGTCTCTCCCCGTGACCTTGCCAGGACTCCAGGGCGGAGCGCTGTCCCCACCGTCCCCAGCTCCCGGCCTCCCGAGGCTCCGCGCTGCGGCTGCGCTGCGGACGCCTCGGTCCCTGACCCCGGCCCAGCAGCACGCCCTCGCTGGTCTCCCACCACTGCCGCTCGGCCTCCCCTTCTCAGCGACGACGCCCCCTCGCCGCTGGCTCCGCGGTCTCCCCCGACCCGGCTGTAGGCCTCGCCTCCGACCCCGGCCCTTCCTGTCCTCCAGGTCGGAGCCCGGCACCGCCCCCT
>NW_006159958.1:2637903-2647720 GCF_000334495.1 Tupaia belangeri chinensis
TGCCGCCCGATGGCGCTGGCGGCCACTCACGCGCGGAGTCGGGTGTCCTGCAGGCCTTCTCCCGTGGGCTCGCTCAGCCGTGAGAGCGCGCGGTGGCCACAGACCTGCGCTTAGCCAGGGGGCTTCCCTGCGGAAGGGCGGGCCGCTGGCCACTGCGAGCTCGCAGGGACAGCGCTCCTAATTTGCTCGTGGCGCTATCTGCAACTGTCCAGCCAGTTGATGCGACGCATTGACGGCAGTGCCTTGGGGACATCTGTCACTAAATTCGTCCCTTTTTTAAGAATTTCTTTTCAAAATTATTTACTTACTCAGTTTCAATTTGACCAGAGAGAAAGAGAGTGAGAAAGCAAGCCGCCAGGTCCAGGACTCGAACCATGATTGGCCTTGTGGAAGTCCAGCGCCCTTAACCACCGCACCACCTGCTGGTCCCTAAAGTCTTTTATTTTTTAAGAGGTTTTAGCCTTAGGGCACGGCTGGAGAGAGACAGAGTGAAAGTGTGAAATCACCCCCAGGGCTGATGGCTCCAATACAATCTCTTCTCCATTCTCCTCTGGGGATCCTGGATGTGCTTACACACTTGATGGCATGAGTATCGAGCCACCAGGTAGCGGATTCAAATGGCAGTGGGCCATGCCAGAGTCCAGTGACAGAATTGCTATGCCATCTGCTGGCCCCCGTAAATTAGAGTCTCTTAAAGCCACAAAGCAAGGCCGACTGTCAGGTAGTCACTAAATGCCCTGAGCTCATTCAGGCAACATTTCATTGAGTGTGTAATAAAAACGCTGTATCTTGATTGTGGGAGCATTCAGCTGCTTGAAGGCACAGATTTTGCCTGGTTGATCCTGGCAACATGTTCTTTGAGCTCTGGAATTCAATGGGAAAGAAAGAAAAACTTGACCACTGGAAGGTCTGAAAGATAAGTCAGGATGATCTGGAACTCAGGATAATTAAAGCTGTAAAGAAGCCCTGCTCGCTTCAATAGGAAGGTAAACTCTTGGAAATAAAAAGGCTAATAGCAATGATGACCAAAGCAGAGTCATTCCGAGAGAGAATTTATGCACATTAGAATTATGTCTGCTGGGAATCAGCAGTTACCGTAATGGCTATGTCGCTGGATTCCCACGCAGTCGACCGCGGTTCGCGTCCCAGACCTGGTGGCTTAGAACTCACACCGGGCGCATGTGCGTGCGTGCCCAAGATCCCGAGAGGAGAATGGAGGAGAAGGGATTGCAGCAGTGACCATCCCCCCTGGGGGGTGATATCTCGCTTTCTCTCTCTCTGTCTCTGTCTGTCTGGCGAGTGCACACGCCCTATAGGAAAATCCTCTCAAAAAAAAAAATTATGTCTGCTAATTTTCAGAGAAAAATTGGGGGCAGGCCAGCCTGAATGCAACTACCAGACAATCTGGTCATGATTTCAGGCTTAACGTCTCAAAACACCACTTTATTTTATTTGTAAAATGAGGGTGTGGTATTAATGACTAATGAGGAAATACACCCAGAACGATAGCCCAACACCTGGCAGAAGAGTATTAGCACCTTTAAAATTCCTGTGCCATGCATTGTGGAGGCTGGGGGAAGCTGGCTTCACCTTGGAGCTTAGGTGGTAGGGATGTACGTCTGTTAAACCAGCTATTATTAGACAGGATTGTTAGAAAATTCAGGAAGCTAGTGAGCAGCAGAGTTCTAGGGCTGTGAACTAGAACTTTTGAATCCTCTACACACAGCATTTTCACAAAGTTCAAGGAAAATGCATATTAAGAAGAAACTAGGGGACCAGCAGGAGGAGTGGTGGTTAAGGCGCTGGACACTCCTACATACCTGACCATGGTTCAAGTCCTGGACCTGGCAGCTTGCTTTCTCACTTTTCTCTCTCTGTTTCTCTCTGGTCAAATTAAAATAAATGAATGAATAAATAAAATAACTTTAAAAAATTATTTAAAAAAACTATGCATGGATTTCAAAAGTCTTTTGCACCAAAATATACTCATATTTAACTACATATTCCCACAAATGTGTTGAAGTCACCTTGTAACTAGAGGGCATCTTTTAACAGTAATTTTTAGGATGGAACATACATTTTTCTATATAAACTAGACTCACTACACTTAGAAATACATGCAGGATTTAGCATAATGGCTATGTCACTGGACTCCCGTGTAGTCGACTGTTGTTCGAGTCCCAGACTCAGCGGCTCAAACTCAAGCCAGGCGCAGCATGTGCGTGCGTACCCAAGATCCCGAGAGGAGAATGGAGGAGAAGGGATTGCGGCATGACCATCCCCCTGGGGGGGGGGTGATTTCTCGCTTTCTGTCTCTGTCTCACTCTGTTTTTCTAGCAAGCGCATGTGCCGTATAGCAAAAAAACTTTCAAAACAAATACATGCAGAAAAGAGATAAATTCTGATATGACAGATCCACATTAATTTAAGTAAAGTTGGGTATACTTTATGTAGCCACACCTGCACGGAAGATGTGCACATTATCCCACAAAATCTCTCGACACTGTTAGAAATGGCTTGACAGAACTAACACTGGTCTGAGCTAGTTTGAAATCACTATTGAATTTTGAAGAAAAAAAGGCTCATCTTTCAACAAAAGTGTTAAAATCACCATCCGTTTGGGTTAAGGGTGAAAGCCTAAACAGGCAGGTGAGAACAAGTCCCAGGAATTAGGTTATATTATTGACATATTTTCTCAATTCCAAAATGATGCTTCATTTTAAAAACCTCTATTGGGGTTGTTAGCAGCATTGGTATATGATTGAACAGATGGATTAGGAATCCAGGCTGAAGCAAATCAACTTTTTGTTGAAATTGTTTTAAAAAGACTGGGTGATGGGACCAGTGATTGACGTAATGGCTATGTTGCTGGACTCCCATGTAGTCGACTGCAGTTCATGTCCCAGACCTGGTGGCTTAAAACTCACGCTGGGCGCGTGTGTGTGCGTGCCCAAGATCCCAAGAGGAGAATGGAGGAAAAGGGATTGCGGCATGACCATCCCCCCGGGGGGTGATTTCTCGCTTTCTGTCTCTGTCTGTCTCTGTCTGTCTGGTGAGCACACGCGCCCTACAGCAAAAACCTCAAAAAAAAAGACTGGGTGAATTTCTCATTCTTTTGAAACAAGATATGGATACATCATTGCCCTTTTCTCTTTTTTTTTTATGTTGTGAACAACCCTTGTCTGGCCAGGAGTTTTGTCCTGGGACTGTATTTGGTATGGCAGGCCTTTAATGAAATGAATGGGATGGATGAAAATTTTTCCCCCTGGTAGTCACACCCTCAAATAATTGTTTTAGGTAAAGGACAAAGTAATTGTTCAGGAAAGGCTTATAACAATGCATTCTAGTTTTCCCCCTACATATTTAGGCTCAGCGTTAGATATTAAAGTAGCTTTTTTTTTTTGAGAGAGATATTTTTTGCTATAGGGTGCATGCGCTCCTCAGACAGACAGAGAGAGACATAGAGACCGAAAGCGAGAACTCACCCCCCAGGGGGGATGGCCACGTCGCAATCCCTTCTCCTCCATTCTCCTCTGAGGATCTTGGGCACGCACGCACACGTGCCCGGCGTGAGTTCTAAGCCACCGGGTCCGGGACACGAACCGTGGTCGATTACGTGGGAGTCCAGTGACATAGCCATTACGCTAACTGCTGGTTCCCCAATATTAAAGTAGCTTTAAAGTGGTTATCCTATCAGGGTTTATTTTGTATGTTCCTAGAAAACAAGTGATAAACTACTATATCCTTCATAAAACAGACATTATCATTGATAGCAAATATGCAATGTGTATTATTCCATCCTCCTCACTATGTGTCATCTTGAAGTATAATTGATAGAGAAGACAGAAGAATTAATTGAGACTCTCAAGTATCAAATCCGCCCACTTGTCGTTGATAGAAAGGTAGGCCAAGAAGAGCCTGCCAGCTTTGCTGTGTTCCCATCTTCAGAGAACCTCTGTGACTTGTCACGTTCTAAGTAGCTGTCTACACATGGTCACCTCTACCGTATGGGAAATAGCTTCTAAACTTAGATGTCTATGTAGACGAGGCAGGAGGAGGAGGGATCTTAAAGCTGCATCACCACGACCTCCTTCTTTAAAATACGGTGTGATCTTTGTGGAACTTGGTTTACGACAAACGTGAAATGTTTTGAGAATATTGGTAATAACGCCTACAGGTATTTCAAAACTAGAGTTGAGTCACCATCAGCAATTACTGAACATGTATACTGTGGGAAGTAGCTGACTCAGAAGTTAAAGATTCCTTGTCCTGAAATAATTTAGTACCCAAGTTGGTAGAAGGAACAGGTATATTGCCACAGCAAAGATAGTCTATACGTGCTTTTTATTATTTTTTTTTGGGGGGGGTGGAGATGTTTTGCTAAAGGGCATGTGTGCTTGCCAGAAAGACAGAGAGAGACAGAGAGACAGAAAGAGAGAAATCACCCCCCAGGGGGGATGGCCATGCCGCAATCCCTTCTCCTCCATTTTCCTCTCTGGATCTTGGGCACGCACGCACACATATACACACGGGCCCAGCATGAGTTTAAGCCACCGGGTCCGGGACTCGAACCGTGGTCGACTACATTGGGAGTCCAGCGACATATCCACTACGCCAACTGCTTGTCCACATGCTTTGAATGGACATTCTGATAGCTACCACAGTGGGTGGACTGGTTTCAAAGAAGACTTCTTGGGACTGGGGTTTTAGCCGGTCTTGAAGAATGACTACAACGTAAATACACTGGGACCCTTTCAAAAGGAACAAGCAGCAGGAAGAAGCGCAGAGGTCGGATATGGGATTGTAACTTTCTCATAAAGAACAGAGTGTGAAAAGGCAAAACTGTGCGACTGAAGCAGTCAGAATAGTGGAAAGGAGGCGAGTGACGAGTGACAGTGAGGGGACCGTGAAGTGCTAATTAAAGAACTTGGACGGGTCCTGTTAGGTGTCCTTTGATTGTTTTGAAACGGGATGTTGACAAGGGCAGAGGGCATTTGAGGTTCTTGGTAGGTGAGTAGACTGGGTTAGAAAGGGCCTGTCGCTCTTAGCCAGAAAATAATAAAAACTCCCCTGGGTCTTAAGGCAGGGAGGCCGTTACATGCAGTGGCGTCATTTTCTAAACCTAAGAAGGACCACTGCTTTGAAGCAGCAATAATCCATTTAGAGCATTCCCCAGGGGGAATTGGCTGGGCGATGGGGGCAGGCTTTGGTCAGATTTCCTGTTGGAGGACCGCCATGATGGACTACCCGAGGTAGGTTCCAATTTAGTACCTTTTACACTCAGCAGAGTGTTGGAACAGTCCGTAAGATGTTCCCAGGCATCTTAATGATGTGTTTTTGAAGTTTTATTTAAACTTGTGTGAAAAGTAGGAGCTTTTAAGCAAACAAAAGATTCTTTGGCCAAAAGTAATCCGGCTCTTCCCTGGTCGGCTCGTTCAAGTCTATCTAGTGTTTATACAAAATACTAAAACGTTCCCAGAAATACCAGTGTTTTATAAGAAACACTAAAAATCTCCCCCAAAATATCAAATCCCCGTGTTCTGCTCAGGTTTAAGATCATTTCTCTTTCTCTCAATGTATGCATTCCAGAGCATTGAACCCAAAGTTAGCTATCCATCTCTTTACCCTTTAGGAAGAACAGCTCCAAAATGAAATCTCAAAACTCTCTGGAGGGGGAGAACCAGCAGTTAGCGTAACGGCTATGTCGCTGGGCTCCCACGTAGTCGACCGCGGTTCGCATCCCGGACCCAGTGGCTTAAAACTCACGCCGGGCGCATGTGTGTGCGTGCCCAAGATCCCGAGGGGAGAATGGAGGAGAAGGGATTGCGGCGTGGCCATCCGCCTGGGGGGTGATTTCTCGCTTTCTGTCTCTCTGTCTCTCTCTTGTCTGTCTGGCGAGCACACGCGCCCTATAGCAAAAACCTCTCCAAAAAAAAAAAAAAACTCTCTGGAGGGGGAAAAGTTATAGCTAACTCTTAAATGTTGCACGAGGGAACCAGCAGTTAGCGTACTGGCTATGTCGCTGGACTCCCACGTAGTCAACTGCGGTTCACGTCCCAGACCCGGTGGCTTAAAACCCACGCTGGGCGCATGTGCTGCGTGCCCAAGATCCCAGGAGGAGAATGGAGGAGAAGGGATTGCGGCGTGGCCATCCGCCTGGGGGGTGATTTCTCGCTTTCTGTCTCTCTGTCTCTCTCTGTCTGGTGAGCGCACGCGCCCTATAGTGAAAAACCTCTCAAAAAAAAAAAAATGTTGCACGAGAGGCAGTATAGCAGTGGGTTTGTTTGTTTCTTTGTTTCGGGTTTTTTTGGAAAGGTTTTTGCTACAGGCCGCGTGTGCTTGCCAGACAGACAGAGAGACAGAAAGCTAGAAATCACCCCCGAGGTGGGATGGCCACACTATAATCCCTTCTTCTCCATTCTCCTCTCAGGATCTTGGGCACGCACGCACACGTGCCCGGTGTGAATATATATCACCGGGTCCGGGACTCGAACCACGGTCAACTACATGGGAGTTCAGTGACATGGCCATGACGCTAACTGCTGGTCCCAATATAGCAGTGTTTTAAGACCACAGGCTGTGGTGTTGCTTTCCTGCTTCCTCCGGGTTTGGTGTGGGACAGGTTATTTAGTCACTCTGTGCCTCAGTTGCTTCCCTGGAACAATAATAGTTCCTACCTAAAATGGCTGATGGCAGCATTAAAGGGTATACAAAACCTGAACCTTGTCTGGCATGTAGTATGTGCTGTATGCACTCATCATGATATTTCTGGGGTTTGTACACACATATAGGTCCTGCTTAGTTAGCCTATGATCAATCGATAATTCTGTGTGCATTGTAAAATGTCTTTTGATGATAAGATGCTCACAACCAGTAAGGTATAGTTCAGCAGAAAGAAGCAGTTGGAAGGCACTTTTCATCTTTGTAGTTTACATAGTCTCTTTTCTTCCTTCTTTTAAACTTGTGTGTATAGTAGGAACTTTTGGGACCAGCAGTTAGCATAATGGCTATGTCGCTGGACTCCCATGTAGCTGACCACGGTTCGAGTCCCGGATCCAGTGGCTTAAACTCACGCTGGGCGCGTGTGCGTGCGTGCCCAAGATCCCAAGAGGAGAATGGAGGAGAAGGCATTGCGGCGTGACCATCCCCCCTGGGAGGGTGATTTCTCACTTTCTGTCTCTCTGTCTCTCTCTGTCTGTCTGGCGAGTGCATGCGCCCTACAGCAAAAAAAAAAAAAAAAAAAAAAAAACCTCTTCAAAAAAAAAAAAGAAGTAGGAACTTTTAAGCAAACAAAAGATTCTTTGGCCAAAAGTTATCGGGCTCTTCCCTGGTCTGCTTGTTCAAGTCTATCTAATGTTTATAAAAAATACTAAAACGTTCCCAGAAATACCAGTGTTTTATAAGAAACTTTCTTTTTTCCTCCTTACTTTGCCAGGAGACATCTGTGGTAGCAGGCTCAGACAGAGACAGGAGTCAAAGGGAGAGAGAAGGAAAGGGAAGGAGAGGGAGTAATCGCCCCCTCATGGGGCTTGACCACAAGCTGCAATCCTTCTTCAGCTCTCCTTCCTTAACCAATAGGCCCTGAACCTGGTCTCTTACTTTCATATCAGTGATTTAAACCAGCCCTGTAAAACATTTCTTCTGGACCAGCAGATGGCGTAATGGCTATGTCGCTGAACTCCCATGTAGTCGACTATGGTTTGAGTCCCGGACCCGGTGGCTTAAACTCACACTGGGCGCGTGTGCGTGAGTGCCCAAGATCCCGAGAGGAGCATGGAGGAGAAGATATTGCAGTGTGGCCACGCCCCTGAGGGGGTGATTTCTTGCTTTCTGGCTCTGTCTCTCTGGTGAGTGCATGCACCCTGTAGCAAAAACCTCTCAAAAAAAGTTTTTATTTCTTCCATTAATAACCACGGTGGCAGTAGAATGTGTGTATTTATGTAGTGATATTTTTTCCACTGAGCAAAAGTATTATATTTTAAATATTTTCGTCCTGAATTGGTTTTTCCCCAGATGCACTCAGTCATATTTGTTTTTGTTGGGGGAAGCAGCAGACTTAATAAATACCAGTGAGAGAAAATGTGGAGTACAAAGGAAAATGGCTTGGGGCCCAGCCTTGCTACCATGGTGAAGTCAAAAGGCATGGATCTGAATGCCGGCTTGACTGCTTCTTGGCTTGATGACCTTGACCAAGTTATTTATTTCGCCTCCTGGAATCTCAAAATGTTTATCAAGAAGATAAGTACCTTATAAGGTTGCGGTGTGTGATTAAATGACCTTTTTTTTCTTTTGGAGAGGTTTTTGCTATAGGGCGTGTGCGCTCACCAGACAGACAGAGAGACAGAGAGACAGATAGTGAGAAATCATCCCCCAGGGGGGATGGTCACGCCGCAATCCCTTCTCCTCCATTCTCCTCTCGGGATCTTGGGCATGCACGCACACGCGCCCGGCGTGAGTTTAAGCCACTGGGTTCAGGACTTGAACCACGCTCGACCACATGGGAGTCCAGCGACATAGCCATTACACTAACTTCTGGTCCCGACAACACATTCTTGACAATGGAAACTGAACAATATTTATCAAACAAGGTAGGGAAACTTCTCTGCATCATAAAAAGGACAACCCCATATCAACTGTTACAGAAATGAAGTAAGATGGAAAATGTTAACAAATGTTCTTTTTGGAAGACTTTTTAATTTAATTTTTATTTATTATTATTTAATTTGTTATATGGCACACATGATCATGAGAGAGACACGGATAGAGAAAGAGAAAGTAAACTACCAGGTCCGGGACTTGAACTGTGGTCAGCCATGTGGGAATTCAGCCCCCCAACCACCCTGCCTCCTACTGATCCCTTAACAAACTTTTTTTTTTTTTTTGGAGAGGTTTTCGCTATAGGGCACGGGCGCTCGCCAGACAGACAGAGAAGGACACAGAGACAGAAATGGTCATGCCGCAATCCCTTCTCCTCCATTCTCCTCTCGGGATCTTGGGCACGCACGCACACGCGCCCAGCATGAGATTTAAGCCACCGGGTCAGAGACGCGAACCGCAGTAGACTACGTGGAAGTCCAGCGACATAGCCATTACGCTAACCGCTGGTTCCCTTAACAAACTTTCTTAAAGAGACTTCCTCCACTGTCAGAGATCTTGAATAGCCTCCTGGTCAATCATCTGGAAGCAATTCTTCATGTAATTGATGAACTTGGCTTCTACTTTGGGAAGAGAACCACCTTTTTCTAATCCTTGCTTGCAGTTTTGCTTTAACGTCTTCTTCAGAACTAGATCCTTTTGGTGTTTTAGGAGTTTTTTCCTTTTCCTTTTTTTTTAAAAATGATTCTTGACCTTTAGATCTTGATGTTGATGATTTTCAGTCTTTTCCATTCTGGCTTGATTTTTGAGTATTTTTACCAGGAGCATCTCATACAGATTTCTTCACTGAAACCTTTTCTTCTGTTTTCTCATCTTCAAAATCATCATCATTGGGACCAGCAGTTTGCGTAATGGCTATGTCGCTGGACTCCCACGTAGTCGACCGTGGTTCAAGTCCCGGACCCGGTGGCTTAAACTCACGCCGGGCGCATGTGCGTGCGTGCCCAAGATCCCGAGAGGAGAATGGAGGAGAAGGGACTGCGGTGTGGCCATCTCCCCTGGGGGGGGGTGATTTCTCGCTTTCTGTCTCTCTGTCTCTCTCTGTCTGGTGAGCGCATGTGCCCTATAGCAAAAACCTCTAAAAAAAAAAAATCATTATCATCCTAATCATCATCTTCATCATCATCTTTGTCAGCAGCAAGTTTTACTTTTTTTTTTTTTT
>NW_006159958.1:2647815-2657856 GCF_000334495.1 Tupaia belangeri chinensis
CACCGGGTCCGGGACTTGAACCACGGTCGACTACGTGGGAGTCCAGTGACATAGCCATTACGCTAACTACTGGTCCCAAGTTTTACTTTTTTTTCTGTGGAACCTTGCTACCACCTCCAGGGGCATATTGCTTCCTAGATATACTTATGAGTTTCCTGTCTTCTTGGGACCAGCAGTTAGCATATGGCTATGTCGCTGTGCGTGTGTGCCCCCCCCAAAAAAAAGTTTCACGTCTTCTTCCTCTTCCAACCCTGCATCTTCTTCCACAGCTACTACGTGCTGTCTACTAATGTGTACAGGCCCTGAATCACACTTCAGCCTTTGCACTGGCCCCAAAACTGACTGTCTCTCTTTTTTTTTTTGGAGAGTTTGTTTGTTTGTTTGTTTGCTTGTTTTTGTTTTTGTTTGTTTTTGGGTTTTTTTTGCTATAGGGCGTGTGTGCTCACCAGAACTATAAAGACAGAGAGACAGAAAGCGAGAAATCACCCCCCAGGGGGATGGCCATGCCGCAATCCCTTCTCCCCCATTCTCCTCTTGGGATCTTGGGTAAGCGCACACATGCGCCCAGTATGAGTTTAAGCCACTGGGTCCAGGACTCGAACTACAGTCAACTACATGGGAGTCCAGCAACACAGGCATTACTCCATCTGCTGGTCCCAAAAACTGACCGTTCTTAAAGATAACTGGTGTTCATTTTCATCATTATCCACCTTAAAGTGATAATCTTTGTCGGCCTTTAGTTCACAGCCAAATAGATAGTTCTGGGGCCTCAGGGGGCTCATGTCCATGTCCACCGAATCCTCCATGGGGGGGTGGCATGCACTTGGGTGGACAAGAAGGCGGACGGAGGTAAACGACTACGGCTCCTGAAAACGTGGGACAAAGTCACTCTCAGGGACAAACAGCCCTTTAAAAAAAAATTTTTTTTTTGAGAGATTTTCACTGTAGGGCGCGTGCGCTCGCCAGACAGACAGAGAGAGACATAGAGACAGAAAGCGAGAAATCACCCCCCAGGGGGGATGGTCACGCCGCAATCCCTTCTCCTCCATTCTCCTCTCGGGATCTTGGGCACGCACGCACACACACCCGGCGTGAGTTTTAAGCCACCGGGTCCGGGACACGAACCGCGGTCGACTACGTGGGAGTCCAGCGACATAGCCATTACGCTAACTGCTGGTTCCCTAAAAATTTTTTTTTTAAAGAAAACACTCCCCAGCCCTCATGAGAAAGGGTCCCTGCACTGCCTTTTACTCCAACTCTTCCTTCTTTCAGGATTTTGAGCACACATGCCCACGTGTCCAGTGTATTTCTCAAGCCCACAGATCTGGGACTCAAACTGGACAGTTAGCCATGTGGGATCCAGTCACTGTAACCACCACACCATGAGTTGGTTCAAGCAACGCTTTCCGGTAGAAAGGGTAAGTGTGCTTTTCTTGCTGGGCTTTCTTGCCGGCTCCTGGCACATGGTATGTGTTGAGTTACACACGGATTTGGGTTGTAAGCACCCTGGCAGCAGAACCTCTGTTGCATCCATCTTCGAATCACCCACAGACCCCTTAGAGTAAACCTAAGGTCTCCAGTGAATACTGGTTGAATGACTCAAGGCTGCCTTTCTGGCCACATTGTCAGCTACTGGGGCTGCAGTAGGTAGGCAGGACTTACAGGCTCCTCTCTCTGGCACTTACTTATTTATTTTTAATTGCCACAGGGCATGCGCACTCTCCAGGAAGAGTGATGAAGAGAAAAAAATCATCCCACAGGGGCCGGCAAGTGGCATGGTGGTTAAAGGCACTGGACTCCCACATGGCCGACCACGGTTCAAGTCTTGGACCTGGAGTCTTGCTTTCTCACTTCTTCTCTATCTCTCTGTCTCTCTCAGATCAAACTGGAAAAAAATAATGACAATAATAATAAATAAAGATAAATAATTTTTTAAAAATCATCCCACAATGGGATGCAGTTATGCCACAAATTCTTCTTCATTTCTCCATCTTGTTGGGACTTGGGACACACACATATGTGTGCCTGTCATGTTTCTCAGGCTGCCGGAGCTGGGATTCAAACTGTAGTCAACCGGGTGGGATCCAGTTTTCCTTAACCACTAGGCTATGGGACTAGCCCCTTGGCTTTTTAATTCTCTTAATCACCCACCACGAATACAGTCCTCCTTTCAGAACTCTTCTCGTGGGAACCAGCAGTTAGCGTAATGGCTATGTCGCTGGACTCCCATGTAGTCGACCGCGGTTCACGTCCCAGACCTGGTGGCTTAAAACTCACGCCGGGCGTGTGTGCGTGCGTGCCCAAGATCCCGAGAAAAGAATGGAGGAGAAGGGATTGAGGCGTGACCATCCCCCCTGGGGGGGCGATTTCTCGCTTTCTGTCTCTCTGTCTCTCTCTGTCTGTCTGGTGAGCACGCACCCTATAGCGAAAATCTCTCCAGAAAAAAAAAAAAAAAAAGAACTCTTCTCGTCTCTTCCCCACAGCCTTGAATACCGATTTTCTTCCCAATTGCCTTCACTCCGTTTCTCCCAACGTGGATTTAGGGCTATATTTATAGTCCACTAATTCCCTGAGAATGAAGTGCCTCTTCTGAGAGCCACTGCCGTGCTCGATGGCACTGCAAATAGGTTTTTATTGACTGACCTCCAGACTCTCCACGTTGTCCTGCCCTCGTCCTGATTACGAGAGCCCATCTGTTTGTCTTGATGGTTTAATGAACTGAGGGCCCATAAACGCTGACCTACAAATGACATCCAAATCTCCGAAGAGGCGAGATAATAGTCCCATTTGCCGGAGATGGATGAACAATTACTTTCCTAGCCCAGGGAGGAAATGGATTATACACACAGATACTCCCCCGATCTGGGGCCCTGAATGACTCTCTGTGTTGATATTTGAGCTCAGAGACAGGAATCCGCCTGCCCTGCTTCAGGGAAAACCAGGGAAGACAGATTTTCTGCCTGGCCTAAGTGAATCGACAGCTAGCAGGAGCCGCCCGTGTTCCTCCATGACCTTGCTATATGAGAGTCGGAACAGTTTTTCAAGGATGATGAATATTAAAATGTAAAAAAGCTCAAAAATAATAAAAAGCTGGTAACCTTGGCCTGGTTCCTGGTGCAATAGGGCTGATCAGAGGAATGTCACAGGCAGTGAGACTGGGCGACCGGTACTGTGCGGCCTGGGGTTTTGCCAGTAAGGGACGGCTGTTGTTAAGGACAGTTCAACAATAGTTTAATTAATTTACTTATTTTTATAATTATTTCATTTAACTTTATTATTATTTCCCATCAGATCAACCATGTGGGGATCTAGCGCCTTTAACCAACCACCACTCCATCTGCCGGTCCCTCACCAATAGTTGTTTTTATTTTTAATTATTTATTTAATTGTATTTATCCATTCACTTATTTATTTATTTATTTATTTATTTCTGAGAGAGATTTTTGCTATGGGCACGTGCACTCGCCAGACAGACAGAGAGAGACAGAGGGACAGAAAGCGAGAAATCACCCCCCAGGGGGGATGGTCACGCCACAATCCCTTCTCTTCTCCTCTCGGGATCTTGGGCACGCACGCACACGCGCCCAACGTGAGTTTTAAGCCACCGGGTCCGGGACGCGAACCGCAGTCGACTACATGGAAGCCCAGCAACATAGCCATTACGCTAACTGCTGGTTCCCTCCATTCACTTATTTTTTAATTTAACCAGACACACACACACACTCACGGGGGAGGGAGTGAGAAAGCAAGCCACCAGGTTTGGGACTTGGACCATGGTCACCATGCCACCTGCTGGTCCCCTCCTCATCAATAGTTGTAAAAGACCTGTTAGCTTTCTGGCTGATTTGCTGCAATTAACTGGGATCTAGAGTCCTTATGATCAATGAGCTACAGGGGGTCGGTTGTCCCTGGCCTCCCTCTCTTCCCAGTAGCAAGCTTAACCATAGACAGCCACTCCGCCTGATGTGCGACACCAGCACGCCCTCGGTGCCTACAATTCTCCGGGCGCATTATTGTGCCTGGACATACCGAAGTATATCTGTTCAGTTGGCTTTTTTAAAAATAATTATTTCGTTTAACTTTATTTATCTATTTTTAATTTGACCAGAAAGGGACAGAGTGAGAGAGAGATAGGGAAAGTGGGAAAGCAAACCTCCAGGTCCGGGACTCGAACCGCAGTCGGCCATGTGGGAGTCCAGCGCCCTTAACTACCATGCTACCTGCCAGCCCTGGCTTTATTTTGTTTTTTTAACTGTCAGAGGGTTTGTATGCTCGCCAGAGAGCAAGGAAGAAGCAGAGAGCACCGTCCCATGGGGCATAGTTACGTCACAGTCTTTTCTCCGTTTCTCCAGCCTGTTAGGATTCGGGGCTTGGTGCACATGCATCCAATGTGTTTCTCAAGCAACCAGGGCTGAGATTTGAACTGCGGTCGGCCATGTGGGATCTAGCTCCCTTAATCGCTAAGCTACAGGGCTGGCCTGAGACAGTATTTTAAATTTCTCATGTTCTTTTGGGTTCATCTGCCACTACCTGAATAGAATCTTTTTTTTTAAATTTAAATTTATTTATTATTATATCATTACTATTTTCCAGTTTGATCAGAGAGACAGAGAGAGAAAGAGGAAGTGAGAAAGCAAGCCACCATGTCCAAGACTTGAACCATCGTCAGCCATGTGGGAGTCCAGCGCCTTTAACCACCCTGCCACTTGCTGGCCCCAGAATCTTTTCCTCATCTCCAAGCAGATGCTGTTTCTTACACTTTTTTTTTTTTTTTGAGAGGTTTTCGCTATAGGGCGTGTGCGCTCGCCAGACAGACAGAGACATAGAGACAGAAAGCGAGAAATCACCCCCCAGGGGGGATGGCCACGCCGCAATCCCTTCTCCTCCATTCTCTTCTCGGGATCTTGGGCACGCACGCACACGCGCCCGGCGTGAGTTTTAAGCCACCGGGTCCAGGACGTGAACCGCGGTCGACTACGTGGGAGTCCAGCGACATAGCCATTACGCTAGCTGCTGGTCCTCCATTTCTTTTTTACAGCATCCCTCCTCCTGCCCCTTTGTCTAGGTAGAATTTTACAGTAGGCTAGGTCAAGGTCAGACTCAATCCTTCCCTCTCCTCAGCCAGGGGGCCCCAGACACAAGGGCGCATGACTGCTCTGTCTTCTGTCTGAGATCAAGGTATGATTTTCATTGTTTATTTATTTGTTTTCCTTTATTCCCAGAGAGCACGTGGGCTCACCAGACAGAGAGAGAGAGAACATACCCCACCTGTGGTCACACTGCAATCCTTTTATTTCCATTCCTCTTTCCTGACAGGATTTGGGACATGGACACACACACACACACATACACATGCCCTGTATGTTTTTCAAGCCCCCAGGTGAGGATTTGAACCACGGTCAGCCATGTGGGACTCAACTCCCTGTGCACAGTGCCTGACTGCCCAGCTCCGGGGCTGGCCGTCATATTCTTTAACTTATTCAAGTATCTCCTTCCTGGGCAGCCTGCCAGCCTTCATCCCCCTAATCATTTTCTTCCTGGGGAAGCCTGTCTGGGACTCCCAGGACTGGAAGCCTGGTGTACTTGAGTAGGCACGCAGAATTATCATTTTAGGGCTCTCAGGCTACTCTGTCCTCTTATAAGTCACTCCACGAAGTTCTCAGACTGTAGGAGAGGCGCCGAGCCCAATGGGGGCTCAGCTTTGTACACTTTTTTTTTGGAGAGGTTTTTGCTATAGGGAGCGTGCACTCGTCAGACAGACAGAAAGAGACAGAGAGAAAGAAAGCAGGAAATCACCCCCCAGGGGGGATGGCCACGCCGCAATCCCTTCTCCTCCATTCTCCTCTCGGGATCTTGGGCACGCACACACACGTGCCCGGTGTGATTTTAAGCCACCGGGTCTGGGACTCGAACCGCGGTTGACTACATGGGAGTCCAGCGACATAGCCATTACGCTAACTCCTGGTCTCAGCTTTGTACACTCTTAAGCAACTGGCGCAGTTGCCTAGGATGGCAAGAACCCTATAAACTTTTGCAGAATTAATTACCAAAATCTGGGGATCAGTAGGTGGCATGATGGTTAAGGCACTGGACATTCCCACATGACTGACCATGGTTCAAGTCCTGGACCTGGTGACTTGCTTTCTCACTTTCTTCTTCTCTCTGTGTCTCTCTCTGGTCAAGATAAAATAAGTAAATGAATAAATTAAAAATTAATATATTTTTTTAATTACTGAAATCTGTCAAGTTTTGTACTCTGTTTTTCTCCTTTAACATTTTTTTCCCAGAAAGCAATCAAATAGAAGTGATTAGTCACATTTTGCTCTACAGCAAGTATATGCCATGATTCTGATCCCAAGGCTTAGGTCTGAGTTCTAAAACGTTGAGATAGTAATACCTAAAATTTGCCCTTTTAATGTATATAATTCAGTGGTTTTAATATATTTATGACGTTGTGTAGTAATCATCCCTAATTTTATCTTGCCAAACATGAGTGACACCCATTAGCTATCCCTCCCCATCACTCTGCCATCCCTCGCCCCTTACCCTCAGCAGCCACAAACTTTCTTTCTCGGTGAATTTCACATAAATGGCATTATGTAAATGTAGACTTTTGTACCTGTTTTGCCTTACCTTGCATTTTGTTTTCAGGGTTCATCCACACTGTAGCATGCATCAATCCTTCATTGCTTTTAAATGACTGAATATATATGTTACATATATATGCATATATGCACAGCATGTTGGTTACCTACTCAATGACTGATGAACATTTGGATTGTTTCAAGTTTTTGGCTATCACAAATCACGTTGGAGATATTTGTTTACATTTTTTTGAGAGGTTTTTGCTATAGGGCGTGTGCTTGCCAGAAAGACAGAGACAGAAAGCGAGAAATCACCTCCTAGGGGGGATGGCCACACCACAATCCCTTCTCCTCCATTCTCCTCTCAGGATCTTAGGCACGCACGCACACGTGCCCGGCGTGAGTTTAAGCCTCTGAGTCTGGGACTTGAACTGCGGTCAACTATGTGGGAGTCCAATGACATAGCCATTACGCTAACTGCTGGTTCCCCCCATTTGTTTACATTTTTAAGAATTTTTTGCTATAGATGTGTGCGTTCCCTAGGGATGGGATGAGGGAAGGTGTGGACAAAGTGCAAAAGCATCCCCTGGGGAGAATGGGCATGCTCCAATCCCTTCTCCATTTCTCCTTTCTGGATTTTGGGCATATGTGAACACACACCCAGTGTGCTTTTCAAGCCACCAGGTCTGAAGCCTGAACCACACAGTTGGCTATGTGGGATCTAGCCACCTTAATGGCCATACCATTGGCTGGCCCCATTTATGTTATTTCTTAGGGAAATACAATTTCAGTTTTCTTCGATATTTACCTAGGCAAAGCATATTTTTAACTTTTTAAGGGACTGCCAAATTGTTTTCAAAAGTGACTGCACTATTTGATGATCTTTTATTAGTTATTATTTAATTTCCAACTGATTGTGAATTTTCCAAATTTCTTTCTGTAATAACAGAAGAATTTAATTCATTTGTTGTTAGGAAACATACTTTGTATGATTTCCGTTCTTTTAAATCTACTGAGACTTCTTATATGTTCCAACATATAGGTGAGTCCTGGAGAATGTTTTATGTGCACTTCAGAAGAATGTTGGGACCAGCAGGTGGCGTGGTGGTTAAGGCGCTGGACACTCCCACATGGCTGACTATGGTTCAAGTCCTGGACCTGGTGGCTTGCTTTCTCCCTTTCTCTCTCTCTCTTTCTCTCTCTCTGTGTCTAACTCTGGTCAAATTTAAAATATAATTAATTAATTAATTAATTTTTTTTTTTTTGGAGAGGTTTTCGCTATAGGGCACGTGTGCTTGCCAGGCAGACAGAGAGACAGAAAGCGAGAAATCACCCCCCAGGGAGGATGGTCACGCTGCAATCCCTTTTCCTCCATTCTCCTCTCGGGATCTTGGGCACACACGCACACGCGCCCGGCATGAGTTTTAAGCCACCAGGTGCTGGACGCGAGCCACGGTCGACTACGTGGGAGTCCAGCGACGTAGCCTTAAGCTAACTGCTGGTCCCCAGTAATTAATTAATTTAAAAAAAAGAATGTTTATTCTGCTGTTGTTTGGTAGAATGTTCTACTTTTATGAGCTTTTAGGGGTTCATTTTTCACCTGGTAAGCTCTATTCACCCTTCAAGACTCAGGTCCAAAGAACTCATTCTGTCAAGTCTTTCCTAATCCATCTGTTTAGCTAAAATGTACAGTTTCCTCATTTGAACTTCTGTCACTCTGCCAACACCCATAACTGTGTTATAACTTTTATTACATAAATCTATATACAAAAATCTATAGCGTTTTAATACACCAATAAGGGAAAAGCTGACAAAGAACTAATGAAGGCAATCCCATTTACAATAGCCACAAAAACCAGTAAGATATCCAGGAATAAACCTAACCAGAGAAGTCAAAGACCTCTCAAGGAAAACTATGAACCACTTAAAAAAGAAATTTTAAATGATACACAAACGTGGAAAGATTTCTCATGTTCTGGATTGGAAGAATGAATATAATCAAGATGTCAGTCCTTGGGACTAGCAGTTAGTGTAAAGGCTATGTTGCTGGACTCCCACGTAGTCAACCACGGTTCACGTCCCGGACCTGGTGGCTTAAAACTCACGCTGGGCGCATGTATGTGCATGCCCAAGATCCCGAGAGGAGAATGGAGGAGAAGGGATTGCGGCGTAGCCATCCCCCCTGGGGGTGATTTGATTTCTTGCTTTCTGTCTCTCTGTCTCTCTCTGTCTGTCTGGCGAGCGCCCTATAGCAAAAAAAAAAAAAAAAAAGATGTCAGTCCTACATAGGAATTGCATTAATCTACAAAATTAATGCAATTCCTATTAAATTACCAAATATATTCCTCATGTAAATAGAAAAAACTAACAACATTTGCCTGGAATCAGGGAAGGCCTTGTATTGCCAAAGCAATGCTGTGCAAAGGGAATAAAGTAGGAGGCATCTCAGTTCCCGACCTCAAAACATATTACAAAGCTGCGATAATTAGGACAGCAGGGTATTGGCACAGAAACAGGCAAGTAGACCAATGGAACAGAATTGACAACCTCCAGATAAACCCCAAAGCATACAACCAACTTATCCTTGACAAGGGCACAAGATAATCCAGTGGGAAAAAGAAAATCTCCTTAGCAAATGGTGCTGGGAGAACTGGATATCCACCTGCAGAGTAATGAAACTGGACCCTTATTTTCTTCGTTTTTTTAGAGATTTTTGCTATAGGGCACGTGTGCCCACCAGAAAGACAGAGAGACAAAGAGACAGAAAGCGAGAAATCACCCCCAGGGGATGGCCACACCGCAATCCCTTCTCCTCCATTCTACTCTCTGGATCTTGGACATGCATGCACACATGCCTGGAGTGAGTTTAAGCCACTGGGACCGGGACTTGAGCCACGGTTGACTACGTGGGACATAGCCATTACACCAACTGTTGGTCCCTGGACCCTTATTTTCCCCACTAACAAAAATCTACTCAAAATGAATTGAGGAGCTAAATATCAAATCTCAAACTATAAAACTACTGGTAAAAAAACACAATGAAAACTCTTGGAGACTTTGGAGTAGGCAAAGACTTTTTTTAAAAAGATCCCCAAAGCACAGGTAATAATCCCAAAAATAGACAAGTATGACTACTTTAGGCTGAGAAGCTTCTGCACAGCAAAAGAACAAGAGTGAGAAGACAACCATGAGAGTGGGAGAACATATTTGCAAACTATACCTCAGAAAAGGGACTGATAACCCAAAAATACAGGAAACTCAAGCAACTTACCCACCAAAAAAAAAAAAAAAGAAATCAGTCCAATAAAAAGATGGGAAAATGAGCTACACAGACAACTCCAAAGAAGACATGCTAATGGCCAAAAAACATGAAAGTATGCTTGACATCTCTTATTATAAGGGAAAGGCAAATCAAAACCACAATGAGATACCACTTAACCCCAGTCAGAATGGCTAA
>NW_006159958.1:2658292-2666121 GCF_000334495.1 Tupaia belangeri chinensis
CTGCAGGTGCATAGAAGTTGCCAGCTTTTCTTGCCATCCTGGCCATGCGAATCTCAGTTCTGTCCGTCTGTCTGTATTCCTTATGATAGTGCTGAGCTTTTTCATAGATAAGCTTCCTCCTTGCCTTTCGAAGCATCTTTTGAGCAAACTTCTCTCTCAGGCACTTGACCTTCAGCTCTGCAAAATTCCTTCACTTTTTCTTAAGGGTTTCTGGCACAGCAGGAGCCTTTTTCTTGGTTTCTGCCACAGCAGGAACCTTCTTTTTCTTCTCTTGAACGCCCTCCATGGTTCCAGCCAGAAAAGAGCAGAATGGCAAAAATTTTAAAAATAATAATAATGATAAGTGCTGGTGAGGCTGTGGTGAAAAGGGAGCTCTCCTGCACTGTTGGTGGGAATGCACATTAGTACAACCACTGGGGAGAACTATATGAAGATTCCTCAGAAACTTACAAATAAAACTACCATATAACCCAGTAATTCCACTCTTAGGTATTTACCCAAAGGATAGAAAAACCCTCAGTCAGAAAAAACATTTGCACATCCATGTTCATTGCAGCACTACCTGGCTAGTACATGGAATCAACTCATTTGTCCAAAAATAGATGAGTGGATTGAAAAAAATGCAGCATATGTATTCTAGGGAATACTACTCAGCCGTAAAAAAGAGACATTGACATTTGATACAAAGTGGATGAATTTCAAAAACTTAATAGTAAGTGAAGCAAGCCAGACTCTGAAAGACAGACTTAGTATGTCCTCACTCAATATATATCGAATGTCTCTGCTCTACAGCAGAAACTGAAAGATTGGAAGATCTAATATCAAGGAGGGCAACTGTGGATTATAGAGATGGTGGGGAGGGTAATAGGGGGAGGGAAGGGAATGGAAAAAACACATTAAATTGACACAAAAATGAGAAGTTACTTGCTGATGATAATGTATAGGATAATGTCTTTGTCTTGACTGATATGTACTGTATTCGTGCTGGGGAAAACATGCTCTGTACGCTGTAAAGATGTATGGTGATTACATGCAAATAATAAATAAAATAAATAAAAACTTCTGTTACGAATTGCAGAAACCATATGCCTCAACAGTATCTCCATATCCCTGAAATCTTACTTGTCGTAGTAACTTTAAAGCATGCTATTGAAATGTTGAACGAATCTGGTAGTTACTGAGTTAATAAGCTCTTAAATGTTAAGCTGTAGACTACACACTGTGGGGACCAGAGCAATATAGCAGCCACTTGGCTTTTGGAGAAATGACACTTTTGTTAAAAAAGACAAGGTATCTCCACAGGAAACCTTGAAGACAGGATTTGATCAAGTGCTAAGAAGGAAGGCTCTAGGAGTTTGGGTTTGTCCACTTGCCCCTCTCCACGTGTGTGGAGATAAACTCATAAACTCTGAGGTTAGAACAACCCTCCAGAGTCCTGCTTCTCAGCTGTCAGTCATTCAGACTCCACTTGGTTACTCTCACCTACAGGGAGAGGCCCTGACACGCCCACTCATTGTCAATGACAATGTTTGCCAACTTTGGGCAGTGAAAGAAAAGTGGATTGCCTGGAGCTACCATACACCCTTCAACCTTTCCCATAAATGATACTATAAGCCTGAAGAGGGTCAATCTGTGCAGAGCCAATAGGGAAGAGAGCTCTAGTCATAAGTTTTAATCCCAGTGGGATAGGTCAAAGTAGGCCTACATCACGTTTGGTTTCAGGTAAGGAAAGTCAGCTCAAGTTCGCCCTGAGAGGGTCACTTTTTGGGGAACCAAAAGCAATTGTTTCTAATACTAGTTATTTTCCTAGAGTTGACCTATATCTTGGTGTCTGGGAAGGTCTGAGGTAAGGAGATTTGGAGGGGTGAATTCATCCCACATGTTAGACACCTCAGACTATCTAATGTAGAACAAAGAGTGATAATTTCTGGAAATAATCAGGGGGTTCTTGAAGGCTTCTTATCAGGAGCATGGTATGATGAAGATTATTGGGACCAGTGGTTGGCGTAATGGCTATGTGGCTGGACTCCCATGTAGTTGACTGCATTTCGAGGCCCGGACCTGGTGGCTTAAACTCACGCCGGGCACGTGTGCGTGCGTACCCAAGATCCTAAGAGGAGAATGGAGGAGAAGGGATTGTGGTGTGGCCATCCCCCCTGGGGGATGATTTCTTGCTTTCTGTCTCTCAGTCTCTCTCTGTCTTCCTGGCGAGCACATGTGCCCTATAGCAAAAACCTCTAAAAAAGAAAAAGAAAAAGAAGAAGATTATTAAACCAGAACTTAAACTCTTTTCTCTAGTAACTTGTAAAAATATAATTATATTATGAAGTATACTACTGCAGTTGTGGTGGTCTACATTACATAAAACAGGAAGATAATATAAGAGACGGTCCATGGTTATACGTAACAGAAGACTAAATGAGTAGATGTTTATCAACATTATTTTTTTGGTCTGTCATGTGGTTTTTAATTATCTTAAATCTCATGATGGCATAATTTACAACTCTAAGCTGATGGTATATCTCCTCTACTTTAATCTTTCTAATAAATTGGCAAAAGCAACATAACCAATCACGCATATACAGTAGTTCTTCAGTTTCTGTGTGGTTTTGAACAGTTGTCTAGCAATCCTGAAATATAACTTAGTTTGACTTAGATAATAGAATTCAAAGGTCAAATTTAATCTTGTCACACTGACTTTCAAAGCATCTGAACTTTCAAATCACTTATAAAATATGTAAGGTGTTACATATTCTTTGTTTGATAGTAGACATAAACCACACACTAAAATGTCTTTTTAATAAGTAAAAGGCAGTGTTTTTAATAAGTAAAAGGCAGTGTTTTGGATACGGGGAATTCTAATTAGATTGGCATAGTTATGACCAAATAAATAAAGTAGACATCACAGGTTGGCAGGTGGCGTGGTGGTTAAAGGCACTGGATTCCCACACGGCTGACCGCGGTTCAAGTTCTGGACCTGGTAGCTTGCTTTCTCACTTTCCCTCTCTCGCTGTGTCTTTCTCTGGTCAAGTTCAAAGTATAATAATAAAAAATAAAGTTAAAAAATTCTTAAAAAAATAAAGTAAACATCACTATCTTATCTTAAGCCCTTGCCTTTAACAGGTTGATGACACAAATAAAAACACTGGTGAGTCTGCTTGGTTTTGGGAAGTGAAGGGATTTCTCCAGCATCTATATATTCATATAACCAGGTTACATATAAGCCTAAATAAAAAATACATTTCCAGTAGGTTTTGAGATGGCATGCACCATCTTTGTAGAAAGATGAGCATAACTCATAAATGACCAATTATATCTTTAGAAAGGGCAAATAGTGATAGCACTTACTGAACTGAAATTACTATCAAAAACTTTAAAACCCAGCAATAGTCATTTAGCCACAAGCCAGTCTTACTTAAATCAGGACTGTCCAACTAAAATATCCTGTCAGCCATTCATGGTCTGAGATCTGATGTAGGAAGTCAATGAAGATACAGTACACGTAGAAATGGCGAGACAGCTCTGTTTTGCCATAAGTAAGGCCATGGCCACCTATTACTCATTAGTAGCTTTAAAGAGATAAGCTATCCTCTCTGCTCTTTCAGATTTCTTTTTAATGCCAGCGAAGATCATTTCTGTCCCAGGGATGTACGTCTTGGGAATCTCCAAAGATCCATTAGTGTATCCTGTCCCCAGGTGATGCCTTTGTTCGTGTTGGCATCTGTGTAAGAGAATCCAGGGATCCGACCTGTCTTCCACCCAGATAGACCATGGAGCTTTGGGCCAGTCTTGTGCTTGCCTCCCTTTTCCATTGTGAGGTACTGAGCACACTTCTGAACAGAAATCTTCTTGGGGTGACCCTTTTTAATTCTCTTCTGTTGCTTGAGATGCTAGGGTTCCCGCTCAGGTGCCTGACATCCTGGTTTGTAAGTCCAAGGACATGTTGGTCTACCTATGTACAGGTGTTGGTGCCTATTTTATCTTTCAAGAGAGATTTTTATCATACAGTGCACCTCATTGTGCTTGCCAGAGGGACAGAAAGTGAGAAATTGCCCCTCTCCAAGGGGTATGGCCACACCGCAATCCCTTCTCCTCCATTCTCCTCTCGGGATCTTAGGCACACACGCACACACACCTGGCCTGAGTCAACTCAAACCATGGTCAACTGCATGGGAGTCCAGCGACGTAACCATTACGCCTTCTGCTGGTCCCTTTATCACCATGATTATGGTCACGTTCACTGACAGCCAGCTAAGGTCAGGACATTTCTGGGAGAAGGGAACATTGAGTTATCTGGAAGTAATTATAGAACTAGAAAAGGAACAAGATAGGCCTCCTCGTGGAGAGGGATTGAGCAGATGGGAGAATGGGCAGGCTTTTTTGAAGAGAAAAGGAGAAGAAAATGAGGATCAGTGAGAGGGGCATGGGGGGCTGGGATGTCTATGATACCCATCCCACCAATGCCAAGTTCCCACAAGATGGAAAACCTGGATTTTAGTAGAGGCAAGGGACAGGAAAATGATGATCATGTGTCTACATAGGTGTGTCAACTTTTGAGCAAGGAGATTAAGTCACTAGGTACAGATAAATTATCCACATGACTCCCTATGCTCCAGCAATAGCTTCTATTGAGCTGATGACTAACGCAATCTCTGTATGACTTACCAGAAATTATCTTCCCAAGGAGGTCAGGGGAGAACATGGGAGTGGTGGACTAGGAGCAATGGGCAATTCTGGGTGGGCCCAGTGAGTCACCTTCCTCAGTACTAATATAATACTGAGCGATCAGGCCATGGGCTCTTGCCTCTGCTACCCATTCTGTTCACCTCTTCCCCAAATCCTATCCTGTCCGCTCTTTCATTCTTTGACTTCTGATCAGGCCCTGGAGCTAGGCCCACTCTAATTTCAGAGATAGGGAATCTTAAGGCCCAGAAAGGAGAGGAGGCTTGGGCTTCTTCCTACAGCGTGTGGATTTCAGAGCTGGGACTGAGAGAGGGAACTCCTGACCACCAACCCCTTGCTGCATCTGCACTCTGTCATCTGCCATGTGACTTTACTCTTTGAGTCTTCTCCTCATTGTGCCAATTGAGAAGTGAAAGGGACAGAAAATGGGACATGGGCAAACTTGAAGGATGTGTTGTTCCTTGCTGGCAAAATGCCCAGGGGCATATTTAAAGGCAGGAGGAATTTAGAGACAGTGGGCAGAAAATTAGCCCCGATAATCCAGTGTCAGGTCACATTATTCAAAAACTTAAACTCTGAGCTCTTTTGTAGATCTTTAACATTTTACTAAACAAATACTGGGACTTTGTTTTGAATTTTTGTTTACAGAAGTCCTTTTTAAATACCTTTTTTTTTGGAGAGGTGTTTGCTATAGGGCGCGTGCGCTCGCCAGACAGACAGAGAGAGACAGACAGAAAGTGAGAAATCAACCCCCAGGGGGGATGGCCACGCCGCAATTCCTTCTCCTCCATTCTCCTCTCGGGATCTTGGGCACGCACGCACACACACCCGGCGTGAGTTTAAGCCACTGGGTCTGGGACACAAACTGTGGTCGACTACATGGGAGTCCAGCAACATAGCCATTACACTAACTGCTGGTCCCTAAATACATTTTTTGAGATTGATTACTTACAACAGGTTCCATACATTTTTGCACCAAAATAAACTTTACAAACACATACAACAATTAAAAGTAAATAAATTATTTTAAACATTTTAAAATTAAATATAAATACATAAATATGAAATAAGTTTTTAAAAAAGATAAATCTGTATTTTAATTACTTTTTTTAAAAGATTTTTGCCATAGAACACATGTGCTCACCAGAGAGAGACAATGAGAGGGAAAGTGAGAAATCACCTCCTAGGGAGGATGTCCATGCCCAAATCCCTTCTCTCACACACCCAGCATGATTTTCCAGCTCCCAGGTCTGGGACTCAAACCATAGTCCACCATGGTCAGAGTCTAGCGCTTTAACCATCATACCACCTGCTGGCCCCGAAAATGGAGTAGCCTTTCTTTTAGGTTTTTGCCATAGGGCACATGTGCTCTGGAGACAGTGAGAGGGAAAATGAGAAATCACCCCTTGGGGGATGGCCACACTAAAATTCCTTCTTTTCTTGGAATTTTTGGGCATGCACACACACATGCCCAGCCTGATTTTCAAGCCACCAGGTTGGGACTCAAACCTCAGTTGGCTATGTGGGAGTCTAGCACCTTAACCCAAGTGGCCACCTGCTGGCCCTCTATGAACTTTTTGGAGCCCCCCTCACATGGCTCGTGGCTACAGTATTGGGCAATGCAGTTCTAGAACGTGATATGACTACATATACAAACTTATTGGGAGTAACAGTTTGAGAGACCATTTATAAAACAGGAAATGCATAAGAAATCAATCTTTATTCTGTAGTTTTAGTGATCATATTAATAGTGTACTTTGAAACCATTTTCTTAGACACAAATACATGTATTAGTGATTATACACTTTTTTAAATAATCAAAATTTTCAATATAAAAGAAAAGGAGGGACCAGCAGTTAGCGTAATGGCTATGTTGCTGGACTCCCACGTAGTCGACCTCAGTTCGAGTCCCGGATACTGTGGCTTAAAATTCACGCTGGGCGCGTGTGCGTGCGTGCCCAAGATCCCGAGAGGAGAATGGAGGAGAAGGGATTTTGGCCTGGCCATACCCCCTGGGGGGTGATTTCTCGCTTTCTGTCTCTGTCTGTCTGGCGAGCATACGCGCCCTATAGCAAAAACCTCTCCAAAAAAAAAAAAAAGAAAAGAAAAGAAAAAGAAAAAAAAGGAAGTACAATTACAGAATCCAGAATTTAGATCGAAACGTTGTTAAAATTGAATTTTAAGGGATCAGCAGTTGGCGTAATGGCTATGTCGCTGGATTCTCATGTAGCTGACCGTGGTTCGAGTCCTGGACCTGGTGGCTTAAACTCACACAGGGTGCATGTGCATGCGTGCCCAAGATCCCGAGAGGAGAATGGAGGAGAAAGGATTGAGGCGTGGCAATCCCCCCTGGGGGGTGATTTCTCGCTTTCTGTCTCTCTGTCTTTCTGGTGAGCACATGTGCCCTGTAGCAAAAACTTCTCCAAAAAAAAAAAAAAAAGAAAAAATAATTGAATTTTAAGTATTACTGTGAACACCCATCTTTACATGAAAAAACGTGTATCTCTTGTAGCTCTATCCACTACAATAGCTCAGGGTTGAAATCATTTTATGATTTGAAGTTTTTCTTTAAAATACTAAAAGGAGTTCTTGGTGGACCAGCAGATGGCGTAATGGTTATGTTGCTGGACTCCCACATGGTCAACCGTGGTTCGAGTCCCAGATTCAGAGCCTTAAAACTTACGCCAGGCATGTGTGCATGCATGCCCAAAATCCCAAGAGGAGAATGGAAATGGGATTGTGGCATGGCCGTTCCTCCTGGGGGATGATTTCTCACTTTCTATCTCTCTGTCTCTGTGTGTGTCTCTGTCATGTGCATGTGCCCTATAGCAAAAATCTCTCAAAAAAAAAAAAAAAAGAAAGAAAGAAAGAATCCTTGGGGAAATGTCTGAGAGCTTAGAGCATTTTTTTTTATATCTACCAAATAACAAGGAAGTGTTCGAAAATTAATGTGATTATTTCAAAACAAGTCAGGAACGAGTCTAGAAGATTCTCACTATTCAGAATCGTAACCATTTGAGCACCAGAAGAATAATGGCTGTGAAGTTTTCAAATATATCAAATCTGTACAAAGGCATCAATTCACTAGGATCACAAAAATAGAAAAGTGAATAAAATATATTCTTTTTTTTTTTTTTTTGGAGAGG
>NW_006159958.1:2666187-2698499 GCF_000334495.1 Tupaia belangeri chinensis
CGGGGGGATGGCCACGCTGTAGTCCCTTTTCCTCCATTCTCCTCCTGGGATCTTGGGCATGCACGCACATATGCCTGGCGTGAATTTTAAGCCACCGGGTACGGGACGCGAACTGCAGTCGACTACATGGGAGTCCAGCGACATAGCCATTACGCTAACTGCTGGTCCCAATAAAATATATTCTCAGAGAAGGTGGATGGTGTAGGAGGCATTACTACTGAGCTCGTTACTCAATCAGGTTACTATTAGTTTGTTTATTGGTATCACGGAGAATACAAAAACAGCCAGTGGCATGCTGACTTGATCCCACATGGCCAGCTGTATGGTTCGAGTCCCGGACCAGGTGGCTTGAAAAACACACAAAGCACATGTGCAAGTGTACCCAAAATCCAGAAAGGAGAGAGAAGAAGAAGAGATTGTGGTGTGATTCTCCCCTGTGGGGATGCTTTCTCGCTGCCCTACACCCATCTGCTCTCTCCAGTAAGCACAGGTGCTCTCCAGCAAATTTAAAAAAAAAAAAAATGAATACAGAAATGGTTTAAAAACAGCAGTTGGGGGGGGACCAGCAGTTAGCGTAATGGCTATGTCACTGGACTCCCATGTAGTTGACCACGGTTCAAGTCCCGGACCCGGTAGCTTAAACTTATACCAGGCATGTAATGCCTATGTCACTGGACTCCCATGCAGTTAACCATGGTTGGAGTCCCAGACCCGGCGGCTTAAACTCATGCTGGGTGCGTGTGCATGCGTGCCCAAGATCCCGAGAGGAGAATGGAGGAGAAGGGACTGCGGTGTGGCCATCTCCCCTGGGGGGGTGATTTCTCGCTTTCTGTCTCTCTGTCTCTCTCTGTCTGTCTGGCGAGCGCACGCGCCCTATAGTGAAAAAACAAAACTCTCCAAAACAAAACAAAACAACCAGCAGTTAGGGGATATCTTCTGACTCAAAGGGTACTTGAGTAGAATGAAACTTCAAGTCAGAGAAAATCACGTGACACATCCAAAACCCAACTGGGTGTGTATCATTCCAAGGATCCTTAGGAATTCTATGACATCGTGAACATGGAAGAAGGCACAATGCCACCTGGTCATCATACCTTAAAAATGTAACACAAAAGGGACCAGCAGTTAGTGTAATGGCTATGTCGCTGGACTCCCATGTAGTCGACCGTGGTTCGTGTCCCGGACCTGGTGGCTTAAACTCACGCTGGGTGTGTGTGCGTGCGTGCCCAAGATCCTGAGAGGAGAATGGAGGAGAAGGGATTGCGGCGTGACCATCCCCTCTGGGGGGTGATTTCTCGCTTTCTGTCTCTATGTCTCTCTCTGTCTGTCTGGTGAGTGCACGCGCCCTATAGTGAAAAATGTAATGCAAATACATTACCATGGAACATCGAGAGGTTTGAGATATTTACATATCTTTACCTCCTAATGTAAATATATTTACATATCTTAACACATACATTTACAAATATCTTACAGTGTCAAATTGGTCAGCATGGGTAGGAGCCACAGACTTTTAGGGAGGAAAAACAAGGAACATAAAACTTGAATTTAGGGAAGCGGGGTAGGTGATCACCCCTATTTATATATTTAGATGCACATGTATGTGCAGGTGCGTACACGTAACACTTTTGTCTGGGACAGATAACCTGTATGACAGTGGCCCCGTAAGGAGCACAGCCTATACTGTGTGGCCCAGCTGTGGAATAGGCTATACCACACAGGTTTGTGGAAGCACACTCCATAATGTCCGTACAGTGACAAAAGTCGCCTACCAACACGTTTCTCAGAAAGTACCCGTTGTTAAGCGGTGCATGGCTGTATGGCATTTTTTCTGTAGTATTTTTTTTTCTTCTTTTTTTGGAGAGGTTTTTGCTATAGGGAGCATACGCTCACCAGACAGAGAGAGACAGAGAGACATAAAGCGAGAAATAACCCCCCAGGGGGGATGGCCATGCCGCAATCCCTTCTCCTCCACTCTCTTCTCGGGATCTTGGGCATGCACGCACACACGCCCGGCGTGAGTTTAAGCCACCGGGTCCGGGACTCGAACTGCGGTCGACTACATGGGAGTCCAGCGACATAGCCATTACACTAACTGCTGGTCCCTTTCTGTAGTATTTTAAAGCAACCAAGACATCATATTATTTCACCAAGTTATTCCCCCCTTGGAGTTATAAAATCATTAACATACTCATAAAGTTTAGTGTTGCCCTTTGGAGCCTCAAACAAGATTCTTAGCCTTAGCCTCTCGGTTTAAGTGTCTTCTTGTAAATAGCTTCAGTTAACTGGCGTGATATTGCCTTCTGAGGTGAGTAAATGTCTTTTAACCTGGGAGGCTTTAAAATAAAGCACAGAAATATTTAACAGACTGGGAACCAGCAGTTAGCATAACGACTATGTAGCTGGACTCCCACATAGTCGACTGCAGTTCGTGTCCCGGACCCGGTGGCTTAAAACTCACGCCGGGCGCGTGTGCGTGCGTGCCCAAGATCCTGAGAGGAAAGTGGAGGAGAAGGGATTGCGGCGTGGCCATCCCCCCTGGGGGGTGATTTCTCGCTTTCTGTCTCTCTGTCTCTCTCTGTCTGTCTGGCGAGCGTACGCGCCCTATAGCGAAAATCTCTCCAAAAAAAAAAAAGAGAAATATTTAAGAGACCTATTAGTATGAATATTTGTGTGTGTGTGTGTGTGTGTGTGTGTGTTAAGAAAGGGCTTTACATGTTTAAGGTTTTATATGGCACAGGGGGGCAGGGTTGGTCTGGTACAGTGATGGCCTTGTGACTCATCTGAAAAGTTTCAATGGTTTAGATAGATTAGCTTAGTGGGTTATTTTTGTTTTTTGTTTTGTTTTGTTTTGTTTTTTTAAGAATTATTTTATTCAACTTTATTTATTTATTTTTCATTTGACCAGAGAAGGACAAAGTGAGAGTGAGAGGGAGGAAAAGCAAGAAAACAAGCCATCGGGTCTAGGAATTGAACCGTCGTCGACAATGTGTGAATCCAGTCCTTAACCACCACACTACCTGGTGGCCCCAGTTTTTGTTTTGTTTTGTTTTTGTTTTTACATTGCCAGAGGGCACACATACTTGCAGGAGGGAGAAAGACAGAAAGAGAACGCTCTCTCCCGTGGGGCACAGGCCGCTGTAATCCCCCTCCCTCCATCTCTCCGTCCCAGGAGGATTCGGACCGCACATGTCCCCACTGTATCTCCCCAGCTGCCAGGGACTCCAACCCTAGTGAGCCCTGTGGAATCCGATTCCTCTGTGCAGGTTTTAACCACTGGGCAAGGGCCTAGCCCTAGATGCTTTAATGTTTTAGTTTTAAGGCGAAATCTCACTAAATTATTCTCAGTATTGAAACATCTAAGAGGTCTTTACAGTTACAGCATTTATAAGTAGGAATTCCTCCCAGGGGAAGTTTAGGTACTCACCAAGGCTGTTAAAGTACACAAAGGGAAACGCTTGCGATAAAGCAGCTCACTATGTAAATACATTTATAAGCACGCCTTTGTTCTGATCTTCAGTCCCTTGTCACTTTCCTTTTTTGGGGGAGAGATTTTTCACTGTAGGGCGCGTGTGCTCGCCAGACAGAGAGAGACGTAGAGACAGAAAGCGAGAAATCACCCCCCAGGGGGGATGGTCACGCCGCAATCCCTTCTCCTCCATTCTCCTCTCGGGATCTTGGGCATGCACGCACACGCTTCCAGCGTGAGTTTTAAGCCACCGGGTGCGGGACGCGAACCGCGGTCGACTATGTGGGAGTCCAGCGACATAGCCATTACGCTAACTGCTGGTTCCCACTTTCCAATTTAAGAAGAACCGCAAGGCCCACCAAATGGGGCCCTGGAATGAGAAAGGCTGCCTGGACACCAGCAGGTGGCTTCCTTCTATTGCGTCTGCGGAGATGAACAGCGCATGGTCCCCAGGTCCCTCCTGATACCCGAGTCTGGGCATCTCACTAAGGGGCACGGCTGAGTGAAGAGGCCTGATCGCGCAGGAAAGGCTTGGCATGCCGCTGGTATTTCAAAGGCTCGGTTTTCCTGTTGCGTGCGCTGCTTTTCCTGCGCGGCCGAGAATGAAGCAAGGCCCTATAAGAGGACTGGAGCGGCCGGAGTGATTTGGGGCTGAGCGCTGAGTCTCTGGGCAGTCTGAGGCGACCCCTACTGGAAGGCAAACGCCACTACCACCGTCCAAACGAGCGCGTTCCTCCCGGGGAGAAGTAGCCTGGTGTCTGCAGGGAGACTGAGGTTTCCATTGTAAAGGACTAAATCACAAATCACACCTCCATTACGACCTCCAGAGTGAGAGAGAGGTGGACGCGAAACTACGGCACTGAATCCGACTTTGCTATAAGCGCTTTAAGTCACCCAGAGGTCTTCCAAAACTCAAGCTAAGCTCAAGAGCGGGAAGGTCCACACTCCTCCGGATGCTGGGACTCAGGCCCTGTTAACGCAGTGAGCTGGGCGCTATGTCAATAGTTTCCATCCAAACCCAAAAGGTTTCTTGCTCGTCTGTTGTTTTCTGGTCGTCAAGTGCTCCATGTCCTGGGTTCCTGGCAGCCCAGGCCACTCAGACTCCACGCAGCACATCTGTTGGACAGGATATGGGGCTCTGCGTAGAGACTCCAAGAAAAAAAATCCAGATGAAAAGGCCCTTTGACATTCCTTCTTAAAAATTAACTAATTAATTAAATTTCTGATACTTTTTTTAATACTTTTTTTTTGCTATAGGGCGCATGCACTTGCCAGAAAGACAGAGAGAGACAGAGAGATAGAAAGCGAGAAATCACTCCCCAGGGGGGATGGTCATGCCACAATCCCTTCTCCTCCGTTCTCCTCTCGGGATCTTGAGCACTCACGCACATGCGCCCGGCGTGAGTTTTAAGCCACCGGGTCCGGAACGTGAACCGTGGTCTACATGGGAGTCCAGCGACATAGCCATTACGCTAACTGCTGGTCCCCTGAAACTTTTTTTAAATTGAAGTTTATTTATTTATTTATTGTAATTTGACCACAGAGAGACAGAGTGGGAGAGAGAGAAAGTGAGAAGGCAAGCTGCCAAGTCCGAAACTTGAACCGCGGTCATCTATGAGGGAGTCCAGCACTCTTAACCACCATGCCACCTGCCGGCCCCTAAATCTCTGAAACTTTTTGACATTAATTAATTAATTTATATTCATTCCCTGAGCATTGTCATAGCATACAAAATGTGATTTCCCATCCAGAAGACACTGCAGAGTGGCTTAATCATACATGTTATCGTCAGTAATTTTCCATTTCTAGTTTCATATACATATGTATGTATGTGTGTGTGTATTTTACCCCTGTTTCTCACCCTCTGCCATGGGCTCTTTGACATTCTCTTGACCAACCCAGCCCCATGACTCTAAGAGGCTCTAGACCATTCTTAGGGGCACAAGAATTGGAAGTCACAAGCAATAGTGAATCAGGGGAGCTGGTTACAGTTCAGAGACCACCAAAGCCCTGTGCAGCGTTAGCCCAGAAAGGAAAGGGGGTTACCATGTGGTAGTCAAGAGGTACCGGCTGAAGACTTCAGACGAGTTCTTAGGACTGTGTGAAGACGGGACTGTGCAGCCTCAGGGCGGGGGTATGACAGAGGAGACTCCTGGGCTCACACCGACTGGAGGATTCCTAAACCTTCACCTTGCTCGCCACTGCCATCTACTGGTGCCTACCAGAAAGGGCTTTCTTTCCCACCCCTTGTCATCATGTCTCTCTCTTTCCAATGTCTTTTGCAGTGTCACCCATGACCACCCCATGCTTGGTGTACAACAGGCTTTAACCTCGTCCCTTAAGTTATCTGATTGTTGCACATTCCCACCCGTGAAATACGTGCAAGAACTATAAACATTTCCCCTGCCCCAAGATACCAAAGACATGGATCCGCCCTCACAGACCAGGGGTTGGTTAGCTATTTCAGGATACAGGGGGCTCTTCCCCTTCAGGGACATTTGGGCTTTGATCTTGCTCTAGCTCTGATACTTGATATATCTGAGTTCCAGAAGTCCATTATAAAACCTGTGGGGGGACCAGCAGTTAGCATAAGGGCTATGTCGCTGGACTCCCATGTAGTCAAATGCAGTTCAAGTCCCGGATCCGGTAGCTTAAACTCACGCCGGGCGCGTGTGCGTGTGTGCTCAAGATCTCGAGAGGAGAATGGAGGAGAAGGGATTGCGGTGTGGCCATCCACTCTGGGGGGTGATTTCTCGCTTTCTGTCTGTCTCTCTCTGTCTTTCTAGCGAACACACGCACCCTATAGCAAAAACCTCTCCAAAAAATAAGAAAAAAGAAGAAGAAGAGAAAAAAAAAAAAGATACCGAGAGGAGAATGGAGGAGAAGGGATTGCGGTGTGGCCATCCACTCTGGGGGGTGATTTCTCGCTTTCTGTCTGTCTCTCTCTGTCTTTCTGGTGAGCGCATGTGCCTTATAGCAAATATATATATATAAGCCTGGAAGGGGGAGCAGGGGTTTGTGTGGGCAGACACTGAGTGGGTGCCTGTCTCTGTCTCTCTTTTTTTTTTACTCTTGTGCATCTGCACTCTCTCATGCATAAAGAAAAAAAAATTACTTCGAAAAAGTGCTTAGTGGTATTTACCAAATCAGGCATATAAACCCGCAATATAATAAGTCTTGTACAGGAATGCTCATGGCAGAACTGTCTGTAGTAACTCTGTAATTAAAAGCCTAGCTTTAGTTTTTGTTGTTTGTTTTTGCTATTGGGAACATGTCCTCACTGGAGAGAGAGAGAGAGATCACCCCCCACGGGGGCATGCCATGGCACAATCACTTCTCCATTTTCGCGGGATTTGGGGCACACATACACATGAGTCAGGTGTGTCGGAAGCTACCAGGTCTGGGACTCAAATTCCACCGCCAGCTAGGTGGGATGGAGCTGCCGTAACCTCCATGCCACCTGCTGGCCCTGACTCCACGTCTGATGCTTTGCCACGACAGCTTTAGAGCCCTATGGCTCCCTTGTCTTCCGTCCCACACCTGGACACGCCAATCATAAGGCCCAGGTGCCCCCCTCCTTTGTTCAGGTGGGAACTCAAACCACACAACTTCCGGCCTGTAGGAGAGGAAGCCTCATCCCGGAGCCCCCTGCCTCCATCCGACTATTATATAATCCAGTGTCCCTTGCTCTTTTGTTCGAGCCAAACACCGGCCTAAGTGTGGGTCCTACTCTCCCAGAAAGCCTCTCTGTGTCGTCATCATCTCTTCGGACCTTGTGGTGAGGGTGTGGTTCGTCAGCCTAGCACTCCAAACCAATCTGGGGCTGATATGGGGTGGAGAAAACGGATCCTTTCCCTCCACAGAGCGACTACCAAGGAAATCTGAAACTGGAAGCTACTTAAATGCGAAGTCAAGGGATGAAGGGACGAATAGACTATTGCATGGACCTACAGAGCCATGAGCATGAATGAGCCACACACGTGTTGACTCAGAGCCGTGAAGGAAGGAAGCCGAACACGGAAGGACGTACAGTACATGCCCTGATTTATGGTTTGGCCTCCTGTGGTTTCCGTTACCCACAGTACAGTACAATAAGGAATTCAGAGAAAGAGAGAGATCACATTCATGTTTTTATTTATTTATTTGGAGAGGTTTTTGCTATAGTGCGTGTGTGCTCGCCAGAAAGACAGAGAGAGACAGAGAGACAGAAAGTGAGAAATCACCCCCAGGGAGGATGGCCACACCGCAGTCCCTTCCCCTCCATTCTCTTCTTGGGATCTTGGGCACGCATGCACACGCGCCTGGCATGGGTTTAAGCCATTGAGTCCTGGACTCGAACTGCAGTCAGCTACATGGGAGTCCAGCGACATAGCCATGACGCCAACTGCTGGCCTCTCTCTCTCTCTCTCTTTTAATCTTTTCTTTTCTTTTAGTAATTCTTTTTTTTTCTTAATAATTATTTTATTTAACTTTATTATTTTTTTCCAATTTGACCGGTGCGGGGGGAGTGAAAAAGCAAGCCACCAGGTCCGGGACTTGAACCATGGTCGGCCATGTGGGAGTCCAGCGCCTTTATCCACCACGCCACTTGCTGACCTCTCTTTTGGTAATTCTTTACTCTCTGCCCCCTATATAGGATGGGAGCATTGAAGGGCGACATCTGCATCTGAGGTGCTGTGCTCATTTTGCACGCCGCCACGTTCTTTATTTTTTGTCTTCTGTTTTTTGTTTCTTTTTTGTGTGTGTGGTCTTTTCTTTTTTCTGTTTGTAGTCTCTTCTTCTACCTTACTTCCTCATTTTGCTGCTCATGTCCACCTAGATAGTGTATAGACAGGTCTATGTGCGTAGTACCCAAACCTCTGAATTTTGCTAGGCTCAGGGAAATCCTCACCCTCATTGAACCAGCGGCAAAAAACACATATTCCTCACCATAAATCTGACCCCAAAACTCTTCCTGTGGGTACCATGTTGCAAAACACAGAAGAGAGAAATTGGCACAGAAGTTCCCCACACTAGAGGGAAACCCACAAGCACACAGTTGTGCAAGCCTTCTCCAACAAATTAGCCAAAGCTGAATGCATCGCCACATGACAAAAAATCGAAGAGCCTCTATCAGAAAATAGCTGAAACGCCTCCTGAAGTAGCCCACCGGTAGACTGCCATTAGACCGCCATTTGAATGCTTCTCTATGTTGGAAACTCGCTTTCTCCTTTTGCCTAGAGTAAACAGTGATGAACACTCCTACTGTCTTTGCTAAATAACCTGAAACTCCCCACCCTAAGATGTTCCTTAGTGATGTCATCATCAGCTGCCAGACCCCTTGCCCTGGGCCATGAAGACCATTAAGATGCCATTGTGTGTAGGTAGGGATGCACACACCCGCAGGGAGGATTGACCCACTTGTTTTTGCTTCTGTCACACGCTTTTGCTTTTACATTGTCAAACCTTACCCCTCTACCCTTTCACCCTTCCAAGCCCACTGCACCTTATCCTCATAAGTCATCACATCATCCCGGACATGATTGTACACTTTGGGGCCTGTATAAGCTCCTTTCTCCTTTCACTCGGGACTGCGGGGTTTTGAGAGACATGAGTCCACCTGCATGCTGCTGGCTTAATCAATAAACTGCAGTAAATTTGGCTGTGTCTGGATGCCCTCTTACTTCTCCATGAGTAGACTGTAACAATTGGAGGCCCCAGCGAGATCAGTACCTACCGGGTATTGGGGCCAGGCATTCTAGGGAGAGCGGCCTCGCTTGGTGCTTGGTCCGGCTGCCAACTACCTGGAGAGTGCTCCAGGGGAGGCGCCCCCTGGGACTTCCCACCCCGGAGCTACCTCTTGAAATTGTCACAGCTGGTAAGAGACACTGACTGCTCCCCCAAAGAGGTTGTGGAATTTTAATACAAGACCTCCAGAAGCATCTCCGTGGGTGTTCCTGTCCTGCTTCTTGAGAGAGAGACAAACTGGTGAGTACAGGGTTGGCAAGAGATCAGGGTTTGTGTCTCTGGGAGGCCCCCTGAAGTCTGGCCTGCAGGAAATCAAGGTTAGAGTCCCTGACAGGGTTTGAGTCCCTGGAAGTTTTGTTGAGGGTTTGAGTCCCTCCACAGGTGGCTGGATTGAGGGCTGATCGGCTGTGGTTATAGAACCCCTACTTAGGTTCCACCAGATGTGCTGGAATCCGGGGGCTGGATGGTATGCCTCGCCCTTATGAGAAATCAGGGTTGGAGTCCCTGGAAATTTCAGGATCTTTCATGGGTTTCTTTTGCTTTTACTGTCGCTTTACTTACTTTCTCTGTACCCTCTTGGAAAATATTGCTTGGTTCTATCCCTCCTCCTCCCCAGTTGAGGATATTGAGCAATGGATTATTGGTCAAAGGATTCTTCAAGAACTGGTGATCCCTGAGGTCACAGTATTTTTGCTGGAAATTGCCTCATGACCATAGGAGGTACAGGTAGAGGCAAGAGGGTCTCAGAGTGCCCCAAGGTACATCTGGACCAAAGAGCATACTTGCCTTTTTAGACATCCTGGAAGACCAGACAGCTCCTTTAAAGTCCCTTAGAATGCATGCTTAAGCATTTCGAGGAGGCATTTGTGGAAAGTTGTGATTATAGCATCAAATTCTCCATCCAAAAAACTGAGAGAGGCTTTTGAAAACATCACACATAAAAGAGGTAGAAATATCAGGAATATTTGTGTTGTCAAAACTCTAATTTGTGTTGTAAAAACTCTGTTTCCAATGGGGGAAGCCTAGGCACTGAACAATGCCCATGATGGTATCCTTATGTCCCCCCACTGGGGCCTTGTCCCCAATGTAGAGATGGTCACTAAAGACAGACAAAATACTCTGAGTTCTGAAGGGAGCTCGGGACTTCTGGAGTCCATGCTGGCCGCTAAAACTGAGAATTAATGGGACCCGAGACTCCAATGGCTCCCCTCAGACATCGGACAATTTCACTGGACAAGCCTCAGGTAACCCTTACAGTGACTAAAATTAATTTCTATCTAAATCAGAGGTTAAGGTTGTTTCCAAAAGTACACTCATAAAAAATAAGAGAAAATAATAGTAAACAGGTTGGCTGACCATGTGACAAGAGAAAAATGATAAGACCTAGCTGGAGGGGAGACATCTCTATTAACAACTAAAAGTTCTAGGGACCAGCAGTTAGCGTAATGGCTATGTCGCTGGACTCCTATGTAGTTGACCACGGTTCACGTCCCAGAGCCGGTGGCTTAAAACTCACACCAGGCGTGTGTGCGTGCGTGCCTAAGATCCCATGAGGAGAAGGGATTGTGGCGTGGCCCTCCCCCCTGGGGGATGATTTCTCGCTTTCTCCCTCTCTCTGTCTGGCGAGCGCACACGCCCTATAGCAAAAACCTCTCAAAAAAAAAAAAAAAACAACTAAAAGTTCTTGTAGCCGCCCTGCACTCTGTCCTCCCATCATCCTCTCTCCTACACTCACGAAGAGGAAGAATTGGCCCACAAGTAGTTGCCATGACCAGATGACACACCAATAGTCCCCAAGGCCTTTGAGTGAGTCATCATAGATCAGGTACACCAGATTACCCACCTAAGAAAAAAACAAACCTGCTAAGCTGGTTAGGAGGAAAAGACTTCGTGCTGAGTCTAGATAGCCTTACCCATGGTGTTGTCTCAAAATGTGTTGCTTACACACAGGGAAATCCTAAGCCCTCAGAGGAGGCTCCCTTAGGAATCAAATCCCAGAGAAAAAGAAAAACTTGGGAAACACTGAAAATACCTGTGATGTCTAATAGTTCAGTCTGTAGATAAAATAAACTAGCTAATGTAAGACTAGCCTGGTTTTACTTTTCTTTAAAAAAAAAAAAAAAAAGAAACACCTTAAATAAATAGCCTTGTTTCTTTTCTTTTCTTTTTTTTGGGGGGGCGAGATTTTCGCTATAGGACGCATGCGCTTGCCAAACAGACAGAGAGAGACACAGAGAGAGAAAGCGAGAAATCACCCCCCAGGGAGGATGGTCATGCCGCATTCCCTTCTCCTCCATTCTCCTCTCGGGATCTTGGGCACGCACGCACACACACCCGGTGTGAGTTTTAAGCCACCGGGTCCAGAACGCGAACCGCGGTCCACTACGTGGGAGTCCAGCGACGTAGCCATTACGCTAACTGCTGGTTCCCAATAGCCTTGTTTCTATAAATAACTTAAAACAATAGACAAAAATTAGGTAAATGTAAATGGAGTAAATGTTTATAATTGAACTTGTCTGCTTAAATTAAAATAATATTTAAAGTTAAACTTGTCAAGTTAAAGACAAAGAAAATAAGATAAAAAATGAAAAAAGGGTTATGGCTGTAAAAATGTAGTTCTAGTGGAAAAGGTTAAAAGGAAAAGTTTTTATATAGAAGGAATTTTGTGTAGTAAAGGTTTTAAAAATTTTTTGGAGAGGTTTTTGCTATAAGGTGCGTGCGCTCGCCAGAAAGAGAGAGATAGAGAGATAGAAAGTGAGAAATCACCCCCCAAGGGGGATGGCCACGTCGCAATCCCTTCTCCTCCAGTCTCCTCTCGGGATCTTGGACACACACATGCGCCCGGCGTGAGTTTAAGCCACTGGGTCTGGTACTCGAACCGTGGTCTACTGCATGGGAGTTTAGCGACATAACCACTATGCTAACTGCTGGTCCGTAGAAGGAATTTTGTGTAGTAAAGTTTTTGTCTTAAGATAAAATGGCTATCTCAAAACAGGAAAAAAAAAAAGGGACAAAAACTAAGAGGTGTAAAGCATGTTGTTAAAGGTTTGAGTTATAAGAGTCTAAGAAAAAGTTGCAATAATTAATCAAGTTAATGTTCTAAAGCTAATTGTACTATCTTTAAATGTTATAGACAGTAAAACAACCGAAAGAGAAGATTCCCTCCCAATCTAAATGGGGCCTCACACAGTTGCGCTGGTTACTCCTGTTAAAGTGAGACTGTAGGTCTTTCACACCGAAGCCAAGAGGACTGCTTCCATGGCCCCACCAGGGCCTTGGTCCATAAACCTAAGCCAGGAATGGGACCAGCAGTTAGCATAATGGCTATGTTGCTGGTCTCCCATGTAGTCGACCGTGGTTCGAATCCCGGACCTGGTGGTTTAAAACTCACACCAGGTGCATGTGCGTGCACGCCCAAGATCCTGAGAGGAGAATGGAGAAGGGATTGCGGCGTGGCTATCCCCTGTAGGGGGTGATTTCTCACTTTTTGTCTCTCTCTGTCTGTCTGGCGAGCACACACGCCCTGTAGCAAAAACCTCTCCCAAAAAAAAAAAAAAAAAGCCAGGAAGGCCTCTCTGGACAATATTTCAGAGCCCAGAGAGCAGCAGCCCTGCTCTACTCCAGAGGCTGACTGCTCTAAGGCCCAGCAGCTCCACCGCCAGATGGTTACAGAAAGGACAGGCTGCTGCTGACTCATGGGACAGTTAGAGTGGCCTCTGGTAGCAGACTCCTTGACCCTGGTCTCTGGTAAGTCCTCTATTAACCATACTTTTCATTTTGACTTTCGGCTCTAGTTTACTCAATTTTCTTACCTGGTCCATCTCCTACAGCATAAAAGCCATTCAATATTTAACGCTAGCTACCTCTGGACCTAGAGCCCAAATATACCAAGCACTGCACTGCCAAGGTGACTCTCCTTAACAAATATTTAAGGAAACTCAAAAAGAAAAAAACAATATGGTTTCTGTTTTGTGAGAAATGTTGTTATTTCCATAAGCACCTAACCAAATGCTGTCTTGTTTTCATAAACTATGTACATTGTCTTAGAAAGGGTTGTATTACAATTTCCCTGTACGTGACTGAACCTAGTGGCCACGTATCAGCCCAAGCCAGTCCGACTAGACACTCCTGCACTTGAGTAACTGTGCCCAGTAACTGGGCACCATGGAGTCAGCCTGAGTCAGTTCAAACTGGACTTTAAATTTGGTAAAACTTCTTACCTGCCCAAAGACACCATCGCTCTGCCCTCTAGCTGATACTGAGGAATCGATGATTTGATCCCTGTGAAAGAGAAGTGGGGAATGAAGCAGACCGCCATTTTGAACTCCTCTCTATGTTGGAAACTCGCTTTCTCCTTTTGCCTAGAGTAAACAGAGTGATGAACACACCTACTGTCTTTGCAAAATAACCCAACACTCCCCACCCTAAGATGTTCCTTAGTGATGTCATCATCAGTTGCCAGACCTCTTGCCCTGGGCCATGAAGACCACTAAGATGCCATTGTGTGTAGGTAGGGACGCACATACCCTCAGGGAGGATTGACCCCCTTCTGCTTTTACATTGTCAAACCCTACCCCTCTACCCTTTCACCCTTCCAAGCCCACTGCACCTTATCCTCATAAATCATTATGTCATCCCAGACATGATTGTACATTTTGGGGCCTATACGGGCTCCTTTCTTCTTTCACTCGGGACTGCAGGGTTTTGAGAGACACGAGTCTCCCTGTATGCTGCCGGCTTAATCAATAAACTCCAATAAATTTGACTATTCCTGGATGTCCTCTTATTTCTTGCTGACTAGACTATAACACTCCAACAAGGGAGTAATTTGTCTCCAAGTATGGACAAATCAGAGGAAGTTAGTGAAATGTCAGATAAGGAATTCCGAATATTTGTGGCAACAAAACTCTATGAGATAGAAGAGAAAAGAGACACTGAACTCCAGGAAGTGAGGAAGTCCTTTCCTGACTAGGAGGAGATAGACAACATAAGAAAGAGTCAAACAGAACTTTCTAGAGTTGAAGTTCGTAAAGCAGGAGATTAAAACCTCCCTTGAAAGTTTTAAAAGCAGATTAGATCAAGCAAAAGATTGAATCTCCGATATAGAAGACAAAACCTCTAACCTAGAAAAAATAACCAAAAAGAATAAAAAAATAGGGGCCAGCAGTGGGCTTAATGGCCATGTTGCTGGACTCCCATGTAGCTGACTGTGGTTCGCGTCCCAGACCCGGTGGCTTAAACTCACACTGGGCGCGTGTGCGTGCATGTCCAAGATCCTGAGAGGAGAATGGAGGAGAAGGGATTGTGGCATGAATATTCCCCTTTGGGGGTGATTTCTCGCTTTCTGTCTCTCTGTCTCTCTGTCTCTCTGTGTCTTTCTGGTGAGTGCACACACCCTATAGCAAAAACCTCTCCAAAAAATTAAATAAATAAATAACCCCCCAAAAAAGGGCATTGATAATCTGTTTCATGAACTTCTGGAGAAGAAACTTTCCAAACTTAGAGAAGCATTCAAACATCTAGACTCAAGAAATACAAAGGACCCCAATTAGATTCAACCCAAGAAGATCCTCTCCATGACACATCATGGCCAGATTGGCCAAAATCATAGATAAAGAAAATATTCTAAAAAAAAAAAAAAAAGAAGAAAATATTCTAAAAATAGCAAGAGAGAAATGCCTACTTACCCTCAAAGGTTGTCCCCTCAGGCTAATATCAGACCTCTCAGTGGAAACAATGCAAGCAAAGAAAGAATGGGAAGATATATTCAAAGTGTTAAAAGAAAACCAATTTCAACCAAGATTACTATACCCAGAAAGATTACCCTTCAAATGGGAAGAGAAGATAAAAACATTCTCAGATAAATGGAAGAATTTACCAACACCAGACCAGCTCTTCAAAAAGTACTGAAGAAATTGCTATACCAGGAAAACTAAAGAGACAGACAGAAGGCATAAGAGAAAAAAAAAAAACAAAAAACCAACAGCAAGAAAACAACCAAGAGAATCGAATATAAGTGAATGAAAACTCCATGTTAGATACTTTTATCAGTATTTTTGGTGCAAGTGACTAGTCATGTATTCACTTTCCTTAGAGAGTCTAAATCTGATTTCTTTTTTTTTTTTTGGAGAGGTTTTTGGGGCACTCGCCAGACAGAGAGATAGAAAGTGAGAAATCATTCCCCAGGGGGAATGGCCACACCGCAATCCCTTCTCCATTCTCCTCTCGGGATCTTGGGCACACACGCATACACGCCCGGCGTGAGTTTTAAGCCACCAGGTCCAGGACTTGAACCGCGGTCGACTACGTGGGAGTCCAGCGACATAGCCATTATGCTAACTGCTGGACCCTAAATCTGATTTCTTTTTTTTTTTTTGGAGAGGTTTTTGGGGCACTCGCCAGACAGAGAGATAGAAAGTGAGAAATCATTCCCCAGGGGGAATGGCCACACCGCAATCCCTTCTCCATTCTCCTCTCGGGATCTTGGGCACACACGCATACACGCCCGGCGTGAGTTTTAAGCCACCAGGTCCAGGACTTGAACCGCGGTCGACTACGTGGGAGTCCAGCGACATAGCCATTATGCTAACTGCTGGACCCTAAATCTGATTTCTTAATGTTTAAGATTCTATCTCCAATTATACTGTTTTTATATACTACCAAAGTTATTGTGACCCAAATGAAAAAAAAAATGTATTTGCGCCTATGTTAAATTCTTTGCAAGTTGTAGAAAAGAAATTCTTTGGAATCACTGTTCGAAAAACTGAGTTTCAGGTTAAATCTGTTGCTTTTCTTTTTAAAATATATTTACTTCTCATGTACTTCTAAAAATAAAAAAATGCTGTGTACTGCCATAATTAAAAAAAAAAAGAAAAAAAAAGGACAGACTTTCTGATGTGTTGGAATTATATGGGAAACATTGGCAAATATGAAATGGTGTTTAGCTCTCTGTGTATAGAAATTTGAGTTAACGGGTGTTCAAAAGTTGTATGAGATTTTTAAATATATGTTATGTATTAGTAGGTTATTAGTCATACTTGTAAAGTTAAATAGTTCTAATGTAGTTTGTCACAGAAATGATTAAATTCGTCAGTTTGGGGTTATGGTAAAATCAGATCTCGAACCAGGGCCATTTTAAGTTTTGCTGTCCTTAGTTCATTGCTCTATTCTGATGCTCTTCCTAAAACATTTTGCAATAGGCTACAATTCAAAATTGCCTCTTTTAAGGAAACGAATGAAAAAGACTCTAATAAGCACTCTTGAATACAGATTTTTGATAACTTTGAGATCGTATTTCTGAACTTCCAGAATTTAAATGGGAAGATTGGACCACAGAAACACTGCAAATTCAACAGAAGAGAGACTAATTTACATGACACTGAATTGGTGAAATAGAATTTCAGGACTTTTGACTAAGACATTATTGATTTTCTTCTATGCTTTGTTTTCCAGACTTACAGATTTTTGTTTTCTTTTTAGCTGTTGATAATTCCAGCCATTTGGGGTTATTTTGGTTTTTGTTTGTTTGTTTGTTTGTTTTTTTGGAGAGGTTTTTGCTATCGGGCGCGTGTGCTCGCCAGAAAGACAGAGACAGAGAGACAGAAAGCAAGAAATCACCCCCCAGGGGGGATGGCCACACCGCAATCCCTTCTCCTCCATTCTCCTCTCCGGATCTTGCACACGCACGCACACGCGCCCGGCGTGAGATTTAAGCCAGCGGGTCAGGGACTTGAACCGCGGTCGACAACGTGGGAGTCCAGTGACATAGCCTTTACGCTAACTGCTGGTCCCATCATTTGTTAATTAAAAAAAAAAAAAAAACAGAATTGAAATATAAATTTTTCTCCCTTCCTGACTCCTCTGAAATTGGAAAGTATTTATGAGTATTCTTACATTGTGACAATATGGTTATTTGCGTAAGTTCAATAATACCTGTTGCCTTGCATCAGAAATTGGAAATGCTGGTTATTGCCAAGGGCTTTTTACTGGAATGTCTTATCTGAAGATATGACCAGAAAGCGAAAGAACTAAGGTTGATCTCAGGAGAACCGACAGAAACTCTTGGAAAGATTGCCTGGCACCAGAAACAGTTCTGCCTGGCAGATAAGTAAAGAATGTCACTTCCTGACAGGCCCCAAAATACATGTACTGAAAGGGACAGTCGGATGGTGAATTCTTGACTTGGCTCGGTAGCCTTGGGAGGCTTTTTAAAGAGTCTAATCTGAAATTCCTTATAAAAGCTTCCAGCAAGGCCAACTGAATCAGCGAGTAATCTTATCGGGCTTTGTGCAAATAACAGACCAAATTGAGACTAAACTTGTTTTTTTTGCAAGTAAGTTAGTTTATGCTTCTCTTTGGTAAAAGGAGGAATGGAAAGGGGAAAAAAACGTTTCAGGAGAAAACTATAGTGCCATTGTTACTAGATTTTAGTTCTGCCCATATTTGTGTTTTGAGTTTTAGTATCTATCTACTGTTTGGACAAAAATCGTAACCTAGTTCCTGGTTTTTAGTCTTAAGCAAAATTTTCTTAACTTTGTTTGATCTTGACTCATTAAAAAACTGAAGCTGCTTTTCTTGGAATTAAAAAAAAAGAATAAGAACAAACTAGACAGTGCAGGAGAAGGGCGGGTCTGGGGAGGGAGTGGAGGGGAGGAAAGGAGTGGAATATTTAATAGACACAAAGGTGGAAAATTGCTGATGACAATGTGGATGCTAATAGCTTGACTGCTCCAATAAGCCATCTACTCAAGGTGGCAAAATTCATTCTGTGTGCTGTAAAGACATACAGTGACTGAAAAACAAACAAACAAAAAAAAAAGAGAAAGAAAGAAAAAAGAGGAGGTGGGAGGCTTAAGGTAGCGAGATGACTGGCCTCTCTGGAGACACTGTTAGTGCCCTTTAATTTTAGAGGTGGGGTGCAGATTCTGGGCTCAGAAATGGGATAGAAGGGATCAGCAGTTAGCATAATGGCTATGTCGCTGGACTCCCACGTAGTCGACTGCGGTTTGCGTCCCCGACCCGGTGGCTTAAAACTCACGCCGGGTGCGTGTGCGTGTGTGCCCAAGATCCCGAGAGGAGAATGGAGGAGAAAGGATTGCGAAGTGGCCACCCCCCCTGGGGGGTGATTTCTCGCTTTCTGTCTCTCTGTCTCATTCTTTCAAGTGAGCGCACATGCCCTATAACAAAAACCTCTTACAAAAAAAGAAAAGAAAAGGAATGGGACAGAATAACCAAGAAGGATCTGAGGAGGACAAATGACTCAGCTGATGGAAGAGAGAGGAAGCCGAGAGAAAGGGGGCTCCTCTAGGAGAAGGCTTCACTGTCCTCGTGACCCTCCTCCCAGGCCTGCAGACTAGGCTTGCAAACCACCTTCGCTCGGTTGCTAGAAACGATCCCAAGGAAGGTAACAAACTCCATTCTTCAAGTGAGGGAACTGAGGCTCACATAATTTGGCTTGTACATAGCCGAACTCCGGGTCTGTGTGACTCCTAGACTCACTTTGAAACCCTGACTCTCCATGTAGGGTGTCTTAACCTTCTTGGTGACATGGCTCCCTTCACTGGAAGTCTTGCAAAGTCTCTGGACCTGTGTTGTAATATGTTAAAATATATAATAAAATATGTGTGCTTATGGGGTGGCTCTGTGCCCAAATGATTAAGGGAGCAGGTCCCATGTGGCCAGCTGCATTTTGAATCCTGGGCCTTGCGGTTTGGAAAAACGCTCTGGGTACGTGTATGTACAGGCCTCAAATCCCAGCAGGAGGGAGAAATGGAAGAAAAGAGATTGCACTATGACCACATATCACTAGGGGGTGCTTTCTTCCCCTCTCTTTCTATAGTGAGTGCACACACCCTCTGGCAAACACATGCATCTTTACAAGATTACCAACCCTTCTAAAATATAGTTACTAGGGTCTTTTAAAAGTTGTGGTGCGGGGAACCAGCAGTTAGCGGAATGGCTGTGTTGCTGGACTCCTGTGTAGTCGACCGCGGTTTGAGTCCCAGACCCGGTGGCTTAAACTCACACTGGGCATGTGTGCGTGTGTGCCCAAGATCCCGAGAGGAGAATGGAGGAGAAGGGATTGTGGCATGGCCATCCCCCCCCGGGGGATGATTTCTCGCTTTCTGTCTCTCTGTCTCTCTCTGGCGAGCGCATGTGCTCTATAGCAAAAAAACAAAAAAAAAAAACAAAAAAACAAACAAAAAAAACCCTCAAAAATATTGTGGTGTGGCATGTGCAATCTATGTGTTTCTTTATTAACGTCTTAATAGAAGATCTAGCGGGGACCAGCAGGTGGCGTGGTGGTTAAGCCGCTGGACACTCCCACATGGCTGACCACGGTTCGTGTCCCGGACCTAGTGACTTGCTTTCTCACTTTCCCTCTCTGTGTCTCTCTCATCATATGAAGAGAAATGAATGAATAAATAAAATTAAATTTTAAAAAATAATTCTTTAAAAAAAAAAAAAAAGAAGATCTAGCCATGGGTCTGAAAACAACCAGAATTTCCAGGAAATGAGGAGTGTAAGGATTTTGGACATGGTCTGCTATATTGGTGATGTGAAATGAAACCACTATTCCTATTTTACTGGTAACGAAGTCATGGGTCACATTCCAAATGGAGGAAACATTGAGTTTCCATCAAAGTTCAGGGTGAAAATGACAGTGCAAACTTGTTTCCATCCAAGTTGGCAGAGCTCTGACACACTAAGTGTGGTCCCATGGGGATCTGTCAATCCCAGGTCCTCGCTCCCTGAGTCTCTTTTCTCCGACTTAGCTCCCCTTGTCCCTGAGTATTCTCTGGGCTTTACTGGAAACCTGGACGTGAGCTCATGACTAGCAGAGAGAGCTGGGTGTTGTTAAGCAACGAGGTGAGATCGCAAGGTTCAGCACTTACTGAAGGCCTCCAGGGCCTCCATGGGCGGTGGGGCCAGAAACACACAGAGGCAGCCTTCTCTTCAAGAAGCTCCAGCTATTGGGAACCAGCAGTTAGTGTAATGGCTATGTTGCTGGACTCCCACGTAGTCGACCGCGGTTCGCATCCCGGACCCGGTGGCTTAAAACTCACGCCAGGCGCGTGTGTGTGTGTGCCCAAGATCCTGAGAGGAGAATGGAGGAGAAGGGATTGTGGCATGACCATCCCCTCTGGGGGGTGATTTCTCGCTTTCTGTCTCTCTCTGTCTGTCTGGCGAGTGCACGCGCCCTATAGCGAAAACCTCTCCAAAAAAGAAAAAAAAAGAAGCCCCAGCTATTAGAGAGAGACAGACAGAGAGAGAGAGAGACAGAGAGAGATGGATTCGAGGCCGCAATCCTCCAGCCTCCATAGGTTTTGGCCATAGGGTGGGCACCACCATGCCCAGGAAGCCCCAGACTACCAGAGACAATGGTGCCTGTTGGATTATGGTTTATCTGGAAACAATCAAGAAGTAAACGCTTAGGAAACGTAAGAAGATAGCCCGGGGCAGTCCAGGAAAGAGTCCTCTAATAGGCACTACTAGGGCTTAAAAGGGATGGACCGCTTCAGAAGGGGCGGTAAAGTCTCATGGTTAGGTACATAGGTTCTGCCATGAGACAGCCTGGGTTCAAAACCTGGCCCCATTACTTTCTAGTTGTGAGACTTTGGGATCATCTTTGTCATCCGTGTGGCCTCAGTTTTTCATCTGTAAAATGGGATGACCCTAACACGTCATAGGATTGATGTGCAGATAAATGCCTTCAAGCGCTATTTGGCACAGTGTTGGAGCTGATTGTCACTGGAAGGGCAGCAGAAGGTGATGTTTTTTTAGGGGTTGGAGACAGCTCGAGTTGTACGGAGGCTGGTCATTTTCTTATGCGAGAAACAGGGCAAGAAAGCCTGCTGGCTCAGCGACTTTAGGTGGACTATAGAGAAGACATTTATTTCCACAGTTATGTTTTTATTTTATCTTGCATTGGGGCATAACATGACACTTGTAATTTTATCAATATTACTGCATAAGACCGTGTTTGGGGCTGGCCACATCGCCTAATGGTTAAGGGAGCTGGATCCCACATGGCTTACTGTGGTTTGAATCCTGGCCCCAACTGCTTAAAAAAACACACTGGGTGCATGTGCAGGTGTGCCCCAAATCCTAGCAGGATGGAGAAATGGAGGGGAGATTGTGACGTGATCACGCCCCAAGGGGGCTGTCTCTCTCTCTCTTTCTCTGCCTCTCGCTGGTGAGCTTATGTACCCTCTGGCTAATTTGAAAGAAAAAAAGAGAGAGAGAGAGAGAGAAGACTAGAATGAATTTCTCAGTGTTACAACGTGATGAATCGGTGTAGAGAAAACATTCTTTCACTAGGACATGGTTCAGGTGGTATGAGAACGGGCCAAAACCATAAAGGCGGTGGCAAGGCCTGGTTTGAGTCATGGGACTCAGAAATAGAAACAATGTTTGCTTTCAAGAATTTTTGAGATTCTCCTGGCTCAGCCTAGCGATCCCTCAACTCCTGAATGTGACGCAGAGGCTGATAGCAAATACGCAGTACTTGGAAAAAGCCCAGAAATACCGTCTGCTCCCCTTTATTTCTGGGTGCACTCAAAGGCAGCATTTCAGACTGCAGGTGACCACCCAGGAATGGGCTATAAAATAAGTTATGAAATGGGTCGTGTGCCGCATTTAAACATAGGGAACAGAATAAAAGAAAAAAACATATCAGAGTTTGGGTAATGATTATTTTGTGAAACTGGTTTTCGGATGTGTGTAATGCATGAACTGCTCGGTAAAATGCATTTCTGGGGCCAGCAGTTAGTGTAATGGCTATGTTTCTGGACTCCCATGTAGCCGACTACAGTTCGAGTCCCGGACCCAGTGGCTTAAACTCATGCCGGGCGCGTGTGTGTGTGTGCCCAAGATCCCGAGAGAATGGAAGAGAAGGGATTGCAGCGTGGCCATCCCCCCGGGGGGTGATTTCTTGCTTTCTGTCTCTCTGTCTCTCTCTGGTGAGCACACACGCCCTATAGCAAACATCTCTCTAAAAAAAATGCATTTCTTACTGTGAGTTACAGAGAAAAATGCTCAGGTGGAGACAGGCCTCACTCCTTGTCCAAGTTCTGCTGCTTCTCTGTCGTCTAGCGGGGGGGTCGCCATACCCTCTAAGCCGTGGAGACAAGTTAATTTTACTGGGTGGACTAACTAAGGTGGTAAGGTGCTATGTGTAGGCCCGCGGTTCTGATTAGCCCGTGTTCCAAGTCCCCTTATGTGTCCAGAGCCCTCTGCTTCTCAGGGACTGAGTTCAGTAGGAGGAGAACTGAGATCTGGCCAGAAAGTCCCTAGGCTTTTCATACTCACTCAACATTCCCTTTTCCAGACTTCAAGCCCACACCCAGGATGTCCGCGTCCAGACAGTCCTGCTTTCCGGATACCACACTTCCTTATCTCGTGACTTTCTCCTCTTACGGCCGTCCTTCCCACGGCGATATGTGACCTGGGTGGAGCGTGTGCTCATTCCTGTAGGGCCACCTCCACTTCCCCGGAACCCTGTGACAGGAGGAGGCAGAGTGCAGAGGCAGCTCCTGAGGACTCGGTTCAGCAAGTTCTTCCCACGGACACTTTTTTTTGGAGAGTTTTTTGCTATAGGGAGCATGCACTCGCCAGAAAGAGAGACAGAGAGACAGAAAGCGAGAATTCACTCCCCCAGGGGGGATGGCCACACTGCAATCCCTTCTCCTCCATTCTCTTCTCGGGATCTTGGGCACGCACGCACACGCGCCCAGCGTGTGTTTAAGCCACCGGGTCTGGGATGCGAACCGCGGTCGACTACATGGGAGTCCAGCGACATAGCCATTACACTAACTGCTGGTCCCACTATGGACACTTCTCTGGGGTGGCTGGGTAGCAAAGGGAGGGGACAGTTTTGGGGTAGAGTACGTAGATAACTGTTGAGGTGGCATTGATGTTGCTTCAACAGGAATTGGTTGACAAGACAAAGACTTGGATGTAAATTTTAGGTTGAGTTACAACATAGCAATATAAAGTTGTCATTTTCTTTTCTTTTTTTTTTAAATAATTATTTATTTTATTTTATTTATTCATTCATTTATTTTTTTAATTTGACCAGAGAGAGACAGAGGGTGAGAGTGAGAGAGAGAGGAAGTGAGAAAGCAAGCCACCAGATTCAGGACTCGAACCCTGGTTGGCCATGTGGGAATGTCCAGCGCCTTAACCACCACGCCACCTGCTGGTCCCCGAAGTTGTCATTTTCAAAAGTCAGGAAGTGTCAAATAACTGCAAGGCCGTATGGTTCCACACATAGTTTATTCGGGAGATGAAGGCCATTGGGCAGTGACACAGGGGAGGGATGGCAGCCAGTGAAGGGTGTGCAAATGAATCAATTAAGTCATAGCTGGAGCTTAACTGTATTGGAGAGACTCGCAGAGACAGTAAGAACACACACCTCGAAGTGATTCCACCCAAGGGACATGTTTTTCTTTCTTTCTTTCTTTCTTTCCTTCTTTCTTTCTTTCTTTCTTTCTTTCTTCCTTCCTTCCTTCCTTCCTTCCTTCTTTCTTCCTCTTCTCTTTCTTTCTGCCTTCCTTTCTTTCTTTCTTTCTTTCTTTCTTTCTGCCTTCCTTCCTTCCTTCCTTTCTTTCTTTCCTTTTCCTTCCTTCCTCCTTTCTTTCTTTTTCTTCTTTCTTTCTTCTTTCTTCTTTCTTCCTCTTCTCTTTCTTTCTGCCTTCCTTTCTTTCTTTCTTTCTTTCTTTCTTTCTTTCTTTCTTTCCTTCTTTCTTTCTTTCTTTCTTTCTTCTTTCTTTCTTTCCTCTTTTTAGAGATTTTTGCTATAGGGTGTATGCACTCACCAGAGAGACAGAGAGACAAAAAAGCAAGAAATCACCCCTAGGGGGAGGATGGCCCAGCTTCAATCCCTTCTCCTCCATTCTCCTCTTGGGGCTTTGGGCATGCACACACATGCACCTGGCATGAGTTTCAGGCCACTGTGTCCGGGACTCGAACCATGTTCAGCCACGTGGGAGTCCAGTGCCTTACCCACTACACCACCTGCTGGCCTCAAAGGGCATGTTTTGAAGGCCACCAGGGCAGGACTCAAACCATAGCTGGCCGTGGCTGTGTGGTATCTGGCTTCTCTAACCTCTAGACTGGGAGGTGGGATAGTTATACACCAAGTGATCTCACCCATTAAAAGTTTTTTTGGGGGAGCGGACGTTGTTTTTCTGAAACTTCTAACAGGCTGTACTAATGGTCAGGGGCACTACAGGCTTTGTTAGCCAGAGCGAGGCCACAGAAAACCCACATAGACGCTGCCAGTTGGAAGCCAGCAGCCTGCACTGAGTCAGAGAGGGTCAGTGCAAAGGCGGGCTGTCCACAGTGCTTGCGGTGGAAACGGTGCCAGCGGATTCTGAAATTGCCTCCAGAGCATCCTTTTGGCCACGAACTCAAGTCTACAAGAAAAATATCATCATATTTTTGTAGAACGAGTCATTTTCTACTTTGAGATCCCATTCTGCAGGAGAGTGACAGCTGAATCGGAGTCCCTGTGAGGCTCACCCTTTCCCAGAAATGCCTCAGTTCCAGGAAATGGAGCCGGTGCTCAGGCGAGGGGAGTGGGATACCATCTGGTTCCTGGTGGCATCTGTCCATCCTGGCCTCCGTTTAGACATCATCATCCTGCCTCTCCCTTTTGGTCACCAGCCCTGTACACCCACACTCAGCGTGGTCACTGGTCTCTCTAGGCCCATCGCTTATGAGGTCTGCATTTGGCTGCTTTAGGCTGGGGCATGGGATGGGGCCACTGAGGCCTTGTCCACCTTGGACTCACTGTGCCCTGCCCCTCTACCCCTGGGTTCCACAAACCCCAGGACTGTGGCCAGCATGCAGGGCACAGGGTCCCTCTAATGTCCAGACCCACCTACTTCCCTCCTGCTGCTCACCTTCTTCCCAGCCTGGAGAATCATTTCTTAGTTTGAAATATGATAGAAAGAGAGCGTTAATATTCTCAAACTCCTGTACTCGAAGGCCAAAGGAAAGGTTAAGTCCTTCTCAGGCGTGGCTGTCTGAGTGGACAATCGATATGGGGAAACATCAACTGACATTTCTGAAGTAGGCCTGACTTTATGGTACAGGTGGAATTGTGCTGTTTCAGAGGAGGAAGAGCTCAGTGGTGACTGTGGTTCCAATGGCCCAGTCAGCCCAAAACCTGCTGGGCATGTGTATGAATGCCCAGCATTTCACTGGCATATGAAAAAAAAAAAATCTACATTTTAATTAGGCTAACTTTGATTTTTAGAATTATTTAATTTTATTCATTCATTCATTCATTTTAATATGACCAGAGAGAGACACACAGAGAGAGAGAGAGGGAAAGTGAGAAAGCAAGCCAAGGTCCGGGACTTAAACTGTGGTCAGCCACATGGGGGTGTCCAGCGCCTTAACCAGCACGCCACCTGCTGGTCCCTTGGATAACTTTTTTTAACTCCCATGGGATCACAACCTACATCTCTCCTTCTTACTGGCCCCCCACCAAATACACACACAGACACACACAGACACACACACTGCTCCTTCCAGAGATGTTCCATCTTCTTTTTTTGGGGGGGGTGGGGAACTGTGGTTTTATTTAGAAACATATAAAACAGTGCACAGGAACTGTCTACTTGTTTTCTTCACTGTGCAGCCTGGCATTGGGATTGGTGACTCTGACGGCCAACTGGGCCGCTCTTTCCACGATGGCCTTGCGGTTCTTGGAGGAGACGTTGTGGGCCATCTCAGCACAGTAAGCCTTACTGCACAGCAGCAGCACTTCCAGCTCCTCGACGCTGTGGACCAGGAACTTCCAGAAACCACTGGGCAACGTGTGCTCTGCTTTCTTGTTGCTCCCGTAGCCAATGTTGGGCATCAAGGTTTGGTTCTTGAGTTTCCTCCGCACCCTGTCGTTCATACCTCTGGGTTTCTGCCAGTTGCGCTTCATTTTGTCATATCGATCTGACTGGCGCCAGAGGAACTTCTTGGTCCTCTTATGACGATCTTGGGTTTCATGAGGATGAGGGGTCTGAGAGCAGCCATGATGCCAGGTAGCCCACCTCCAAGAAGTTCCATCTTCTATGTTTCTTTTTTGATCATTATAACTTGTGTAATGAGGGAGGGAAAGTTAACATTCTAAGCAAAGCAGGAGTTTTTATTTTTTTTTCTTCTTGCATATCAAAATGTTTTCTTTCTTTTTTTCATTCAATCACTGTATATCTTTGCAGCATACAAAAGGAATTTTCCCAGCATGAATACACTGTATACTAGTTCAGATAAAAAATGTGATCACACGCATTATCATCACAGATAATTTTACATTTTTGTGTCCCTTAAATAGTTTGCCCTTTTTTTACCCTTGACTTTCTCCCTCCCATCGCACCCCCTCATTTCCCACCCTCCTCCCACACTGTCTCTAGGATCCATAGTTGCTCTCCATGTTTTTATACCTTCCCACCTTTCATTTTCTGCTATAGAGTGCAGACATTTGGTATATATTAAGTGGGGACATACAATGTCTCTCTTTCATTGTCTGGCTTGCTTTGCTTAGCATTCAATCTTCTGTATTTGTCCACTTTCTATCAAATGCCAGGGTCTCATTGTTTTTATGGCTGAGTAGTATTTGATAGTGTATATGTGCCACATTTTTTAACTTGGAGTTCATGATATAATTCAGGAGATCCCTGAATTTGGATGGGGGAAAAAATTAACATTTTAATAATCATTAACTTCTAACAAAATTAATCTCTCCTTCAATTATGAATGTAGGTAACAAACCACAGTTATATCAGCAAGACCTTGCCACAGATATGTTGAAATAGTAGACTGAATGTTTGTGCTCCTGTCCTGCCCCTACTCCCTAAACTAATGTGTTGAAACCAAATCCCCATTGTGATGGGATCTGGAGGTGGAACCTTTGGAGGGTGATTAGGTAATGAATGGTGAGAAGGCCCCTTTTGCTCTTCTGTCATGCGACTTCACAGTGAGAAGGCCCCACCTCTGAACCAGGGAGCAGGCCCTCGCCAGACACTGAGTGTGCTGGTGACTTGATGTTGGCCTTCCTGGCTTCCAGAACAGTGAGAAGTTAATTTCTGTTGTTTATACACTAACCAGTCTGTGGTATTCTGTTACAGCACCCAAATGGCCTAAGATGATCAGTATTGTAGTTGTAGCATCTGTGGCTAGCTCTTCAGTGCATTAATAATGAAATGCACATAGTACTATATCATAAATGTGTTTAATAATAAGTTAGTGGGCTGACCTGTGATGTGGTGATTAAGGTGGTTGGACTCCACCTTAATGGAGTGGCTGACTGTGCAGTTGGAGTCCCAGATCTGTTGGCTTGAGAAATACTCAAAATCCTGAAAGGAGGAAGCAATGGAGGAGAAAGGATTGTGGCGTGACTGTTCCCCACGGTAGGTGCTTTCTCACTTTCCTTCTCTCTGTCTGTCTGCAGCAAGTGGATACAGCCTCTAGTAAATGTTTTAAAATGTTAGCAACTGTATTTCAAAATCATTTTTAAACTTTTTATATTAAGCTTCTTATAAAATGCATCTGTAAGAAATAATACAGCGTCACAAAGAGGATATTGACGTTGATATATTCCGTAGCTCTTATTCCGATTCTGCCGGTTTTACATGCCCTCATTCGTGTGTATTCGTTGTGTATTTATTTCTTCGCAATTTTGTCACATATGTGGATTTGTACAACCACCACCGCAGTTAAGATACAGAACATTTCCATGGCCAGTGGGATCGCTCATACTATCTTATTCATTTACTTATCTTGGGGGAGGGTTTTGCTAGAGGGTGCGTGCGCTCACCAGAAAGAGAGAGACAGAGAGACAGAAAGCAAGAAATCACCGCCCCCCCAGGGGGGATGGCCATGCCACAATCCTTTCTCCTCCATTCTCCTCTCGGGATCTTGGGCACGCACGCACATGCACCCGGCGTGAATTTAAGCCACCGGGTCCGGGACTCGAACAGCGGTCGACTACATGGGAGTCCAGCGATATAGTCATTACGCCAACTGCTGGTCCCGAGTATGCAATCTTTTAAGATCGGATTTATTTTTTTATTTAGTATAATCCCACCAAGATCCATCCACGTTGTTCTGTAGAGCAACATTTTGTTCCTTTTTATTGTTTTATTTTATTTATTTATTACTTTTTAATTGCCAGCGGGCTCACCAGAGTGCAAGCATGAGAGAGAGAACTCCTCAATGGCATGATGTCACTCCACAATCTCTTCTCCTCCATTTCTCCCTCTTATGGGGATTTGGGGCACACATTCCCACACGCCTGGCACGTTTTCCAAGCTGCTGGGGCCAGTCTTTGAACCATGGTGACCATGTGGGAGTCACCTTCCCTAATCACTAGGCTACAGGGCCAGCCCCCTTTTCGTTGTTAAGTAGTATTCCATGGTAGGCCTATGCCCTGTTTGCTTAACCATTTGCCTATTGAAGGATATTTGGATTATTTCCAGCTTTGAGCTATGACTGGCTTTAAATATACTTTTGTTTGTGCTTTTAAAAACATTATTCTGAGAGGGAAGCCAAAGGCTTTACCAAACAGTCCAAGGGATCGACTGATTAAAAAAAAAAAATGTAGTTTTAAGGGGGAAATAATATCTCTCTCTACAAAATTCATTTTCTTTTTTTTTTTTTTGGAGAGGTTTTTGCTATAAGGCGTGTGCGAGAGACGGAGAGATAGAAAGCGAGAAATCCCCACCCCAGGGGGGATGGTCACGCCGCAATCCCTTCTCCTCCATTCTCTTCTCGGGATCTTGGGCACGCATGCACATGCACCCAGCGTGACTTTAAGCTACTGGGTCCGGGACTTGAACTGCGGTCGACTACATGGGAGTTCAGCGACATAGCCATTATGCTAACTGCTGGTCCCACAAAATTCCTTTTCATCCACAGATACTGGATGAGAAAAGGGACAGGGAAGGGCAGAAATTTTAGAGCCTGGCCAGGTCATCTGTGCTGTTGGGGTGAGACTGGAGTGTATGTCTCCTATCATCCCATCACCAACGTACTGCGCTACGGGGGGGGTGGGGGTGTGTGTGCATCTATGGACAGGGGACTCAGGGATGACAACAGGCCCAGGAAGGATGAGAGGGACCCAACAACAGACTGACTTGAAACCCAGCCATTGGGTCCAGCAGTTGGCGTAATGGCTATGTCACTGGACTCTCATGTAGTCGACCGTGGTTCGAGTCCCGGACCTGATGACTTAAACTCATGCGGGGTGCATGTGCGTGCGAGCCCAAGATCCCGAGAGGAGAATGATGGAGAAGGGATTGTTGCGTGGCCATCCTCCCTGGGGGGTGATTTCTTGCTTTCTGTCTCTCTGTCTCTCTGGCAAGCACACACACCCTCTCCAAAAAAACAAAAAAAGAAAGAAAGAAAATAGGAATCCAGAAACACAGACGTTGCCCCAAATGTAAGGAAAATCCACCAGGCTCGCCAATGAGCGATGTGAAGGGTTTGAGGAGGCAGCGCACAGTAAGAAGGCTGAGGCCAACCTGTGTCTACAGGAGGAGGGGACGATGGGGTGGGGTCGGGGTGGAGCTGAGTGCGGTGGAGAGTTCCAGAAGGCAAAGACTCAGTTCGAAGTGACTGTGACCACGTAGGCTCCTGGGAACTTGAGCACGGGCAGACCCCTCTGAGGGCCACCCCACCTCATCCTATTTCGAAGGACGGCGGAATCTCTGATCTAAGTTGCACTTGACTCTAGCTGTTGGGGATTCTCTTATTTTGGTGGAGGAGGGGCTCACACCGTGATGACGTCCCGGGTGCTGTTCCCAAGGACAGGCGGGTTTGTACTCTAGCTCCTGCTCATTGTGCCCAGACCCAGGAGGCTCTGTGGCTTCTGCAGGGCTGTGCTGGTCACATGCCACAAAGTAGCAGAGCCTGTTAGGAGGGGTTTGCTAGAGCGCAGACAGGTGGCCAAGAGTCTGCAGGAAGTCATTAGAGCTAAGTCAGTCACCGTCGTGCAACCACTGGAGAGTGAGCGGGTCTGAGACAGCCGCAGTGGCTGCTCGCTTCCCGGAAAAAGCAACAGTCAGGTGGTCTGAGCCTCCTGAGGGATGGACAGCACCCTCCGCGCAGTCGTCTCAAGAACACCACCAGACCTGAGCCGCATCAGCCCTCCCGTTTCCAGTATGCAGGCTACACAAGGACAGAGAGGCTGGTTAAAGCACGCCACGAGCTGCAGTCAGCAAGGCCCAGACTCGGGAGAACTTCATAGACGATACAAACACCCGTTTCTTCAATAAACAAGTTGAAGGAGGGCCAGCAGGTGGCCTGGTGGTTGAGGCGGCTGGATCCCACATGGCCAACAGCACGGTTTGAGTCCAGGGTCCAGTGGCCTAAGACACACACTGGGTGCAAGCGCGCATGTGCGGAAAATCCTGAAAGGAAGCAGAAATGGAGGAGAAGGGATTGTGGTGTTACCATCCCCATGGGGTTGTGCTCTCTCTCTCTCTCTTGCAAGTGCACGTGTCCTCTGGCTAAAAAGAAAGAAAGAAAAGAAAAAGAAAAAAGAAAGAAAAAAGTTGCAAGGAAAAGCAAAAAGATGGAGAGGGAACCTGTAGATTAAAGAAAAACTTACACAGGGGTCAGCAGGTGGCATAGTGGTTAAGGCACTGGGCTCTCATGTTGGCCCACTACAGTTCAAGTCCCACACCTGACAGCTTAAAACTCACACTGGGCATATGTGCATGCATGCCTAAAATCCTCAGAGAGAATGAAGGAGAAGGGATTGTGATGTGGCCAACCCTCCGGGGGGTGATTTCTCACCTTCCCTCTCTCTGTCTTTCTCTGTCAAGTGCATGCATGTTATACCAAAAAAACTTAAAAAAAAAAAAAGACTTATACATGTCTATATCTATGCAAGTTATAACATGTGAGTGGTAACAGGTAGTTGATCATAGTAAGGAATTAGTATTCACTTTTTTAAGTGTGACTATGGTCAAAGTCTTCTTTAAAAGGCACATTCTGAAGTACTTACAGATTAAATGATTTGATATTGGGACCAGCAGTTGGCGTAAATGACTATGTCGCTGGACTCCCATGTAGTTGACTGCGGTTTGAGTCTCGGACCTGGTGGCTTAAACTTATGCTGGGCATGTGTGTGTGCATGCCCAAGATCCCGAGAGGAGAATGAAGAAGGGATTGTGGCATGGCCATCCCCCCTTGGAGGGTGATTTCTTGCTTTCTGTCTATCTGGCGAGGGCACATGCCCTAGAGCAAAAACCTCTCAAAAAAAAAAAAAAAAGATATTATGTCTGGTATTTGCATCAAAATAATACCAGAAGAGGAGGTAAGTAGGGGAAGTGTAGGCGACAGATTGGCTACTAATTCATCACTGTGGAAGCCAGATAATAGGTACATGGGAGTTCCTTATACTCTTCTGGCATATTTTGGGGGTGCATGTTTCAAAATTATCACCCTAAATAACTTAGTAAAACTGGAAAACTTATTTGGCGAGGCGTGGAAAACATCTGGATTCAGAAGGGAGGGTGTGGTGAACCAATTGGGTGGAGTTGAGAATGGGGGTGGAAATAAATCAGGCTCAATTCCCAGCTCTACAAAGTGGAAAAGTGACCTCATTATAAAACGGAGACGGTGGAGGATGAGGCAAATGAATATGTGTAAAGCTCTTCGAGCCGAGTCCAGCCTAGCCCACGTGCCATGAAGCATCAATGAGCTTTAGTGTTCGGCCCAGCACCCTGTCCAGAGCCTGGCCCAGGAAGGTGTTCAGGAAGGCATCTTGGATGAACGAATGGGGTGAAAAGGTGAAGGCGTTGGGCCAGCCCCACAGCCTGGTGGTTAAGGAAGCGGCTCCCACATGGTCGCTGCAGTTTGAGTCCTGGTTCTGGGAGCTAGAAAACATGCTTGGCACAGGTGCATGCGTGCCCCAAATGCCCACAGGACAGAGAAACAAAGAAGGAACTGCGGTGTGACTATGTCCCGCTGGGGCGTGCTTTCTCTCCTCTTCTCTGACTCCGTATTTCTCTCTGGCAAGGGCACATGTCTTAGAGGAATTTAAGGAAAAAAGAAAAGAAAGAAAGAAAGAAAGAAAGAAAGAAAGAAAGAAAGAAAGAAAGAAAGA
>NW_006159958.1:2698764-2705786 GCF_000334495.1 Tupaia belangeri chinensis
AAAAGAAAAGAAAAGAAAAGAAAAGAAAAGAAAAGAAAAGAAAAGAAAAGAAAAGAAAAGAAAAGAAAAGAAAAGAAAAGAAAAGAAAAGAAAAGAAAAGAAAAGAAAAGAAAAGAAAAGAAAAGAAAAGAAAAGAAAAGAAAAGAAAAGAAAAGAAAAGAAAAGAAAAGAAAAGAAAAGAAAAGAAAAGAAAAGAAAAGAAAAGAGAAGAGAAAAGGAAAGAAGAGAAAAGGAAAGGCAAAGGCGTGGTTAGGTAAGGTCTGCAGTTTCCCCCGTTGATTAACGCGTAGCTTTGTCAGTTATCAGAGACTTTGGAATGTATTCAAGACAAAGGAGTTCCAGGGAATTGAAACTGGCTACAGAAAACTAGCGAAGTCCCAAAGCCAACGACAGGGTGCCTCTGCTACAGAGAACGGTGTCACTGGTGCAACCATCTACGGCCTCTCTACAGACAGGACCTGAGCCCCTCAGAAGGCCTAGGGAACGGTCTTTGTGTACAGCGGCACTGAGACCAGGCTTAGGCAAGAGCAGGTCATTCCAGGAGGTCTTTCTGCACTGAAGCGTGCACCCACCCAGCTCACGTTTACTGAACGTCCACCCTGTGTTACGTGCTGGCCGGGCTGTGCTGTAGGGGCGTTCGTCAGGTGAGCAAGAAGCAATCTCCATCCTGGCATAGCTAGCCAGTCTCCGTGGAGGAGATGGGAGAAGGAAGGGGTGAAGGATTATCACACTATTTACAAAGACAGCTGGCAAGAAGGCACAGGGGTTGAGTCAGAAAGGTCCCTCGGGGGACTGGCAGTTAGTGTAATGGCTATGTCGCTGGACTCCCATGTAGTCGAGTGCGGTTCACATCCCGGACCTGGTGGATTAAACTCACGCTGGGCACGTGTGCGTGCGTGCCCAAGATCCCAAGAGGAGAATGGAGGAGAAGGGAGGAGAAGGGATTGCGGCGTGGCCATCCCCCCGGGGGAGGAGTGGGATGATTTTTCGCTTTCTGTCTCTCTCTGTCTCTCTGGCAAGGGCATGCACCCTATAGCAAAAAACTGTCCAAAAAAAGAGAAAAGAAAGATCCCTCGGCTCCTATAAGCTACATGTTTCTAGCAAGTGATTTTCCCTCTTCGAGCCTTGACAACTCCATCTCTAAAATGGGAATGCTGGTCTCAGACTGGCTCAACTCATAGAGAACCTGTCTGGAGGACCACACTGTCATGCTCGTGTGTAATCAACAGCTGAAGGTGTTTTGACAATGAATAAATCCATTGATTTCGCACAAATACACTTCTTATGGTTACCAGGCAAAGAACTGATAGCTGGGGCGAGGATGACACATCCCCCCTGAGCTGAAGCTGCCCCCTCCCCAGGGCCCTGAGCGTGAAACCCTGGGCAGATGTTCAAAAGAGGAGACAGCGCAGGCGTGGGGTGGTCAGAAGGGGCCAGTCTCGGGGAGGGAGGGCAGTGCAGAAAGAGGAAATGGAAGAGGTGAGCTGAACACCATTTCCTTCCTGTCGTGCTGTCTTTGGAGCATGATGGGAAGAAGTTGGCCTGAGATTCTGGTACAACATTGACTACAAGTGAGTAAATCTGGGCGCTAACCACGCTTCTAAACGGGAGGGCAAGACTGTGGAATTTAGATTCCTAAGACCCCAGAGGAAGGCTAGACACTCCCTCTTGGGCTCAGCTGGAATATGGGTGACCTTGGCTCCAGCAAGACAGAATAGAGGGAGAGAACGAGACGAGTGACCCGGGGAATGAGGCAGGGCCCGTCCAGGGCTCTCCCGTCCGAAAGGCAGTGCTAGCGAATCAGCTCATTGGCTCTAGGGCTCCTGCTCTGTGTGGGACATTGCCAAGTACTCTGCAGACAATCCCTGACTGTGAGGAGTATGCAGCCTGGCAGGGAGACAGATTGCCCCTGAACACTTACTCTCCTACAAAGTCAGGCAGAAAGCTCAGAGCAGGGGATCGGCGAGGCCTGAGAGGCTCGGAGAGCTCTGGAGCGGCTTCTGAAGAGAGGCGGGGGGTCTGAGGCGGGGCTGTGGAAGACAGGACAAATCAGCAGCAGGCCAGAGAGTCAGAGAGTTACACTGTGCTCCACTGCAGAGAACAGCAGGTGATTTGAAAATGTGATGCAGGGGAACCAGCAGTTAGCATAATGGCTATGTCGCTGGACTTCCACGTAGTCGACTGCGGTTCGCGTCCCGGACCCGGTGGCTTAAAACTCACGCCGGGCGCGTGTACGTGTGTGCCCAAGATCCTGAGAGGAGAATGGAGGAGAAGGGATTGCGGTGTGGCCATACCCCCTGCGGGGGTGATTTCTCGCTTTCTGTCTCTCTGTCTCTGACTGCGTGGCGGGTCCTGAACAAAAACCCACCCAAAAAAAAAAAAAAAAAAGTGATGCAGGCTGGCCTGTGGCCTAATGACCAGGGCGCCGGATCCCACATGGTGGACTCCATGGTTTGAATCTTGGGTCCAATGGCTTCAAAAACATACCAGCCATAGGGACCAGCAGATGGCACAGCGATTACATTGCTGGACTCCCACACAGTCAATCGCGGTTCAAGTCCCAGACCCAGTGGCCTAAAACTCACAGTGGGCACATGTGCGTGCGTGCCCAAAATCCTGAGATGAGAAAGGAGAAGAAGGGGTCGCAACGTGGCCATCCCCCTGGGAGGTGATTTCTTGGTTTCTGTCTAAAAAAGAAAAGAAGAAGAAGAAAGAAAAACGTACCAGTCATGTGCATAAAGTCCAGACAAGATAAAGAAACGAAGGAGAAAGGATTGTGGTGTGACCACATAGGGTGTGCTTTCTCCTGCTCTCTCTCTCTCTCTCTCTCTTTCTCTCTCTCTCTCTCTCTCTCTGTCAGACAGGTGCATGCACCACCTGGCAAAATCAAAAAAGAAGAAAGAGAAGAAAGAAAGAAAGGAAAGAAAAGAAAGAGAAAGAAAAAAAAGAAAGAGAAGAAAGAGGGAAGGAATAAAGAAGAAGGAAAGAGAAAGAAAATATCATTTCACTTTCCCCTGTAACTGTAGGTGTGTCCATTTGTTAAAACTGCAAATGTGTTAGGAAGGATTTCAATAGTAGAGATTATTTTTTTAAAAAAAAGATTTATTTATTTGTATTTGTTATTAATATTTATTTTTAAATTTGACCGGAGAGCGAGAGAGAGAAAGGGAAAGTGAGAAAGCAAGCTGCCAGGTCCGGGACTCGAACTGCAGTCGGTGATATGGGAATCCAGTGCCTTCACCGCCATACCACCTGCCAGCACCCAGTAGTAGAGGTGTTAATGTCTCTGCTCTGAGTTGAAGGAGGCATGGCAACCTATGGGTGAGGCCCTTTGCATCTGCCTGCCTGTCCACTCTCCTCCCGAGGCAGATAGAAGCCTTGCATGTTCTAAGGAGCGCGAAGTACGGCCAGCCTCCGGGCGCAGGCGGGGTACACGGAGCCGACAGATGGTTTGTATCCCTCGTTGACTCCAAACAGCACACACAGGACAAGATCCTGGCTGCCTAGGGTGCCAGGGGAAGGGGATCTCAGTGTAACAGACCCTATCGGGTGTCCCCTCTCTCTCGCTCTCTCTCTCGCTCTCGCGCACACACAGGTGCACCCACTCTCTTTCACTAAAAGAAATAAAATAAACTTAAAGAAAGAGAGCGTGAGCAAAGAAGCTGCATTCACAGCCTTCTCCCACCAGCCCGCTTCAATGCTGGGAAGTCCGTTTCCCATCACCCCTAGTCCCTCTTGCTGCAGGGCACTGCCCTCTCTCCCTTGGCTGCCCTTGGGGCTGGCAGAGAACAGCTGGTAAACATCCTTGGGTGGAGAGCACTTCCTCTGCACATTTTGAACAAGTCTGATAGAATCCTGGCCGGCCGTCTGCCACCTGGCTCCTCAGCGAGTGTCCCAGCAGCTGTCAGAGAAGCAGGACGGAGAAGGAACGGTCGATGGCGTGAGAGTGTGACCTACAGGATGATGACTGATGGGGAGGCAGCGGCAGGACCAGGCCCCACCTGGCAGCCTCAGCCCCCGGGACTTCCTGCCCTGGAGCTATGACAAACTTCCCTTGACTGCAACCTGCTCATTCCAGGAAAAGACCCAGCCCTGCCGAGAAGATGCCTCAGTGGCTTCCACCTGCGGCCATTTGTCCATGATCTGGGATGGCTGAGTACGGTGCGAAAAGACCCAGCCCTGCCGAGAAGATGCCTCCGTGGCTTCCACCTGCGGCCATTCGTCCATGATCTGGGATGGCTGAGTACAGTGTGAAGGTCCTGTTAGGGTCCTGACGCTGTCTCTGCCTCTCTCTCCCATAGAAGAAATAAATGAATAGTTTGTTTGTTGTTTTGTTTTTGCTACAGGGCACATACACTTGCCAGAGAGAGAGAGAGAGAGAGAGAGAGTGAGAAATCACCCCATCCCTGGGGGGAGAATGTCTATGCTACAATCACTTCTCCTCCATTCCACTTTAGCAATTTTGGGCACATACACGCACCTGGCATGATTTTCAAGCCTCTCGGTCTGGGACTCGAACCGTGCTATTGGCCACGTGAGACCCAGCCACCTCAACCTCAGTGCCACATGCTGGCCCAATGGGTAACCTTTTTTAAAAAATAAAAATCAATGTAGAAAGAATGATGGAAATGGAAAATCACTGGCAAACACAACAGTAATACTCCTATCATTAATCAGTGCTAAAATGTTTTGCAAAAGTATAATTAGAAACAGGATATAAACATAGTCTCCCCACCCAGGATGCTTATAGCTACAACATAATAGTGTCTTCACAGTGGAACAATTCAGCAGATACCATCTTACCCAACCCATCAGAGTTACCCCCAGTAAAGAGATACATTGAGAGATCAACAGTTAGCCTAATGCTATGTCGCTGAACTCCCATGTAGTCAACTGCGGTTCAAGTCCTGGACCCGGTGGCTTAAACTCATGCCAGGCACGTGTGCATGTGTGCCCAAGATCCCGAGAGAAGAATGGAGGAGAAGGGATTACGGTGTGGCCATCCCCCCTGAGGGATGATTTCTCGCTATCTGTCTCTCTGTCTCTCTCTTTCTTTCTGGTGAGCGCACGTGCCCTATAGCAAAAAAAAAAAAAAAAAAAAAAAAAAAAAAAAAACATATACAATAGGCAGTTTTACAGACCAGAGGCAGCAGACAATAAATTTGGCCCTTTTTGGGGAAACCCAAGGGGCCCAAAAACAAAAAAAAAAAAAAAAAAACCTCTCCAAAAAAAGATTAAAAAAAAAAAAAAAAAAAGAAACACATTGAAACCATGCCTCTCTGATGTGATCCATTTGAGGACTCAGTATCACTTCTGTGTGGTGTCCCTACCCGAGATACATAACCTCAGTTGCTTCATGAATCACAGCAAACCGCAGTTTAGAGACATTCTTCAAATGGACTGACTAATACCATCCGAATTGTCAAGATCAAAGGCGAAGCGAGGCGGCGGAGCTGTCAGAAGGGAGAGTTGAAGGAAACACGACAATGAAATGCAATGTGGGATTCCGGTTTAGATCCTGGACCAGAGAAAGGGTATTAATAGGACAATTGGTGAGATTTGAATAAGGGGCATAGATTAGCTAATACTGTGTGTCAGTGTTAATTTCCTGGTTTAGAGCAATCTGCTGTGATTATGTAAACTGTTAATGTTAGGGGAAATTGCCAGACTAGTACAAAGGAATCCTGTGCGTTAAGTTTATAAGTGTGTGTGTGTGTGTGTGTGTATGTATATAATTTTAAGAGGCTTTTACCTTCAGGGACTTGCACTCGCTGGAGAGAATGACAGAGACAGTCACAAGGATTGTGCCCACGCCACAATCCTTCCTCCCGGGATCTTAGGCACACACACACATGCGCCCGGTATGATTTTCACCCCACCAGGTCCAAGACTTGAACTGCCATTGGCCATGTGGGCATCCAGCAATGGAACGCCATCTGCTGGCCACAGTCTAAAAATATTTTTAAAGTTTGTCCATTTCTTTGGCAAGAGTAAGACAGAGAGTGGGAGAGAGACAGAGAGAGAGAGAGAGAGAGAGACGGTCATCCCCAGCAGGGTGTTCATGCCAGGGCTCGCCCTGCCTCAGCCAGCCTGGAACACGGACATACATGCACAGGTCTGAGGAGTGCAGAGGGAGGCCCTGGGAGGAGAACTGGAGACCTTCCCACCTACGTGGAAGTAGCAGAGTGCTGTGTTATCCCTGCACCACTGGCTGGCCCCACAAGTCTAAAAATTATTGTAAAATAAAGATGGGGAGACGGACAGGTAGCCTAGTGGTTAAGGGAGCCAGATCCCACAAGGCTGACTGTGGTTTGATTCCCAAGCCTGGGAGGCTTGAAAAACATGCCAGGGTGTGTGTGTGTGTGTGTGTGTGTGTGTGTGTGTGTGTGTGCGTGCGATGCCTCAACTCCCAACAGGATGGAGAGATGGACGAAAAGGGATTGTGGTGTGACCACACCCCTCTGCAAGGTGCTTTCTTTCTCTGTCTCTTATTTCTATCTCTCTGATCAGTACAAATACCTTCTGATCATTTTTTTTTTTTGGAGAGGTTTTTGCTATGGGGTGCGTGCACTCACCAGAGAGACAGAGAGACAGAAAGTGAGAAATCACCCCCCAGTGGGGATGGCCACACCGCAATCCCTTCTCCTCCATTCTCCTCTTGGGATCTTGGGCCCGCATGCACACGCACCCGGAGTTTTAAGCCACTGGGTCCGGGACTCGAACTGCGGTCAACTACATGGGAGTTCAGCGACATAGCCATTATGCTAACTGCTGGTCCCACCTTCTGATAATTTTTTAAAATTTAAAATTAGAAAGAAGGTTGTGGGGGATAGAAAAAGAGCCCAGACCTAGCTGTGCTGTGGGAGGGACTTGGGATTCTGAGGCTCTTATTGGGCAGCTCCATGGGCCTGTTTCTCCCCATTGGCCTGGAGTGGCTTGGAGGCCCAACCACTTGGAAGGCACCCTCTTCTCCTGTGCTGAGTGAAAACCCAGACAGGCATGATCCCCACTGTGCGGGGCCT
>NW_006159958.1:2706851-2709071 GCF_000334495.1 Tupaia belangeri chinensis
CCCCCCACCCTCCTCAGCCCTGAAAACCTGCTCTGTGAATCCTGAAAAACCCCAGGAGCTGGTTCTCAGACCTGGCCGTGACTGCAGACTTTCACTTCCCTCTCGGGACCTTGGAATCCCCAGCCTGAGCACGGTCTGGCCGAAGCAGATGAGTGAGTGAGTGCAGTTCGCTTCCTGCTGTGAGCGGAGCTGTCCAGGCAGACAAGGTGGTCTGCAAGGGCTCCATCCTCCGGCTGAGGTTCCCTGGCTCTGTGGTCTCCTTATATCCATACACTCTCTCCCCATTTCTCAGCCCCCTTCTTCTGCCCTAAACGGTCCCACATGCCCGCCGGTGGACCTGGCCTCAGTGAAATGCTTTAATTAGTGGGGTTACTCATCTCTGGGCCTCCCGGGAGCCAGTAGTTACCAGGAGCTCAGTTAATTACAGATGCTCTCCTTTATGATTGTTTGATTTAGGGTTTTTCGACTTGACAGTGGTGCAAAAGCAATTTACAACTGTAACCCCATTCTGAACAGAGGGAGCTGTGACTTACAGTAGTTTCAACTTAGGCATTCTTTTTTTCTTTTCTTTCTATTATTTTTTTGGATAGGTTTTTGCTATAGGGCGCGTACGCTTGCCAGAAAGACAGAGAGAGACAGAGAAACAGAAAGCACAAAATCACCCCCCAGGGGGGATGGCCACACCGCAATCTCTTCTCCTCCATTCTCCTCTCGGGATCTTGGGCACGCACACACACGTGCCCGGCATGAGTTTAAGCCACCAGGTCCGGAACTCAGACCACCGTCAACTACATGGGAGTCCAGCAACATAGCCATTATACCAACTGCTGGTCCGATGCATTTTCAATTTACATTATTTCCAACTTAGTATGAATTGATTGGGAGGTAACCCTACTGGAAATCAAGGAGCATCTACGAGGGAGGCATTTTCTAAGTGTGGAAACAAAGGCTCAGAGAGGTTCTGTAAGTAGTCCAGGGTTACTACGGTGATTAAGAAGTAAATTAATCTCTAGTCGGAGTGAGTTCCCCACTTGGGAGTGCTGGACTATTGCATTTAGACCCCATATTGTGCTGAAATCCAAATGCAAGTGACCCTAGTGGCGACATTTCAGTCCATAGTGAGAAAGACAAAAAAAAAAAAAAAATATGGAGGGGCGTTGGTGTAATGGCTATGTCGCTGGACTCCCATGTAGTCAACCACGGTTCAAGTCCTGGACCCGGTGGCTTAAACTCGCACCGGGTGCATGTGTGTGCATGCCCAAGATCCCGACAGGAGAATGGAGGAGAAGGGATTGCGGTGTGGCCACCCCCCCGAAGGGTGATTTCTCGCTTTCTGTCTCTCTCTTTCTGGTGAGCGCATGCGCCCTATAGAAAAACCTCTCCAAAAAAGATAAAAAAATAAAATGGAATGACACGAAACTCCTCTTCTGCTATAGCAGCAACTCTTGAAAGGGTCAGATTCCAAAAGAGCTTAATTTTTTAAAAAAATTATTATTCATTTAATTCATTACTGTTATTATTATTATTTTTAATTTGCTACAGGGCATGTGTGCTCACCAGAGAGAGACAGAAAAAGTGAGAAAACAAGCCACCAGGGCTGGGACTCAAACTGTGGTCGACCATGTGGGAGTCCAACGCCTTAACCACCATGCCACCTGCTGGCCCCAAGAGCTTACTTCTTATGAACTGAAATAAGCTTCAGGAGGAGGGCTTACTTAGGATTTTATCACTGTTACAGCATCCCATTTCCGATATAAGCCAGGGAACAGTGAGTAGTGTGGGGTCCCAGGGGGTGTGGGGAGAGGGTGGGCAGAGAGCAGGGGACTGTGAGAGAACCTCTGCCCTTCTGGAGGCTGAATCCCACCACTTCCTCCTGGCTGGGCTTTGTGAGTCCGCAAATCCACACGGTGCAGAGGGCAGGGGTCCAGATGTGAAGACAGACAAATAAGAAGCACTCAATGGGGGCTGGCAGGTGGCGTCGTGGTTAAGGATGCTGGACTCCCACATGGCCGACCATGGTTCAAGTCCTGGACCTGGTGGCTTGCTTCCTCACCTTCTCTCTTGCTTTCACTCTTGCTCTGTTCCTATCTGGTCAAATTAAAATAAATAAATAAAGTTAAAAAAAATTTTTTTTGAGAGATTTTCACTGTAGGGCGCGTGCACTTGCCAGACAGACAGAGAGAGACATAGAGACAGAAAGCGAGAAATCACCCCCCAGGG
>NW_006159958.1:2709178-2720424 GCF_000334495.1 Tupaia belangeri chinensis
CGGTCGACTACGTGGGAGTCCAGCGACATAGCCATTACGCTAACTGCTGGTTCCCAATAAAGTTAAAATTTTTTAAAAAATGCTTCTGCTAAAAAAAAAATCTTTAAAAAATAAAAAAGAAGCACTCAATGTTCTCAGGGGTTCCTTCTGGGGGGAAGGGTCACGGGGAGACTTTGATTTCCCCCTGTATTTACAGTTTACACCGAGTGCATATTGTTTTTGTAATCAGGGAAGTGACATGTTTAAAAAGTAAGGGGGGGTGTGGATCGCCTGGGAACCAGTGACCAGGACCTTGGCGCCGGCCCTGGCTGACTGGCTGTGCTGCCTCGGGTTTCTGTGAAAACTGGGGGCACCTGTTCTTCCCTCCACAAAGGAACCAGGTAGACTCAGCAAGGACCGAAATACACAAGGCCCAGGAGCCAGTCCTGTGACACCATGGCAATGTGCCACTGAAGAAAGGCGGGTCCCACGTGGCAACTGTGATTCAAGTCCCTGGGTCAGTCAGTCATCCCGAAGCACATTGGTGAGTGTGCAGGTGCCCAGGATCTGAGGGGCTGGAGGACAGGAGGAAGGGGATTGTGGTGTGGCCAGACCCTGTGGAGGGTCTCTCTCTTTCTCTCTCTCTCTCTCATATACAAATGCTCTGTCATGGGTAAAGAAAAAAACAAAGGGCCAGCAGTTAGCGTAATGCCTATGTCGCTGAACTCCCATATAGCACACCACAGTTCAGGTCCCGGACCCGGTGGCTTAAACTCACGCCGGGCGCGTGTGCGTGTGTGCCCAAGATCCCGAGAGGAAAATGGAGGAGAAGGGATTGTGGTGTGGCCATCTCCCCTGAGAGGGTGATTTCTCACTCTCTGTCTCTCTGGCGAGCGCACACGCCCTATAGCAAAAACCTCTCCAGAAAAAAAAGAAGAAAGAAAAAAACTAAAAGCGCAATGGGAAGTATATGGTGTTCCATGCAAATGGCCAGACTGGTTACTTCTGTTTTCACTGTATTTTGTAAATCACAGCTCATCCGAATGTGATGGTAGACTATTTGGAGGGCAGCTAGCCATCCTGCGAGTCTCAGAAAGAGACTCAGACAGGCGGAACTCTGTTTGAAAAAAAGAAACATTTCAGAGGATGTGTACGCTAGAGAGGACCTCCCAATGAGGGATAGTCACGTTGCAACCCTTCTCCATCTTATTGGGATTGAGGGCATGCACACACATGCACACACATGCACATACATGCACACACATGCACACACATGCACATATGCCCAGCATGTTTTTCAAGCCACCAGGGCCAGGATTTGAACCATACTGTTAAGCCATGTAGGATCCAGCTTTCTTAAATATTAGGCCATGGGACCAGCCCAGGCAAAAACCACCGATGTGTGGTTGAGGGCTCCCACTCGGGCACCAGCTGCAGAGTCTTAGTTTCCAATCGTGTTGTAAACCTGCTGTGTGTGCTTGGGCACATTACCACCCCTCTCTGACTTTCAGTTCCTTCTCTGTGAAATGGGGCTTGTCTTTTGAGCACTCAGCAGTTAATACATATAGAGTTCGGGGGAGAGGGTCTATTTTAGTGCTACTGTTTATTGCAATTTTCTTTTCTTTTTTTCTCTTTTTTGGAGAGTTTTTTTTTTTTGCTATAGGGTACGTGCACTCGCCAGAAAGACAGAGAGAGACAGAAAGCGAGAAATCACCCCCCAGGGGAGATGGCCACGCCGCAATCCCTTTTCCTCCATTCTCCTTTCAGGATCTTGGGCATGCACACACACGCGCCCAGCGTGAGTTTAAGCCACCGGGTCCGGGACTTGAACTGCGGTCGACAACGTGGGAGTCCAGTGACATAGCCATTATGCTAACTGCTGGTCCCATTGCTATTTTCTTTGAGAGACTCTCTAACTCCACATTTAAGAGCAGAGACCCTAGGTCTCCTATCACAGCTCTACCACGCTCTTGCTCTGTAACCTTGGGCCAGTTCCCTAATCGCGCTGTGCCTTAGTGTTCTCGGCTGGAAAACAGGTCTTGTAATGGTACGTACTTCCGGAAGGTAGATGTGAGGATGAAATAAGCCGGTATATTTAAAGCCCAGTCCTTGGTTAGGACGCCATAGCTGTTAGAATAATTACAGCAGACTGAACCCTCACAAAATCCTTCATTGCTAAGTCTTATTTATTTTACGGATGAGAACACTGGCTCGCGAAAGCCCAGGCTCTGCATTTCCAGGTTCTGCCTTGGTCTCAGGGCTGGCAGGACCCAAAGGCTTAAGACCAAGGTCGCCCCACCTTGGCAAAGGAAGTGGAGACCTGCTCGACCCCTCTGTGACCTCTCCTGAGGGAGCCACTCCCGAGGTCCTCGTGTTCTTTCCTCCTGTCCTTTGTGAATGCTCTCTTCCTTTTAGAAAGACATGCCATCAGTCCTCTGGCCAGCCTCCTGTTCAGGCATCCCACAATGGCAGCCTGGTTTCCCATCATTCCTTCACTCTAGGCCCATTTATCACCTCTTTTTTTTTTTTTAAGAATTATTGGGACCAGCAGTTAGCGTAATGGCTATGTTGCTGAACTCCCACGTAGTCGACCATGGTTTGAGTCCCGGACCTGGTGGTTTAAACTCACGCCAGGCATGTGTGTGTGTGTGTCCAAGATCCCAAGAGGAGAATGGAGGAGAAGGGATTATGGTGTGGCCATCCCCCTGGGGGGGTGATTTCTCGCTTTCTGTCTCTCTGTTTCTGTCTTTCTGGTGAATGCATGCATCCTATAGCAAAAATCTCTCAAAAAAAAAAAAAGAATTATTTTATTTAACTTTATTTGTTTATTTATTTTTAATTTGACCAGAGAGGGAGAGACAGAGAGAGAAAGTGAGAAAGCAAGCCACCAGGCTTGGGATTTGAACCGTAGTTAGCCATGTAGGAGACCAGCGCCCTTAACCACCACTCCACCTGCTGGCCCCTTATCTCTGCCTTTTAATGAGTTTTCCCAGACTCTAGATCTGTGTTCAAATTCCAGCTCAGCTCTTTATGAGCTGTGTGACCTTGGGCAAGTTTCTTAGCCTCTCTGTGTCTCAATCTCTTCACCTATAAAACAGAGACCCTAATGCTGTCTGCCTAACAGCATTATTGCAAGCCATGAGAACAGGGCCCAGGCTCTAGTAAGTGCCAACGTAAGTGTTGGGTGGTGGTGTCGTTGCTGTTATATACAATCAGAGTTAAATTCCTGGTGTTTCCCCGGGAGGAAGAAGGTAGAGACTCCGATGCTGTTTAGGGATCCCCCGAAGGCAGACTTTCTTTTTTTTTAATTACAGAGAGAGACAGAGAGATAGAAAGCAAGAAATCACCCCCCTAGGGGGGATGGCCACAATCGCAATCCCTTCTCCTCCATTGTCCTCTCGGGACCTTGGGCATGCGTGCACACGCGCCCGGTGTGAGTTTTAAGCCACCAGGTCCGGGACTCGAACCGTGGTTGACTACATGGGAGTCCAGCGACACAGCTATTACACTAACTGCTGGTCCCAAGGCAGACTTTCTGCTGCCTGTGCCCAATTTCTGTTATGCATGTGGCTCTTTTCAGGCCAGAGGGCGTTCCGCAGTCCGACCCTGTGGTCAGGGTGTGAACCGCTTCACAACCCCAGTCTCAAGTTTTCCAGCCACAGCTGAGCCAGGAATGCAGGGCGAGAATGCCAGAGTCACTGTCAGAGGGCCAGAGAGGCCATCCCACGCTGAGCCAGGGCAGAGCTCAGGCCTTTGGAGCCCTGTCTACCCCATCCTCTCGGAAGCCATCATTGTAGGAGCCTCCCAAGGGAGGGGTGGGGTAGCCACAGGACCACTCGCAGTGACAGAGGTCAGGGAGGCTGTGCCAGCTGGAGGCAGCACTTGAATTCTGCTCAAGTGGAAGCAGTGGGGGCTCAGAGTTGACCGCGCTTCCTGCTCCCTGCTGGGGCAGAACTGGCCTAGGCTGGAAAGGCAACTCAGAGGAGAGAATTTTGGAGGCACTGCATTCAGGGGACTGCTGGGGGCAGAGAAGCAGAAAAGAAAAAGATGAGGAGCGAGGCAAAGGCACGAGAAAGGAGGCTGTGGGGGTGAATTCCACCATTGTTAGTGGAACGCTGCTCCGAGGCCAGCCTTCTGCTGCAGAGGTCTGAGGACACAGCTGCAGCTGCAGGGGGTCCCGTCTAGCAGGAGAGGCAAGCTGTCCTCGAAAAGCTGCTCCACTTCTAGGAGGCCGACGCTAGACAGAGGAGTGACTTTATGTAAGTGCTCGCGGGGCTGGGGCAGGCTTCTGGGAGGTGAGGGTTTGGTATTTTAACAGACCATGTGATTTTCCAATTCTAAGGAAGCCAGCAAATGTATTTTCTGCAATGAGTGATCCCGAATGGCGTTCTTAGCTTTATATTCCAAAGCCAGGTGGCCTCCTGAGGGCGCGCTGTGTCTTGCTTGTCTGAGCAGCGTGCAGGCTTTATTGGCAGCTCTGAAAAGTACACACAGCGCAGGTGTGTCTGGGGGCCTCCCGTGGCCCTGTCCTTAAGAGCGTTTGGCCGGCAGAGTGGGACGTAGCAATGGAATTGATGTGGAAAGCAGAAGAGGGAAGATAGTGGGAGACCCAAAAAAGGAAGCCAGTGAACTGCGCAGGATTTGAATAAGTTCTATGGAGTCCTGACTGAGGTGTGCTCATAGAAGTCTGACAACAGCTCCGAGCCCGGGGCCTGGAGGAGCTAGGATGGCATAGGAGGGGGAAGCCCTGAGTTAGAGCGTTTGTCATGGTGTACATGTTCCCAGTGTCATGGGTTGAACGCCTCCTCCCAGACGCCATCCACCTGGCTCCTGCAAGCCTGTCGGGCCAACTCTGCCCTCCAGTGCTTTTGGATACTCTCTGCCTCTAGTCTCACTGTCAGGGCTTCATTCTTCAAATTCAAGTTTAGTCCCTTTTGGAAAAAGAGCTGGGCAGGGGGTTGGGGGCGGGAATCACCAGCCCCACCTGTGTGATTAGTGCTATCCTATCCTGGGTCTGCCTGGTGCTGATGTGAGGCTGTGGGTAGTCGTTTTTCTCCTCCTCCTCCTTCTCCTCTTCTTCTTTTCTTCTCCTTCTTCTTCTTCTTCTTCATAGCAAAGTGGGGAGTTTATTAAAGGAGAGGGAAGGAAAAACAGAGCTCCCAAGAAGGGGGGGGGTCCCGGAAAATGGGTTGCCTGTTTTTCACTTCTTTAAAGCCTCAGTTTTCTCATCTGGAAAATAGTGACCACGACGATAGGGTTGCTTCCCAGGACTATGGTGAAGACAAAGTAAGAAGATTACGCCTGAGTTTACAGTCCATAGAAGGAGCTCCACTAATGTGGCTGCCTTCTCATGCAGATGGACGTAGAAATATCTTCCCTCTATTTTTTTTTTTTGAGAGATTTTTCGCTATAGGGTGCATGTGCTCACCAGACAGAGAGAGACAGAGAGACAGAAAGCGAGAAATCACCCCCAAGGGGGGATGGTCACGCCACAATCCCTTCTCCTCCATTCTCCTCTTGGGATCTTGGGCACGCACGCACACGAGCCCGGCATGAGTTTTAAGCCACCGGGTCTGGGACATGAACCGTGGTCGACTACGTGGGAGTCCAGCAACATAGCCATTACACTAACTGCTGGTTCCCTAAATATCTTCCCTCTTGTCTCAACTTTCCAAGAGACGTTGGGAGGTGAGTCCTGGATCCCCAGGGGGAGACATTAATTCGTGGCCAGAGGTTCTTAGAATGCAAAGTCAGTCTTGGGACCAGCAGATGGCGTAATGGTTACATTGCTGGACTCCCACGTAGTCGACCACGGTTCATGTCCCAGACCCGGTGGCTTAAAACTCATGCCGGGCTCGTGTGCGTGCGTGCCCAAGATCCCAAGAGGAGAATGGAGGAGTGATTGCTGTATGGCCATCCTCCCAGGGGTGATTTCTCGCTTTCTGTCTGTTTCTTTCTATGTCTCCAGCAAGCTCATACACCCTATAGCAAAAATCTTTCCTAACAACAACAAAAAAAAAGAATGCAAAGTCAGCCTAGGCCTGCAGCCTCAGGAGGTCATGAAAAGGACAACGTTACTGCCTCAGAGACCAGCTGTGGTACGTCTACGCCCTTGGCTTCATGTAGGGGAGCTCAGCTGCTCCTGTGCTTGCTGTCCCTCTTTCTTTACTCCTCCTTCTTGGTCCCCCCCGTGTAGTTCTCCGGATTCCCCAAGGTCTCCACTGCCCAGCTCACCCAGGTTGCCTTACTGTCTGCTCACACTAACCTGAATGACCAGCACTATGGCTTTTCTCAAGGTGTTGCTGAATGAACCATGTGAATTCAGGCCACAAGGAAAAGTGAAAACCAAAAACAAAATCAGGGCACAGAATGGGTGTAGGCAGAGGACAGCTCCACGTTTCTGATGGTGTTCAGGGCTCAGGACAGGCGCCAGCCACTCACAGCATGCCTCGTACACGTTGCACAAGTCGAGCCTTAGTTTCCACACCGGTAAGTGGAAGGGGCGAGACTGGATGTGCTCTCATATCCTCAGTCTAAGGTTCTGAGTCCACGGAAGGTCATGGGAAGCGTATTCATTTCCTATTGTGTTGTAATACATTATTACAAATATGGTGGTCCAGACATCACATTTATTATCTTTCTGTTCTCGGGGTCAGGAGTGTAAAACAGGGTGTAGGGCTGCAACCCCTCCGGAGGGTTGGGGAGAATCTGTTCCTTGCGGCTTTCAGCTTCTAGAGGCCACCTGCCCTCAGTGCCCTCAGGCTGCATCGCTCTGTTCACGGTTCTCTGACTCTGACCCTTTTTCACCTTCATTGTTTTTAAGTGTTTTTTAAATTATTTAATTGTATTTATTCATTCATTTATTTTCATTTAACCAGGCACACACATGCACACGCGCATGCGCACGCACACAGAAAGTGAGAAAGCAAGCTGTCAGGTCCAGGACTTGAACCATGGTCGGCAATGTGGTAGTGTCCAGCGCCTTAACTTCACCTTCTTATCAGGACCTTCGTGACAGCACCACGACTGCCTGAATGATTCAGGGTAATCTTTGCCTCTCGAGATCTTTAATTTCATCATACCCTTTTGATTTCCAAGGTGGCATAGTCACCAGGGTCAGAGACTAGAACGTGTCTGTCTGTGGGGAGGCGTTTCACAAGGAAGCTCCTGTGAAGCCTTGAAGCTTTAATGGTGGAATCTATAGCAGCTAGACCAGCCAGTGAGGTCAAGATCCTGTCTGCCCAACCAAGAATTCAGTCATTTCCCTTCTCAGTGACCCCTTCTGAGAACCAGTGTTTGGGGCAGAACAGAGGAAGTGAGTGAGATGGGCCTAGTCACAGTGCACCTGGAGTCTGAAGACCGGGGGTTCAGACCAGCTTGGCCAGTGCCTTCCTGTATGACCTTGGGAAAGTGACTTTGCTCTTGGATTAAAAGGTGAACAGCTTCCTCCTGGGTTGAAGCGTGGGACCACCATAGTGGCTGCAGTGGCACCAAGCCAACTGTGATGTACACATTGGGAGTACTGGTTGCTATCGTCATTGTCGAAATTCTCGATGAGAATGATGGGAAGGGATGGTTGCTCCAGAGGTATGGAGGGCCTGGACAAGTTCCCAGAGTTGGAAGATCAAGGGGCTGAAACCTGCAAGTGGGAAGGGGACTGAGAGTCCTAGGTTGAAGGAGACTTTCAAACGTAGGGTGGACCAGACCAGAGCCTGCCAACTTTGACCTCTGGCTTGGATGTGAGAAATCATTCGTCAGACCCAGTTGTTTTCTAAAGCAAACGTTAGGAACTTTGGGAAATCAGGTGAAGACCAAGGTCAATGCTGACAGTTCAGAAGATCTGGTGTTTAATTATTGTCAGCTCCTGACTGATAAGCCCCAAGTCAGCTCAAGTGCAAAGAACATGCCTCAGCCCTCTCCCCTACTCCACACAGTTCATAGCTATGGGCTGGGGTGCTCTTTAGCCCAGAAAGGGTAGGGGCTCCAGGCTGGGAGACTCCAGAGGCACAAGAGGGGAATGGAGGATGAGCAAAGGAAAGCCCTTGGTGAAGTTCTCAAGGCTAGTCAGGAGCAGAACTGGGCCATGGATAAAGCTGCCCAGGTTGAGGTCCAGCAGCAGGGATGGGTATGACTACGCCAACATCTGGTCTGCTTGATAGAAGAACGAGTGTGAGGCAGAGGCTCAGGGAGTGGGGGGGACTCAAGAGCTCCCTGGGAGAGGCTCTGCCTCAGCAGCCTGGGATATTTCCATCGGGGTGAGGTCACAGTGTCACGGGCACTAAGAATCAGCTGAGAGCCTGACTCAACGTTTCTTTCAAATTCTACCTGAAAAAAAGGGACAAAATTTCCATTGGGAAGAACCGGAGAAAATGTCTGGAATATATATGAAAAAGCTCAAATCTTTGCTAAAGCCCCTTATTAAGCGGGAACCCTACCTATTCACGTAATAAATAAGTTATAGAGGAAATACAGACAGGCACTGAACCTATGACAGAGTTCCATCTCACTTGAATCCGAGAATAAAAAATTAAATGCAGAAGTACCGGGCAGAATTAATTTTGCATTTCTCAATTTGCATTTCTCAGTTTGCCTTCTCTCTCCTTCCAAACAGAATACAGGACTGAGCATAATTCTCAGTTCTTGACAGACTCGCATCACTGGGTCACATGAGTTTCTCTTTAAAATTTTTTTTTTAAATAATGCAATCATGTCCAAGGATGCCACAGCCCTCAGGGGAAACTCCATGAACAGTGGCGCGCCCCTTCCCAGGCTGTGCCTTTGGCTTCTCTGGCTCAACCAAATGCCATCTCCTATCTGGTGCCTGTCATCTCCTGCCTTCCCTTTCATCAATCCCTACTCCTTCAGAGTCTATTTTTTGTTTCATTTATCTTTTTTGAAAAAAATTTATTTTTTAGTTGCCAGAAAGTGCATGTGCTCACCAGGGAGTGACTGAGAGAGAAAGACAGAGAGAGAGAGAGAGAGAGAGAGAGAGAGGAGAAAGCATCCCTCAAGGGAGCATAGTCATGCCAAAATCTCTTCACCTCCATGTCTTCATTCTGTTGGGACTGGGCACACATGCCCAGGATGTACTTCGAGCTGCTTGTGTCAAGAGTTGAGCTTTGGTGGGACCAGCAGTTAGCGTAATGGCTATGTCGCTGGACTCCCACGTAGTCGACCGCGGTTCGCGTCCTGGACCCGGTGGCTTAAAACTCACGCCGGGCGCATGTGCGTGCATGCCCAAGATCCCGCAAGGAGAATGGAGAAGGGATTGCGGCATGGCCATCCCCCCTGGGGGGTGATTTCTCACTTTCTGTCTCTCTGTCTCTGTCTGTCTGGCGAGCGCACGCGCCCTATAGAAGGGATTGCGGCATGGCCATCCCCCCTGGGGGGTGATTTCTCACTTTCTGTCTCTCTGTCTCTGTCTGTCTGGCGAGCGCACGCGCCCTATAGCAAAAACCTCCCAAAAAAAAAAAAAAAAAAGAGTTGAGCTTTGGTCAGCCAGGTAGGATCTGACTCCCTTAAACCACTGCACTGCAGAGTTGGCCCCATATTAATTGTACTAAGAGTATCACATATTTAAGGGCCAACAGGTGATATGGTGTTAAGGCACTGAATTCCCACATGGCTGACTGTGGTTCGAGTCCTATACCCAGTGTCTTGAAAATCACACCAGGCACATGTATGCTTGTGCTCAAACTCCCGGGAGAACTGAGGAGAAAGGATTGTGGTGTGGCCATCTCCACCGAGTTCTCATTTTCCCTCTCTCTGTCTCCCTCTAGCATGTGCACTCACCCTATGGCAAAAAAGAGTATCACTGTATATTTTTATGGGATTTGAGGATAAGTAGACAGATTGAAGAGTAGAGACTCACAGGGGTGATACGGGTAATGAGGAGGGAGTCTGGGAGGTCCTCCATTCTTCAGGTGACTTGATGGTTAGTGGGGAAGAGGGCTCAGATCTGGGCAGAGCAGTCATTGAAACGAACATTTGCTGGTGCCCGTCATGTCCTAGGCACTTTCTGAAGAATTTGCAGTGTGCTGTGTGTGTCATCACATTGAAGTCTCTCAGGAACTTTGTGAGGTAGGCAACTATTAGTACTCTCATTTTAAAGATGAGGAAATGGAGGGACAGAAAGGTTCAGTAGAGGGCAGTCAGTGGGTGGTATGATGGTTAGGGCTCTGGACTCCCACATGGCTGACCTAGTTTGAATCCCAGATCTGACACTTGCTTTCTTACTTTCTCTCTCTCTCTCTCTCTCTTTTTTTTTTCCTTTTTGAGAGGTTTTTGCTATAGGGCGCGTGCACTCACCACAAAGACAGAGAGACAGAGAGACAAAAGCAAGAACTCACCCCCCAAGTGGGGATGGCTACGCCGCAATCCCTTCTCCTCCATTCTCCTCTTGGGATCTTGGGGATGCACGTACACGCGCCCCGCGTGAGTTTAAGCCACCGGGACTCGAACTGCGGTTGACTACATGGGAGTTCAGCAACATAGCCATTATGCTAACTGCTGGTCTCCCCCCAAAAAATTCTTTTCAAAATAAGAAAGATTCAGTAGGTTCTGAATCCATCAACATGATGATCACGCCTTTCTGCGACAAACAGAAATATCAGATAAAATATTTTTAAATTTTTAAACCTTTATAAATAAAATATGGATATACAACTAAATATTTATAAGTAAAATATTTAGAAATTGTCACAAATCAAAGGAAATTTTTATGTAAAAGAAGTAAAAATAAAAAATACTCAAAGTCAGGACAGACACACTGAACTTTTGTAGATAAAACAATCCCCACTGTGGGGAATCTTATTAAAAAAAAAAAAAAAAAAGGGAGGGGGACAACCGGCATAATGGCTATGTCGCTGGACTCCCATGTAGTCAACCGTGGTTTGAATCCCAGACCCGGTGGCTTAAACTCATTCCGGGTGCGCGTGTGTGTGCGTGCCCAAGATCCCGAGAGGAGAAAGGAGGAGAAGAGATTGCGGTGTGGCCATCCCCCTGGGGGTTGATTTCTCACTTTCTGTCTCTCTGTCTCTCTGTCTTTCTGGCGAGCGCACGCACCTTATAGCCAAAAAAAACTCTCAAAAAAAAAAAAAAAACAAGATAAACCACACAAGAAAGAATAAGGATAAGCAACACCTGAAGAAGCGTCAGGAAACACAATAGATGAAATGGTAGCCCTAAATAAGGAACCCGAGAAACATTATAAGTTTTTCCCCATCATGAGAAAGACTTTTTTTTTTTTTTTTTGCGAGGGTTTTTCT
>NW_006159958.1:2720622-2721432 GCF_000334495.1 Tupaia belangeri chinensis
CCAGCAACGAACGTAGCTATTACGCTAACTGCTGGTCCCTGAGAGAGACTTTTTTTTTTTTTAAGAATGATTTTATTTAACTTTCTTTCTTTATTTATTTGAATTTGACCAGAGAGGGATAGAAGGAGAAAGAGAGAGGGAGAGAAGGTCAGAAAGCAAGCTGCCAGGTGTGGGATTCAAACCATAGTCAGCCATGTGGGAGTCCAGCACCCTTACCACCACACCACCTGCTGGCCCTGAGAGAGAAAATTGAAGAAACTATATAAAGAACTATCATAAGAGAGCTGACTGCTCTGAGAATCCCTACACTTTATGCCACTTATCCAAGGTGACGTAACGACTAAGCAGTAGAGCCGGGCTCCCCTCGCTCATGCTGTCCCTTGCTAGAGTGCCCGTGCTCATGTAGACTGAGGATTGTATTGGACATCCCAGGGCAGAGTGCCAGTGGTTCGTGGAGAGGTAGGGAATGCTAGGTCTCACCATACTTGTTCTCTCACCCCATTGCAGAATTTCGGGATTGCGTGCGTCCCCCAACATGGCCACCACTGCCCGTCCTCTGCCACTCACTACCGTGGACCCCAGTGCTGAGAACAGCAGCTCCTTCTACGACTATGACTACCACTATCTGGACGGGGTGGCCTTCCTGCTCTGCAGGAAGGATGAAGTGCTGTCCTTTGCTAAAGTCTTCCTGCCAGTTTTCTACAGCCTGGTCTTCGTGTTGGGCCTGTGCGGAAACCTCCTTCTTCTCGTGGTCTTGCTCCGGTATGTGCCTCGCAGGCGAATGACTGAGATCTATCTGCTGCACCTGGC
>NW_006159958.1:2721697-2732262 GCF_000334495.1 Tupaia belangeri chinensis
TGAACCTGGCCATCTCCAATCTCCTGTTTGTGGTGACCCTGCCCTTCTGGGGCATCTCTGTGGCCTGGCATTGGGTCTTCGGAAGTTTCTTGTGCAAGATGGTGAGTACCCTCTACACTGTTAACTTTTACAGTGGCATCTTTTTCATTAGCTGCATGAGCCTGGACAAGTACCTAGAAATCGTTCACGCTCAGCCCCACCACAGGCTGAGGAGCCGGGCCAGGAGCCTGCTCCTTGCTGCCGCAGTGTGGGCCGTGGCCCTGGCTATCTCGATTCCCGACATGGTCTTTGTACAGACGCACGAAAACCCCAAGGGAGTGTGGAACTGCTACGCAGACTTCGGCGGGCACGCTACTGTGTGGAAGCTCTTCCTCCGCTTCCTTCAGAACCTCCTGGGCTTTCTCCTTCCACTCCTCACCATGATCTTCTTCTATTCCCGCATTGGCTGTGTCCTGGTCAGGCTGAGGCCCCCAGGCCAGGGCCGGGCTCTCAGGATGGCTGCCGCCCTGGTGGTGGCTTTCTTCGCGCTCTGGTTCCCATACAACCTCGTCTTGTTTCTGCTCTCACTGATGGACCTGCAAGTCTTCGGGGACTGTGAGGTCAGCCAGCGCATGGACTACGCCCTGCAGGTGACCGAGAGCATCGCTTTCCTTCACTGCTGCTTTACCCCCATCCTCTACACCTTCTTCAGTCGCCGCTTCCGCCAGTACCTGAAGGCTTTGCTGGCTGCGGTGCTCCGACGGCGCCTGGCACCTGATGCTTCACGGGCCTCGTTGTCCAGCTGCTCTGAGAACAGCATGCTTACTGCCCAAGAAGAGATGACTGGCATGAATGACCTTGGGGCAAGGTGGGTTGAGGGCCCCCCTAACAAAGGAGACGTGGACAAGAACTAAGCCTGAAGGACCGTACGGTGCTCGCCAACTCAGCCCAGGCCAAGAGAGGGTGCGCTCCACCTCACCCTCACCTTTCAGCCTTCACCTCCGTCTGTCCTGCCACTGCCTATCTTCCCAAAGGCCTGACAAGGCTTGACTCCATGACTGCCCAAGCCCTTCCCAGAGGTCTCAGGAAAGCACTCCTGAATTCCCTTGGTCCTTAGATCCTGAGGAAAGGTGGACTCTTCCCTAGAGCTGACCCAAGCAGAAGTCCAGAAATGGCTTTGTTGGTGGGCAAGGCTACTCTCACCTTCATCTCAAAGTAGAATACGAGTTGCTATTGTTTGAATGTGTCCCCTGAGAATTCATGTGGTAAAATTTGGTGGGCCAGGTCAACAGAAGTTAACATGGTGCGGAAAGTAAGGCAGCTGGGTACCACATGGCTGACTGTGTGGTTCGAGTCCTGGATCCTGCAGCTTGAAAAATATGCTGGCCAGTGCATGTGTGTGTGCCCTAAATACTGAGAGGAGAGTGAAGAAGGAATTGCAGCATAGCCATCCCACATGAGGGGTGATTTTTCACTTTCTCTCTCTCTCTCTCTCTCTGTCTGGCAAGCACACACACCCTATAGCAAACTAAAAAAGAAAAGAAAAGAAAAGAAAAGAAAAGAAAAGAAAAGAAAAGAAAAGAAAAGAAAAGAAAAGAAAAGAAAAAGAAAGATGAGACGTTGTGAAGGTATTAAGAGGGCAGAAACTTAATCCGACCATGGGATTAAGAGGCAGAGCCTTCAGGGGACAATGAGGATTAGATAAGGTTATCAGGGTGGAGCTCCCCTCTGAATCCTGGGGGGTTTCAAGAAGAGGGAATGAGAACACCTTCTTCAGTCGCCGCTTCCGCCAGTACCTGAAGGCTTTGCTGGCTGCGGTGCTCCGACGGCGCCTGGCACCTGATGCTTCACGGGCCTCGTTGTCCAGCTGCTCTGAGAACAGCATGCTTACTGCCCAAGAAGAGATGACTGGCATGAATGACCTTGGGGCAAGGTGGGTTGAGGGCCCCCCTAACAAAGGAGACGTGGACAAGAACTAAGCCTGAAGGACCGTACGGTGCTCGCCAACTCAGCCCAGGCCAAGAGAGGGTGCGCTCCACCTCACCCTCACCTTTCAGCCTTCACCTCCGTCTGTCCTGCCACTGCCTATCTTCCCAAAGGCCTGACAAGGCTTGACTCCATGACTGCCCAAGCCCTTCCCAGAGGTCTCAGGAAAGCACTCCTGAATTCCCTTGGTCCTTAGATCCTGAGGAAAGGTGGACTCTTCCCTAGAGCTGACCCAAGCAGAAGTCCAGAAATGGCTTTGTTGGTGGGCAAGGCTACTCTCACCTTCATCTCAAAGTAGAATACGAGTTGCTATTGTTTGAATGTGTCCCCTGAGAATTCATGTGGTAAAATTTGGTGGGCCAGGTCAACAGAAGTTAACATGGTGCGGAAAGTAAGGCAGCTGGGTACCACATGGCTGACTGTGTGGTTCGAGTCCTGGATCCTGCAGCTTGAAAAATATGCTGGCCAGTGCATGTGTGTGTGCCCTAAATACTGAGAGGAGAGTGAAGAAGGAATTGCAGCATAGCCATCCCACATGAGGGGTGATTTTTCACTTTCTCTCTCTCTCTCTCTCTCTGTCTGGCAAGCACACACACCCTATAGCAAACTAAAAAAGAAAAGAAAAGAAAAGAAAAGAAAAGAAAAGAAAAGAAAAGAAAAGAAAAAGAAAGATGAGACGTTGTGAAGGTATTAAGAGGGCAGAAACTTAATCCGACCATGGGATTAAGAGGCAGAGCCTTCAGGGGACAATGAGGATTAGATAAGGTTATCAGGGTGGAGCTCCCCTCTGAATCCTGGGGGGTTTCAAGAAGAGGGAATGAGACCAGAGCAGAGACACATGGACACAGACACACGTGCTCCTGCCCTCTGCCATGTTGTGGTGTAGCAAGAAGATCCTCACCAGATGCAGGCACCATGCTCTTAGACTTCTCAGCTTCCAAAATCAAGAGCTACATAAACCTCTATTTTCTTAAATTGCCCAGACGCAGATCGTTCTGGCATTAGCCACACAGCGATGTAGGATATGAATGTTTGCAGCAGTTAATCTCTGTGAAAAATAATCCACTCTGCCTCAGGTGCCTGAAATTCCACCATTTAAGAATCATCCCTGGTCTTGTTTTGTTATTAGCTGTCTTCAGAGAGGATACACTTAGTAGGCTTTTCCTCTGAGGCCCTGATGAGAGGGAGAAAGTATCTGGTGCAGGAAGGAGGACTTGAGGGCCAAGTGATAATACAAGTGGCATGGCAACTGGCCCCACAGGAAAGGTGCTACGATTGCATTCTGGGACCTCTCTGAACACGCCGGCACATGGGTGCATGCCTGTGCCCTGAGACTGGGGGTGGACCCTGGTGTGAGGACTCTGCTTGCCTGTCTGTCTCTCTCTCTCATGGAAGAAATAAACTTTAGAAAGAAAAAATAATAATCTTGTTTAGAAAGAAAAGAAATGAGGGATTAGGGGCAGAACTTCTGAGTCAGGGCATTCTTACTGTCTCAGTCTTCTTACTGCCGTGAGGGCTCCACCACACTGTCCCCAGCACTCTGGGTGCAGGGGGTCTCAACCACAGTATCATGGGCCCCTCCCCTGCCAACAGGTAAGCAGTGGGCTTTTACACGCACAACCTATGCTGGGGTGCTCACTGCTTCTTGAGAGGCCCATTGCTTCAGTGGACACCCCCAACTGTGAGATGGTACACTCATAGGCACTTCACTCCTGATCCACTGAGGTCCCCTTCCATCCCAAGCACACCCTCTGAGGCCTCACTCCTGATCCACTGAGGTCCCCTTCCATCCCAAGCACACCCTCTGCGGCTTCACTCCTGATCCACTGAGGTGCCCCTCCATCCCAAGCATGCCCTCTGAGGCCCATGATGGCCCACCGAGGTCTGCACAGTTGAGACTTCCTGGTCCTGATTTTGTAGATTCAGGCCCTCATCCCTGCTCCTGCCTACCCCTATGTCCATATTCCCTTAGGTGCGGGGCAGAGAAGGTGACACAGCACCAAGGTCTGGGTAGGCCCTAGATTTATGAAGACCCCTTCCCACTCTACCCTCCGCCCCCATGCCCAGGGCTAGGCAAGCTCCCCATGGCAGACTGCCTGCTTTCTAGCCTCTTCTCCTCTTGCGTCCCCAGCCTGACTCTTCTCCTTGGGCTCCTTGCCCTTGTGGAACGGGATGAGCTACTCTAGCTTCTCCTAGCCCGGCAGAGCTCCAGCAGACTCTAAGCAGACATCATTGTTTGAGGACAGGTAAACCCAGAGAAAAGCAGGCCCTGGCTTGGGGTCACACAGTGAGTTGGGGACTCCTACCCCCCAGCTCAGGTCCCTAATCACTCTAATATCCTGTTATCCTGACAAAATACAGGGCATAACAGAAAGGCTCAGGAGAAAGGAAGCGACCGAAGAGGTGGGAGAGGAGTAGGAGAGAGGCCCACTAGCTGGTCCTGGCTGGGGAGTCCATGCTGGTCTACTTTCCCCAAGACCCTCTGTCCAGCTCCCATAGTCATTCTCCATCCTGTCCCAGTTCCGGCCAGGGCCAGGCATCAGTCAGACGCAGCTCTGGCAGAGATACCCTCTCTCACCCTCTCCTGGCCCTGCTGAGCAGGCCTGGCAATAGGAACTGTGCCAGCTTCGTATGCCAAAAGCTGAGGCCAGGGAGGGAGAGGAAATGATTTGAAGACACAAAGAAAACTAGCTGAGATTAGAAGTCAGGTTTCCACAATTTAATCCACGTTTAGAGACTTGGGGGTCAGAGATGGATGAATAAGAGAACATGCCCCAGTCTGGGGCAGGGAGCAGGAGGAAAAAACAAAAAGGCAGGAAGCAATCACACATAACAGGTGTTGGGATCCATCCAGTACTGGGGGAGCTCCAGGGTGGAGGCCATTTCTGGCGAGAGGGTGGGGTGAGCAAAATCCAGGAAGGCTTCCAGGAGTAGTAGCACTGGGGCTGGTAGTACAAGCACTGCCTCTACTTTAGGGGTGGTTCTATTGGAGAAAGTTGGCAAAGCTGAACTGTGATGGCGGTGGTGCAACTGGACCAATGTAGGGAAAAAGGAAAGGTCATGAGGCCTCTCTGAGCATGTCCAGCATGAATGCCTTCGATCTCAGCTGGCTGGGGCTGGGGCAGATTGTGGCATGGAGACCCTGTCTACTGGGGGTGCTGCCTATCTCTCTCTCTCTTTCTCTCTCGCATGTGAAACATGAATGAATACACTTTTGAAAAGACACCTCTGGTAGCAGTGTGAACAGAGGGCCTGAAAGGCCTGGATGGACAGGAGTGTAGAGGGCACAGGTGTAAGAATGGCAGTCAGGTCAGGGTGGACACTTTCAGAGGGGGCTGAGCTGACAGGAGAGAGGAGGAGGAGAAGGCGCCTCTGGATCTCCCACGGGGAGCCTGGTGGGTGACAGTGTGCTGAGCAGGGAGAGGCAGGGAAATCAGGAGGACAGAGTGACTCAGGGCAGAGGCTAAGTTGTGCATGGGTCAAGCTGAGTCAGAGGTGTTACGAGACTCCCATGCAGAGAGCAGGAGGGGGGTAGGTGAAAGCTCTGAGCTCAGCAGTGGTTGTGGAAACCAAGGGAGGGCCAAGACCACCCCAAGGGGGGAGAACAGAAAGGAGACAAGGACACCGAGATGGGACCTTACATCACTCCAATACCAAAGGCTGCATTTCTCTGAACCTGGGCTCTTTAGTGTGGGAGCGCCTAGCCACTTGGGGTTAATGAGCCTATGGGAGGTGGCTAGTCTGAACCAAGAAGTACTGTAAGAATAAAGTACATTCCTGATTCCAACAGGGTGGAAAAAAGATTGTACAAATATGTCACTAATATGCTTTAAATTGATTGTGTGTTGAAATGCTAACATTTTGGCTCTACCGGGTTAAGTCGAATACATTCTACAAATGAATTTCATGTTTCTTTTGGCTTTTTAAAATGCGTGTCCTAGGAAATGAAAGATGATGCCCCTGACTCGCTCAAATTTCTACTGGATGACACTGTTCTAGAACCTCAATTCTACAGGATGGAACATTATTGGGGAGAAAACACAACGGGGTAGGAGGGTGACGGCTCGCATGTGACAGATGCCACGTTACTCACGGAAACAAGTCTCTACACAGCAGGACTGCTCGAGGCAGACAGCATCTCCAAAACTGAATTGCCCACAGATTCCCCTTCCACTGGACTTCCTGAGGGAGGAGGGTTCTGCAAAACTTCTCAGGAGAGATGATGCTTTAAAGAGAGATGACAAGGAGGTCAGGGCGTAAGAAACAATCAGAACAGAGGTAGAGGGTGCCTCAGAACCAGAGGGAGGGCCAGTCAGTGGGGGACTGTGGCTGCAGAGGGGTGAGAGGAGGTAGGAGATCCCAAGCAAGCCCCTCTGGCCAGGCCAGCAGCTGGACTGACTGAGCTCACTCCGTAGGCTGGAGGCGGTAGCGAAAACGCACACTGTGGCTGGGTTGGATGGTGCCAAAACCCCAGCGCTGCGGGTCCATAGGGGGCACGGGAGTGTCAGGATCCACCAGCTCCAGGTCAAAGTATCTGACCATGAGTAGGACAAACAGCTTCATCTCACTGAAGGCAAAGAACCTCCCCGGGCAGACGGAGACTCCTGCGCCCCAAGGCATGGTGTAGTGGTGGATCTTCTTGCCCGCCTTGTAGAAATCCACTTTTCGGCTGCCATTGGGGTTGAGGAAGCGATTGTACTTGAAGGCAGTGGGGTCGGGGTGGATTTCAGGGTCCATGTGCACGGAGAGGTAGGGGAAGAGGGCCACGACGTCTCCATGGCGGAACAGGTACTCCTTCTCACTGGCCGTCTTCAGGGTGTAGTCTTCGTGCACTCTCCTGTAGAGGGTGGGGGCTGCCCCCAGGCGCAGCGTCTCCTGGATCACACTGTCCAGCACTGGAGTGCATTGCAAGGCACTCAATTCGAAGACAAAGTACTGGTTGGCCTCTAGCCTGGCCTCACGCAAGACCTGAGTGGCCTCTTCCCTCACAGCCTGCATGGCTTCTGGGTGCTTCAAGAGGAACAAGAGGGCCCAGAATGAGGTAGGCCCTGTGTTCCCCTGGGAGGCCCACAGCATCATGAAGTTGAACTTGTCCTGCATAGCTGGGGTGACGCCCCCCTCTCTCAGATGCCGAAGCATGTAGTGTATCCAGCTGCTTACACCGTCCCTCTCTGGGAAGTGTTCCACAGACAGCATCTTGTGAAAGAGCTGCTGGAGTTGGCCCACAGCTAGCCACTCCCGGGGCCACAGCAGGGAGTAGACAAACCGAGGGAAGAGAAGGTCGAACTTGCGGAACTGCACGAATAGCTCCTCGGCCTGCAGCAGGTCCTGCTCCTTGTCCTCTGTGCAGCCAAACAAGCTCAGGAAGCCAGCCTTGAACAAAATGCGATAGCAGAAGTGAAAGAGGCTGTCCTCCTGCCAGCGGTCAGCACCTCGACTCCGGCCGGTGGGCCCCAGCATCACCAAGGACAGGCAGTTCAGCATGGCCTTATTGAGATCCTTCAAGCCATCCCCCATCAGATACTTAGTGCTGGCTGAGCGGATCATCTGGTGGTCCCCCTGCCCTGCACTGTACCCAAATACCTTCAGCACCAGCTCTTCTGCATACTGCACGAAGTCCAGTTTTCTTTCCACATCCTTGAGGATGGGGCCGAAGGAAAGGGGATCCATGACAAAGGTGAAGTACTGGCCCCCTAGCTGCACAGTGAACACATCCCCGTGCTTGGCTCGCATGTGCTTCAAGAATTCAAACATATTTTTCCGGAAGGGTATGACATGGCCCAGCCAGGGCCAGGGCCCCTTATCCAGAGGTGGCTCGTGGGGCCTCTGCTGTCGAAACAGCCCCGGTAGGCACAGGTACCCTGCAATAACCACCAGCAGGACTCCTAGCACTGGACCCCAGAGCACCATGGCTATGCTCCTGCAGGGTAAGCTCCAGACTGCTGTGCGGTTCTCCAGGTGCCAGAAGAGCTTTGGAAGGTCTTGACAAGCCAAGAATGAAAAGGCCTGTCCTCCTGGACCTTGCCCTGTCACTGCAAGTTACAGTAAATAACCGAATGTGATCGTTCCTGGGAACCAAAATGTTCCCTGCGGCTAACATATGACCACACCTAGTCACATGGGAAGAGTAGGAGGTAGCTAGGTGACAGCCAAGCGGGAAGCCTCTAGCTATAGTCAACAACCGGTTCAGCAGCTTCACCCTTCCCACAGACCTTCTCAGACTCAGTTCTGATAGCTTGTCTCTGTCTACCTGCAACCCACTCCGACCCCCACGACTCCCTGACCATTTACACCTTTCCTTATTCACGCATTCGTCAACTCACTCAGTAGACATGCACCAAGCACTTCTGGGGACCAACAGTTAGCATAATGGCTATGTCGCTGGACTCCCACGTAGTTGACTGGGGTTTGAGTACCGGACCCGGTGGCTTAAACTCATGCTGGGAGTGTGTGCATGCATGCCCAAGATCCCGAGAGGAGAATGGAGGTGAAGGGATCGTGGCGTGGCCATCCCCCCTCGGGGGTGATTTCTCGCTTTGTCTCTCTGTCTCTGTGTCTGTCTGGAGAGCACACGTGCCCTATAGCAAAACCTCTCCAAAAAAAGAAAAAAAAAAAAAATGTACCAAGCACTTCTAAAGTGTCACACCCACCTCTTCCTCATCTTTAAGATTCAACTAAAGTTCCCATTCCTAGTTACCCACCCCGTTACTTAACCTCACTGTGCCTGCCTTCATCTGTGAAATGGGAATAATACCCTGCTGTTGTGAGGCGAAGACAGGTAATGCACAGAAAGCATTTAACGCTGGGCCCAGCTGAGGTTAGTGCTTGATATAGGTTCGCCTGTATCTGAAAGGCTTCTCATTGCTCTGCTCCTCCTCTGGGCTCCTGGGCAGCTCCATACCTACCTCGTCCTCTCCCAAGTCTATGTTGCCCTCTGATCTCTGACATGCTTGCTGAGCGGACGGGGCCACAATGGAGCCAGAGTCATGTCTGCCCCAGCTCCGTCGGCATCGTCACAGTACAGAATGAATACACTGGATGTCCTCCCACAGGGGCTTTGGACATCCTAACTTGAAGGAAAGCAGCATGGAGGCTGGGGCTTTAGGCCTTGGGAAGGCTGAGCTGGTACAGTGCGTGCTGATGCCATTTAGGGGTATAGTATAAATTAGTTCATCTCAGGGGGCCCACAGACCTTCCTAGACTGTGGGTCCTCCACGCAGAGGCTCAGCCTCAGTGCCTGCACCTGTCACCTGGAGTCCTTCCACTGGCCCAATTGCCTCACCTGTATGCTTCTCTAACAAGAAGGCAGAACCTCAACAATGAGAAAGGGCAGGGCTCCATTTTATTAGGACCTAGGCTTGCAGTGCCGTGGGGAACTTCTCTGACATCTGGCATGGGGCACTGGATAAGGTGACTGTTGACCACAGACCTGTGACGTGTCAGGCCTGCCAGCCAGCAGGTTCATGAAGGAGAAAGCTGTGCCATTGACTCCATCGTTTCCGTCACATCCATTGTTGCAACAGGTGAGGGTTAGCCTCAATTCAATCCGTTCTGATAACCCTGAATTACTCTTTAACTTCGCAATGACCTGCAAACAAGGACTTCGGCTCTCTGTGGTTGGGCAACCAACTATGGGGTTTCTGTATGTCCTCCCGAGTGAATGTCCTTTGTCTCGTGCAGTTCTCTCCTGGGCAGGAAGCTGGAACTGCTCACTCTGCCTCCAGGAAGCTCTCTCTGATGGCTGAGACATAAGAATTTAGCACTATCAACTCTTCTCTGGGACTAGCACTTAGCGTAATGGCTATGTCGCTGAACTCCCATGTAGTTGACGGTGGTTCGAGTCCTGGACCCAGTGGCTTAAACTCACACCAGGCGCATGTGTGTGTGCGTGCCCAAGAGCCCGAGAGAATGGAAGAGAAGGGATTGCAGCATGGCCATCCCGCCGTGGGATGATTTCTCGCTTTCTGTCTCTCTGGTGAGGGCACATGTGCGTGGGTGCCCAAAGATCCGGAGAGGAGAATGGAGAAGGGATTGCGGCATGACCATCCCCCCGGGGGTGATTTCTCGCTTTCTGTCTCTCTGTCTCTCTCTGTTTGTCTGGCGATCGCACGCGCCCTATAGCAAAAACCTCTCACCAAAAAAAAAAAAAAAAAGGATCCAGTAAGACACAGTGTGGGCCAAATCCACAGAGCTGAATTTATCCTCCAGTTTAAAGGCCGGTGCACGATTTTACATTCTCTCTCACCTTCGTTATCCACTGTCATCATGGTTGAGCAGCCCCACCTCGCCATGCAACAGGTGCTTTCGGGGCACCCCCCGGCAGGACCCTTTGCAAGAGCCAGGAGTATGCGTGAGTCGGACACAGCCCTGCCCCGGGGGGTTATGGTCTAATCGAGGTAGATGAAAAGGCTGCCATCGTCACTGCGTTAAGAGGTGCGAAGCAGGTCAGGGCGTGCAGGGGCGGGAATCGGGCCGCACGTGGGGCCGCCGGGGCCGGCCCTGGGAGGGAGCCCCGCCCCGATGGCGTGAGGACCGGCGACTCCGCGCGAGCCCAGCTCCGCTCGCCCCGCGCCGGCCTCGGCTGCAGGCTGCCGCCCGGG
>NW_006159958.1:2732342-2734977 GCF_000334495.1 Tupaia belangeri chinensis
GTCCGGGGGCGCGGGCGCGGCGGCCGGGCGGGGCGGCGGAGGGACGGCGGAGCCGGCACCGTCAGCCCGGCAGGACCTGCGTCTCCGTCTCAGTCGCCCTGCAGCGTTTCGGGGTACTCTTCGCTTGCTCCCCTCGTCCGCACATTCCGTGGGGGCACGGGGATGATTGAGTTCTCTAGACCCGGCCCAGGCGGATCTCTGGGCCCCCAATCTCACGTCTTCGCCATCTACAATGTATGTGGCCTGGGCTGCTGCGTGAGCGGGCGCCGCCCGGAGGGTCCTGGTCACCTGCCGTGGTCCGAAGTGGGGCTCTCCGCTGTGCGTCCTCTAGGCTGCGTGCACTGGCTGCTCCCTGCGTCCTGTTTACCCCGTCCTCCAGCTGGGGATCATTGTGATGGCATCCCCCGGGTGTGCCCTCTCCTGCTCGCTGCATGCATCCCCCATCCCGAATGGAGATACAGGCGATCAATGACTTCACTCTGCCTTTACATCAGCGCTCTCTCTTTCTCTCTGTCTCTCTCTGTCTCATACACGCGCGCACACTCACACACACACGGCAGTTGGGCTCCTAAAAGCCTGTTTCAAGGTTAACTGTGCTTACTCCTAACCTGCATTCCGTATCCCAGGAGACAGTGAAACCAATGTAGGATGTAAAAGGCAAACCTGGATTCTTGCCAACTCTCACCAACTTGCTACCTGACCTCGATCATTTCATGCCCCCTCTCTGGGCCTTGCTATTCTTTCTTTTTCCTTTCTTTTTTAAAATTAAAATCACATTTGGTCATTGATTTCTCATTTATTTATTCATGGAGAGTTTTTTTTAAATTATTTTTTATTTATTTTTGCTATAGGGTACGTTCACTTGCCAGAAAGACAGAGACAGAGAAACAGAAAGCGAGAAATCACCCCCCAGAGGGGATGGCAACACCACAATCCCTTCTCCATTCTCCTCTCGGGATGTTGGGCACGCATGCACACGCACCCGGCCTGAGCTTAAGCCACCGGGTCCAGGACTCGAACTTCAGTCAACTACATGGGAGTCCAGCAACACAGCCATTATGCCAACTGCTGGTCACTATTCTTTTCTTTTTGGCAAGATTTTTGCTATAGGGTGCATGCGCTCACCAGAGAGACAGAGAGAGAGAAACACACACACACAGATGGAAAGCAAGAAATCACTCACACACACCCCCCCAGGGGTGATGACCATGTCACAATCCCTTCTCCATTCTTCTCTCAGGGTCCTAGCTAGCATGCATAGACACACACACCTGGTGTAATTTTGAAGCCACTGGGTCCAGGACTTGAACCGTGGTTGCACATGTGGGAGTCCAGCAGCATAACAGCTACGCGTCTCCTGGTCCGTGGGTCTTGCTATTCTGATAGGACAAAGCAGGAGGCTGAATTTGAGGTACTTACCAGCAGTGAGTTGCTGTTATAAAGGCACTGGGTTGTGCATTCACTAAGAGGCTAAGGGATATGATGGCTTATAGGGAGAGAGGATGGAAAACTAAAAGATGGACATTGGGCTCCTGTCCAGTGCATGGCTCCGTACTGATCATCCCCATTGTCACCAAGACCATCACCATTCTTATTTTGAAAACTGTGAGCTAAGTATTCTGTTAAATGCTTTGCATTTATTATGCCATTTAATGCTTGTATTAACCTGTGCCAGGAGGGCCCCAAGACCATCCACACATTCAGGGATTGCCTAGAACTCAAGGGACTCATAGTTGTAGTCATGATTAAGATTTATTGCAGTCGTATATTAAAGATACAAAACTAGATCATAAGAAAAGACAGGGACCAGCAGCTGGCACACATGCCCTATAGCAAAAACCTCTCAAAATAAAATAAAGTCTGAGAGAATCCATGTGCATACTCCTTCCGTGAGGGATCACACAGAGCTCACTTCTCCCTTAGCAATGAAGATGCAGCCACACCCAAGTCATGTTTCTGCCCAGGGAAGCCAGTTAGAGAGTCAATGGCTGGGGCTTTATTGGGGGCTGATCAGGTAGGCACCCTCTGCCTAGCACAGACCAAAATTCTGAACTTCTAGTTGGAAAGCAGGTGTTAAGCATAAATCATGGGTTTTTGTACAATTAGTCAACTTTCCCGTACGGGTTAAGTGTTGACTACCCAGTTGACGCTCCAAATACGAATTTCCCAGATGCCGGCCATACAAGTCTTTTCAGTCTCTAATCTGCTGCGTTAATGCCTTTATGCAAAAGTCTACAAAGTGGCACCTTCATTCAACAGAAGAAAAAATTGAGTTAGAGACTTCACGAGAGCCAGAGGTGGTGTGGTGGTCGAGAGCGCTGAACTCCCATGTGGCCAACCATGGTTCGAGTCCCGGACCTGGCGGCTTGCTTTCTCACTCTCTCTCTCTCTCGGGTCAAATTAAAATAGATAAATAAATAAAATTAAATTAAATAATTCTTAAAAAAAAAAATAGAAGTCAAGAGGTTAGTAACTTGCCCAAAGTTGTACCACTAGTAAGTGGTGTAGCCAGGATTCAAATCAATCTGTTTACTTCAGGACTGGAGTTTTTCTCCATCCATTGTGCCATCTTGCCTGTTCTAGGACCTTCCTCAAATCCCTTGCACTTGTTCTTTCTGCCCGAAATGTTCTTTCC
>NW_006159958.1:2734996-2735719 GCF_000334495.1 Tupaia belangeri chinensis
TTGTGTCCTTTCATCCTTAAGGCCTTAACTCAAATTTCACCTTACCGGAAGAACCCTCCTTGCCCCTTCCTATGTAAAGTAGCACCTCCCTTTAGATATTTTGTAGCACATTACCCTACTTTAGGTTTCTTTTTTTTTTTTTGGAGAGGTTTTTGCCGTAGGGCGCATGCACTCACCAGACAGACAGAGACAGACAAAAAGCGAGAAATCACTCCCCACCCCCCAGGGGGGATGGCCACGCCGCAATCCCTTCTCCTCCATTCTCCTCTCGGGATCTTGGGCACGCATGCACATGGTCCTGGTGTGAGTTTAAGCCACCGGGTCCAGGACTTGAACCATAGTTGACTACATGGGAGTCCAGCAACATAGCCATTACACTAACTGCTGGTCCCGCAAGCCCTAATTTAGTAGTTGTGGACACCTAGGAGCAGCTCCTCCAACAGACTGCCCATTTAACACAGAAATTGCTGGTAGCAAGACTGTGACCAAAAGAAGAGCATTGAATGAAAAGAATATTGTCCCGTTCCTTGTTCTTGCGGGGGCAGGGATGTAGATCAGGACTGCCATTTACTATTGCTCTGAGGACAAAGCATGCCTCACATTGCAGGGAGAGCCTCAAAAACATTCAGGAGAAAACATTTCCAAAGCTTTATCAGGGGGCGCGGCGGTGGCGGCGGCGGCGGCACCTGCCCGGCCCCCAGGGCCGACACGGCCAGGGCTCTG
>NW_006159958.1:2736924-2738544 GCF_000334495.1 Tupaia belangeri chinensis
TAAGAATTGGAAAATTATTTGCTGAGAACATGTATGTCGATGTGCTTGATTGAGCCAATGCACAGTGTATTTTGGATGGAAAATTCATTTGTGTGTTGTGATGGTGTATAGTGAATTAATGTAGAAAATGAATAAATTTTTAAAAAAATAAAAATAAATTTAAAAAATAAAGCAATAATTTAGCATTAAAAAAAAAAAAAAGCTTTATCAGGGGACCAGCAGTTCGCATAATGGCTATGTCGCTGAACTCCCACATAGTCTCCCACATAGTCGATTGCGGTTCAAGCCCCGGACCCGGTGGCTTAAAAATCACGCCGGGCGCGTGTGCGTGCATGCCCAAGATCCCGAGAGGAGAATGGAGGAGAAGGGATTGCGGCATGGCCATCCCCCCTGGGGGGTGATTTCTCGCTTTCTGTCTGTCTCTCTCTGTCTTTCTAGCGAGTGCACTCGCCCTATAGCAAAAAGCTCTCCAAAAAAAAAAGCCTCATCAGAATGAAATATCCATTCAATCTGTTTATCAAAGTGTTTGCATTTCCTGTTTCAAGGAGGTATAGCAGTAACAAGTTGTGAAGAAAGAGGAAAAGATTTCCTGCTGTATGGGTCACAGGAATCTAGAATGGAAAAAATCGGGGCTAGGAAAACACATTTTAGTGTACAGTTCCATAGTCCATATCAATAAATCATCTGTTGTAGGCTTACCATATGCAAGGTACTATTTTCAGCACCGTGGTGGAGACATTTAGATGGATTTAAAAGTCATTTTTAAAGGAGTTTGTAGTCTATTGAGAAAAATGAAGTGTTTGCATGCCAGATGTACCATCGTGAACACCCAAATATCAGTGGATTCTCAAAGTAGTGTCATACCCAGGTAGGAAAAGGGAACAGAATAGGGGGAGTCATGAAAAACAAGCCATTTCAGTCGGATTACTATGGGTGTATAGAGTCAGGTTATGAGTGGAAATGAACTTCAGGCAAAGGAGACAGTATGGAAAAAAGGCAGCTAAAGAGCTGGTGAGAGGGACCAGCAGTTAGCGTAATGGCTATGTCGCTGGACTCCCACGTAGTCGACCGCGGTTCAAATCCCGGACCCGGTGGCTTAAACTCACTCCGGGCGCATGTGTGTGCGTGCCCCAGATCCTGAGAGGAGAATGGAGGAGAAGAGATTGCGGTGTGACCATCCCCTCTGGGGGGTGATTTCTCGCTTTCTGTCTCTCTGTCTCTCTCTGTCTGTCTGGCGAGCGCATGCGCCCTATAGCAAAAAAAACTCTCCAAAAAAAGAAAAAAAAAAAAAAAGAGCTGGTGAGATGTGCATGAAGAAAAAAATTCACTTTGCCTGATTTTGGGGGAGCAGAAACAACTCAGGCAAACCTGGAACGTAGATTCCCAATGGGCGTGCTATCTGGTCAACGGACCTTGAATTCACTCTCACATCAAGCAGTTCACTGCTGTAGCCTTCAGAGCAGCTTGGAGTGGCCGGGAGATTGTATATCCCCTCGCCCCACTTAATGACAAGGAGAACTTTGTGAAATACTTGATTAGACTTCCGCTGCAATTGGCAGTAAAGCATCTAAATGGGAATTTTTCCTTTTTTTTTTTTTTTTTTTTTTTTTTTGGTTTTTG
>NW_006159958.1:2738770-2744943 GCF_000334495.1 Tupaia belangeri chinensis
ATGTCTCTCTCTGTCTGTCTGGCGAGCGCACGCGCCCTACAGTGAAAATCTCTCCCAAAAAAAAAAAAAAAAAAGAAAAACAGAGAGAGACAGAGAGACAGAAAGCGAGAAATCACCTTCCAGGGGGGATGGTCACGCCGCAATCCCTTCTCCTCCATTCTCCTCTCGGGATTTTAGGCACGTATGTACATGTGTCCGGCATGAGTTTAAGCCACTGGGTCTGGGACTCGAATCGTTGTCGGCTACAGGGGAGTTCAACGACATAGCCACTACGCTAACTGCTGGTCCCTTAAAGCTAGAGAATATTGACCCGGTTATGCAGAGATTGGATTTGTATCCTTTATCTGTGTCTCGTGGCACTTCCTAACAATCGCTATCATCCTTGTGACAGCTATGCAGAAGGATCTGGCAAAACAAGCCGTCTTCCAGATGGCTTGAAGTGTCTTGAATTCACCTGAAAAACAGATCTCCTTTATGAGGGAGTCGAGGACTACTGAAGACTTTTTTTTTTTTTCTTTTAAATCAGGGGAGTGAAAGCTTTAGGAAGGTTAATCTAGCGGTAATGTATTTGAGATTAGGAAAAAATAGAATTCTCAATGAGTATGGGGACATAGGAAGAGTTAATAAGAAAATGTAAGGTAGGAAAAAGTTACTAAGCTTTTTGTTTCCCCCAAAAGAGAAGGAGGAAGAACCTGGAAACTAGGTAAGTGCATTTTAAGTGGGATAAAGATTAACAGAAGGCATTGGGTAGGATAATTTGGGGGCAGAATAACTGGAAGGCACGTCCAGAGTGACATCAGAAGCTGGTGGAATAGAAAGCATCAGGCCTCCGTCTCTCCATCTTCTCCACCTACGACAGTTGTACTGGCAGAAGTGTCCGAGGTGACTATTTCGGAACTCCGGAGTCCATTCGAATGCTTGCAGCTCCCAGAGGGAATGCTTGTCTGGTAAATTCTGGCTATTGATGGTCAATTTCAGTCTTCGCTTGATAGTGGCTACCCAACCCCCAGCTCCATGGTAGGCAGCTGTGGCATGTGTCTCATGCAGCTTGCTGGTGCCAGGGTGGGAAATAAGGACTTGTTCTCCAAATATCCGAGTTCTAATTGCTGATAGCTACTTCTGACCAGTGAGGTGCAAACATTAGGTTGACTGCTATGGGCTGAAACAGGTTCCAGGTCACTTAAATGAGCTGCAACTATACATTTTGTTTTGTTTTGACACTAAAAAACAAGTGCATATATGGGGGGATTTAGAGAGCCACTGACTAAAGAGGAAAAGAAACAGATTATGAAAAAACTTAAACTTTCACCACAAGGTGATCCATAGCACAGACATATCCTAAAATAAAAATTTTAAATCAAACTCTAGAAGATGAAAATGTAATTTCGAGAGTTATCACAATATAAAACTAAAATGTGCAGTTCGAACAGCAACAATGACACCAACAATAACAAACCATGAGGTATACAAAGAAATAGGAATAGATAGCCTATTGAAAGAAACAAAACAAGTCAACAAAAATGTACTTGAGGAAGCCCAGACACTGGACTTACTAGACAGAGATTTTAAAGCTACTGTCTTAAACATGCTTACAGAGCTAAAGGAAAACAGGGACAAAGATGAAAACGATGCATGAATAAAATCAGAGCTTAAACATGCTTACAGATCTAAAGGAAAACAAGGACAAAGACAAAAATGATGCATGAATAAAATCAGAATATCTGGGACCAGCAGTTAATGTAATGTCTATGTCACTGGACTCCCGCGTAGTCGACCGCGGTTCATGTCCCGGACCCGGTGGCTTAGAACTCACGCTGGGCACATGTGCGTGCGTGCCCAAGATCCCGAGAGGAGAATGGAGGAGAAGGGATTGTGGCGTGGCCATCCCCCCTGGGGGATTTCTCGCTTTCTGTCTCTCTGTCTCTGTCTGTCTGGCCAGCGCACATGCCCTATAGCAAAAGCCTTTCCAAAAAAAAAAGAAAATCAGAATATCAATAAAGAGCTAGAAATTATGAAAAGGAACAAAAAATTGGAGCTGAAAAGTACAATAACTGAAAGAAAAATACACTAGAGGGGCTTAAAAGTACAGTTGCACAAACAAAAATTAATCTGCAAACATGAAAATAGGATAACTGAAACTATCAAATTGAAGGAACAGAAAAACAGATGAAGAAAAAGTGAACAGTCTAAGTCCCTGTGGGACACCATCAAGCAGATCAATATATGCATAATGGGAATCCCAGCAGAAGAGAGAAAGAGAAGAAATAACGTTTGAAAAAATAATGTCTGGAAACTTCTTAAATTTGATCAAAGATGTGAATCTACAAATCCAAGATATTCAACAAACTCCAAGTAAATTAGACTCAGAGAGACCCATACTAAAACACATAATAAACCGTCAAAATTCAAGACAGAGAAGGCAGCTTCAAAGTAGCAGGATGGAAGCACCTCATCATATACTAGGGACCCTCAATACGATTATCAGCCAAGAAACAGTGGAGTCCAGAGGCAGTGTTTTGATATATTCAAAGTTCTGAAAAGAGCAAAAGAAGGGGAAAAAAATCCTGACAACTGAGAATTCTGTACCTGAAAAAACAGTCCTTAAAAAATAAAGGAAAACTTGGGACTGGCAGGTGGCATGGTGGTTGATGTGCTGGACTCCAACATGGCTGACCATGGTTTGGGTCCCAGACCTGTTGACTTGCTTTCTCTCTCTCTCTCTTTCTCTCTCTCTCTCTCGTCAAATTAAAAAATAAATGAATGAATAAATAAAATTAAATAATTATTTAAATAAAATAAAGGAAATCTGAAGATATTCTCAAATGAATGAAAACTGAGAGTTTGTTTCCACTAGACCTGCCCTGAAAGAAATGTTGTTGTGCTCTCTTGTTTTTCCTTCCTGGTGTTCAAAGATTCCTTCTTTTTATAATTTCCTTTCTGTTTATAGAACTTCTTTTAGGCCCTATTTTAGGGTAAGTCTGCCAGTGACAAATCCTCTTAGTTTTTAATTCATCTGAGAACATCTTTCCTGAAGGATATTTTCACTGGGTATAGAATTCTGAGTTGACAATTCTCCATTGTCTCCTACCTGATGAGGCATGAAGCTTTCTGCTCCATCTTCCTCAGAATATAGCTATAGACTATAACCCTACTTAGCCGCAGTTCAAGACTGGCTCCTCAACAATGAGGTATTTCACAACTTGTGTTGCTGTCTTCCAGCTCTCTCTCTCTTTTTTTTTTTTTTTGGTGTCATCCCTTCACTGGGTGGGACAGAACTGGAGAACTTGTCTGCTTGGCTACTCTTCCCTTTGCTGTCTATGTGAATAATACATTGCATGGCTCTAATAGTAGCTATTGTATTTTTATGAGCCAAATTAGTCAGGTCCTGGCCTTGCCGGTTGCTATGTGTTTGACAGAAGGAACAATGGAAGGGGTAAAATTATAGGTAAATTTAGAATACCATCTATTCATCTTCTCTTTACTTTTCTAAAAGTTTTGAACCAAAACAATGTTTAGAGCCATAAGATACCTACTGGTGGATCATTAGCTAGTAATTATACATCTCTAGAGCTTTTTATTGTGAGCCAAATCCTCATTAATATATTTTCACCTTGGGACCAGCCACCTTGGGCTATGTCACTGAATTCCCATGTAGCCGACCACGGTTTGAGTCCCGGACCCGGTGGCTTGAACTCACGCCGGGTGCATGTGCGTGCGTGCCCAAGATCCCAAGAGGAGAATGGAAGAGAAGGGATTGTGGTGTGACCATCCCCCCTGGGGGGTGATTTCTCACTTTCTGTCTCTCTGTCTCTCTCTCTGTCTTTCTGGTGAGTGCACGCGCCCTATAGCAAAACCTCTCAAAAAAAAAAATATATATATATATAGTCACCTATTCGTGTTCTCCATCTTGTCCCCAAGAAAATGAGAACCTCTGTTTTCTTTAAAATTTATTTACTTGCTTATTTTTATTTTATTTTTTTTCCCATTTGTTCATGGTGAAACAGATTGAGGATTCAAACCAGAGACACCATATAAGATACAGTTTCTCTTGAGCAACACGCAGAGCCAACCTAAGTGAGCTTCTCTTGTATGGAAAATAATCTTGGAATCGATCCTGAAGGCTCTGGTAGGCCTGTGTGCAAAGTTTGTTGGGCATAACCCATAAAACAGCTCTCACAGTTTGGAGTCTTGTGCGTTTAGTTTTCCTAGGCTAACCTACCTAGTGGTCATCTCCATGGTAAGAGTCGCTGCTTCCTTTGAGAATTTATGAGCTTTCTTGGTATCTTTCTTCTTCTTCTTTTTTTCTTTGGAGAGGTTTTTGCTATGGGGCGCATGCGCTCGCCAGACAGACAGAGAGACAAAAAGCGAGAAATCACCCCCTAGGGGGGATGGCCACGCTGCAAGCCCTTCTCCTCCATTCTCTTCTCGGGATCTTGGGCACGCACGCACACGTGCCCGGTGTGAGTTTTACCCCACCGGGTCCAGGACTTGAACCGCGGTCGGCTACATGGGAGTCCAGTGACATAGCCATTACGCTAACTGCTGGTCTCATCTTTCTTGGTATCTTTTTAAACACAAACAAATCCCAGGAGCCCATCTGAGGTCTCCTTTGTTCTGCGATTTTTCACAGGTATGGTATTTCTAGTGCTCAGCATCTGAGAAGCGCTTAAGGCATCTGAGTACCTGAGCCCATGGACCAGAATGCCCGTGAAGCAGACATCTTCCAACCTTGTTCACCCTGGAAAACTCAATATTCAAATGCGCAACTGTCAGATCAAGCAGAAAAGTAGAACTCCAATCCACAATCTGCAGCGTCCAGTCTAGGAAGCCAATGCATTTTCTGCAGGAAGCACTCCAAGAAGTCAAACTACTCTCTATACCAGTCCAGGAATGAAAACCACCCCTGTAGCAATCAGCCCCCAAACAGCAAGGACTTGATTAACATCTGACAGATGTCTACGAAGTTTTGCCTTTTTTTTTTTTTTTTTTTGGAGAGGTTTTCTCTATAGGGCGCGTGCGCTCGCCAGACAGACAGAGAGAGAGAGACATAGAGACAGAAAGCGAGAAATCACCCCCCAGGGGGGATGGTCACGCTGCAATTCCTTCTCCTCCATTCTCCTCTCGGGATCTTGGGCACGCATGCACACGCGCCCGGCGTGAGTTTTAAGCCACCGGGTCCGGGATGCGAACCGCGGTCGACTACGTGGGAGTCCAGCGACATAGCCATTACGCTAACTGCTGGTTCCCTGCCTTTGTTTTCAATGTTGAACCAAACAGAAAAAGCTAAATATGCTCTCCTAACCTGTCTCATAAGATGCCTGGAGCTTCCATGCCACATTCCAGTCAGGGCACGCCTGAAGGTTCCCACCACCACCCCTCACCCCACCTTTATTATTTTTCTTTTCCCACTGTAAAGCTTTTCCACTCTTCCACCTTCCTTTGAGCCGCTGACTAGTTTGCTATAGCAAGCTCTGAATAAATAGTCTGGTCTTCATTATTTCCACATTTTTTTTTTTTGTAGAGTTTTGTGCTACAGGGCACGTGCACTTGCCAGACAGAGAGAAACAGAAAGCGAGAAATCACCCCCTAGGGGGGATGGCCACACCGCAATTCCTTCTCCGTTCCCCTCTCGGGATCTTGGGCACGCACGCACACGCGCCCGGAGTGAGTTTAAGCCACCGGGTCCGGGACTCGAACCGCGGTCAACTACGTGGGAATCCAGCGACATAGCCATTACGCTAACTGCTGGTCCCCAGGCATATTTATAGACGAAGAAGTGAAGGCGCACTCCGCTCTCTGGGGGTGGAGGGAGTAGTACAGGGAGGCAGGTCCGTGCAGGACAAGTGCAGTCCAGTGAAGCACCTGCTACCTTAGGTCAGCATCCACCGTGCTAGTGTGCAGCGAGCTGGAGAGGAGTGCTGGGCAGGAGCACCAGGAAAGGGTCCCTAAAATACCCTTTCTCTCCGGCGGCGCGCCCCCCAGACCCTCTAGCGGCGTGGTCCGGGGCAGCCGGACTTTGGGGAGAGCTGGACCACCCTCCCTCCTGGAGCGAAAAGGGAGGACCACAGAGACGCTGCGCCCTCCGTCGTCCTAGAGCAGCCGGAGCCGCACGAGGGCCGCGCCCCTGCTTTCCGGGGGCGGAGGGAGCCCCGGCTCCAGCGCTGCGAGCCCGG
>NW_006159958.1:2745044-2747450 GCF_000334495.1 Tupaia belangeri chinensis
GGGGGGCGCGGGGTGAGTGGCGCGGCCGGTGCCTCCAGGCGGGATCAGCCCTGCCCTGGGCTCTAGGCCCAGGTCGGGGGCGTGGCGGGGGCGGGGCGGCGGCCGGGAATTGGGGTACAGCCCGGAGCCGAGGGCCTTGAGGAACAGGCAGGGGGCGGTGTGTATTTGACAGCCCCGTACGTGAGCTGGCAGCGGGTGTAGACGTGCGGTCGCGCGGGCTTGAGCTGGGCGCCGGAGCAGAGGTGTTCGCAGAGCGCAACTGCAGCGCCGAAAAGCCGGGGTTTCCGGGAGCGGCTTAGAGAGCTGGTCCTGTTGGAGCTGGGTCTTAGGGAACTGCAGTTCGCGGGTGCAGGAGGGAAGACTAGGGGAGCTGCAGGGGCAAGGGCACACCCCTTGGAGGGGAGAGGAGTTTGGGTTCCCAGCAGAATGGCGAGAGGATGGGGGGCTATGGGGGTGGCTACAGATGAGGCGGGGAGGGAAGTTGGTCTCTGACAGTGAGAGGCGTTGTCTGCCGTGCCAAGCGTTTGGACTTTGTGAGACAGGCAAAGGTGAGCCAGCCAAAGCCTGCGAGCCCTGGAGTGCTGGATAAATCTCTGGGGTCTCTGCAGGGCCAGGGCTGACCTGAAGTGGACCAGACCTGGCTCTTCCATAATATGGAGAGTGAGAACCTTGAACAGGACGCTGGCTGGGAATTGTAGGAAGTCTTGATAACTGTACATTAGTACTGTGTGTATTTCTTTCTTTTTTTACTTTTAAAAATAATTTAATAATAATTATTTTTTTAATTTGCTATAGGGCATGTGCATTCGAGAGAGAAGAGAGAAAACAAGATCCCAGGTCCAGGACTCAAACCACAGTCAGCCATGTGGAAGTCCAGCGCCATAACCACCACGCTACCTGCTGGCCCCTGTTTGTATTTGTTGAGGACGGGGATGAGAGAGAGGGGACGAAGATGCAGGAGCCAAGGCTCCTAGGGACATGGAAAAGGGTCCTGGAGATGGGCCCTAAGGAAGAACGCGGTGTGGGAGGCTGCAAACCCTGTGTTCCAGGTGGGGTGTGCAGGCAGTGCAGTCCCTGGATCTGGTTTGTGGACTGCAGCCCCTCGGGTACCTGGGGGCTGTGGGGAGTGCATCCTGGCTTCCGAGAGACGAGGAAGGGTCACCATAGGGGCAGCAGAAGTAGGACAGAGGGTGGTGCTGGGGACAGTAAGCAAGGGCCAGAGTCTAACTGGCCTGGACTCTGTCTCACTTCCGTAACTCTGGGGGAAGCCATTCTCTCTGAGCCTTGGTTTTCTCCGAGCCACGTGGCACAGGCTGGGTAAATGATGGTTATTCGCGGCGTGGTGACCTCTGAAGGAGGACACGTTGTGGGGAAAGAACAGGACCTAGGGCACAGACAGTGGTTGGGTATAAAGCTTTGCAGAGGGACCAGCAGTTAGCGTAATGGCTGTGTCGCTGGACTCCCATGTAGTTGACCGCAGTTCGCATCCCGGACCTGGTGGCTTAAACTCAGGCTGGGTGTGTGTGCGTGAGTGCCCAAAATCCCGAGAGGAGGATGGAGGAGAAGGGATTGCTGCGTGGCCATCCCCCCTGGGGGGTGATTTCTTGCTTTCTGTCTCTCTGTCTCTGTCTGTCTGGCGAGCGCACGTGCCCTATGGCAAAAAACTGTCAAAAAAAAAACTATTAAAAAAAATTTAATAAGGTTTGCAGACTCATGAGGAAAACCAAAGGGTGCATGCCCAGACAGAGATGCAGAGACACGAGAACATCGGTGGCCGCTTCCTTGTGGTTTTGTGAGAAGGGGGCAGAAACCTTTTCCTGTGAGTCCCCTCAGACGTGGAGACTCCAGAAACCAGCGGGCACCTCGCTTCTCTCCGGCCTGGGTCCTGGGATTGCGCTGGGGTGTTTAAACACGTGTTGTTTCAGGAGTCCGTGACCTTTGAGGATGTGGCAGTCTACTTCTCTGAGAATGAGTGGACTGGCCTGGCCCCCGCTCAGAGGACCCTGTACAGGGACGTGATGCTGGAGAATTACGGGGCCGTGGCTTCCCTGGGTAAGCGTCTCTCTGAGCTCTGCCTCCGCCTTTCAGAGTTTCTTTACTGCTGCTTTCTCAAAGGGATGCGAACCGCGGTCGACTACGTGGAAGTCCAGCGACATAGCCATTACACTAACTGCTGGTCCCTACTACTGCTTTCTCAAAGGCTCAGCAGTCTTTGAAAGTCAACAGTTCAGTGGTAGCTTCAGGCTCTTGAATTTTTTTTTTCTTTTCTTTTTTCTATTTTCTTTCTTTCTTTCTTTTTTTTCTTTTTTTTTTTTTTTTTTTTGAGAGGTTTCTGCTATAGGGCGTATGTACTCACCAAAAAGACAGAGCTAGACAGAGAGACAGAAAGTGAGAAATCACCCCCCC
>NW_006159958.1:2747466-2748271 GCF_000334495.1 Tupaia belangeri chinensis
CCCCCCCAGGGGGGATGGCCACACCGCAATCCCTTCTCCTCCATTCTCCTCTCGGGATCTTGGGCATGGATGCACACGCGCCTGGCATGAGTTTAAGCCACTGGGTCCGGGACTTGAACCACAATCGGCTACATGGGAGTCCAGAGACATAGCCATTACACCAACTGCTGGTCCTGCTCTTGAATTCTTCAACGACTCAACCTTAGCTGTCACCGAAGGCAAGTCCTCATGTCAATTTGGGCATTTTTAAGGTTTTTGCCATAGGGAGAGACAGAAATGAGAGAGGGAACGTGAGAAATCATCCCCCCGCTGGGATTGGCCACACCACAATCCCTTCTCCAGTCTCCTCTCAGGATTTCGGGCAGGCACACACACACCTGGCGTGATTTTCAAGCCATTGGGTCCAGAACTTGAATTGCCGTTGGCTACATGGGAGTCCAGTACCTAACCACTACTCCACCTGCTGGCCCACACACAGGACTTCTTTGCCCCAGACTGAGAGATCTCATCCCTAATTCCCAGGCCGTGGGCATAGTGGGAAGAGCAGATCTGTGGTGCCCGCCCCCCAGCCTTCATTTGTTACCACCCCGTCAGTTTGGGAGATCAGGCCCAACACCAAGCATGCTCATGCAGGTGTCTAAAAGGGAGAGTTTTAAGGGAAAGGACAAGAACAGGTCCTCGGGAACCAGCAGTTAGCATAATGGCTATGTTGCTGGACTCCCACGTAGTCGACCACGGTTCGCATCCCGGACCCGGTGGCTTAAAACTCACGCCGGGCGTGTGTGCGTGCATGCCCAAGATCCCG
>NW_006159958.1:2748291-2750221 GCF_000334495.1 Tupaia belangeri chinensis
CATGCCCAAGATCCCGAGAGGAGAATGGAGGAGAAGGGATTGCGGCGTGACCATCCCCCCTGGGGGGTGATTTCTCGCTTTCTGTCTCTATGTCTCTGTCTGTCTGGCGAACACACACGCCCTATAGTGAAAACCTCTCCAAAAAAGCTCCTCAATGAGCAGAACCACTCATTTGCTGACTCCCCTGTTACTGAGCACCTGTGACAGCATTTCTCAGCTTTCTGCCCTTTGTAAACCCTGGCTCCTCCCTGGGTCCCCTGCCCCCTCCCCTGAACTTTCCTTGTTCTTTCTAGTTTTCCCTTCGTTCCTCTCCTGCCCCTGAAGACAGGCCTGGGAGGAGCCCTGGGATTACTCTTTGTCACCCCACTCACTTGCCTGTCCCATTTCCTTCCCCTCAAACAGCATTTCCGTTTCCTAAGCCGGCCCTGATTTCCCAGCTGGAGCGAGGCGAAGCACCCTGGCGCTTGACCCCCCAGGGGGCCCTGGATGGACAGTGTCCAAGGGGCACATCTTGTGCAGGTGAGTGAGGCCACGTGCCGGTCATCTGACTGGTTCCCTTGTCTTGACCTTTCCAGGATAATGGGTGTGTGTTCTCTTGACCCAGTGTGGCTGACAGTAGTGAGAGTCCCTTTTTACTCTGCATTCCCCTGGTTTTACACCTTTCAGAGATCGTGTTTCTTTCATCCTGGCCGTTCATGTCCCGTCTTCATACACCTGTTGTCTCACCTCACCGTCTCGTCTCTGCTGTCTGGATCATGGCTGCCATTGAGCTTGGCTCCTTGACTCTGTTATTCTCTGATCAAGGGTGACCTTTCTGATTTCTCAGTCTGCTTATAGTCTTCCAGCAGAAGACTGGCTGCCCTTGGAGATATTTCGGTCATCTTTATCCTTACAAATCAAGAAATCTCGGGGGACCAGCAGTTAGCGTAATGGCTATGTCGCTGAACTCCCACGTAGCTGACTGTGGTTCGGGTCCTGGACCCGGCGGCTTAAACTCACACCGGGCACGTGTGCGTGCGTGCCCAAGATCCTGAGAAGAGAATGGAGGAGAAGGGATTGTGGTGTGGCCATCCCCCCTAGGGGGTGATTTCTCGCTTTCTGTCTCTCTGTCTCTCTCTCTCTGGCGAGCACATGCACCCTATAGCAAAAATCTCTCAAAAAAAAAAAAAAAAAAAGGAAAGAGACCTCAGGAACTCTTAGTCAGATAGTCCCTGTTCCTCAAGGATCGCCCTTGGGGACAGCCCGGGGTCACTGTATGCCCAACACAGGGCTCTCCTGCTCCTGGTTTCTTGGCGAGAGCTATGTCTTCCTGTCTCCTTGCTGGGCCATTTCGTCTTTTTCCCACAGGCTTGTCTGTGGACAGACTTCAGCTGCCCTTTAACCTCTCCATCCTCACAGTTCGTTGCTGTGTATAGCAGTCTTTCCTTACTAGGATACTCTTTTATTATAAAGATTCAAACCCAGTTCAGGGGCTAGCAGATGTTGTAGCGGTTAAGGTGTTGGACTGCCCCATGGCTGACTGCAGTTCAAGTGGCGGCTTGAAACTCCCTGTGTGTGTGTGTGCGCGCGTGTGCGTGCATGCCCGAAACCCTGAGAGGAGAATGGAGGAGAAGGAATTACAGTGTGGCCATTCCTCCTGGGCGGTGATTTTTTTGCTTCCTGTCTCTCTCTCCAATGAGTGCACATGCCCTATAGCAAAAAACAAAACAAAAAAAAAAGAAACAACTCTCGAAAAAAGCAAAACAAAACAAACAAATAATACATTTTGAACTGGCTTAAACAGTAAAGAGGAATGTATGTTTCATGTATCTGGGAAATCTGAAGGTAGAGTGGGTTGCAGGTACCAGTTTGATGAGAATTTCAGTCTCTGCTTTATCTTTTTTTTTTTGGAGAGATTTTCACTGTAGGGCGTGTGCGCTCGCCAGACAGA
>NW_006159958.1:2750550-2760679 GCF_000334495.1 Tupaia belangeri chinensis
GCAATCCCTTCTTCTCCATTCTCCTCTCGGTATCTTGGGCACGCACGCACGCGCCCGGAGTGAGTTTTAAGCCATCGGGTCTGGGACACGAACTGCGGTCGACTACGTGGGAGTCCAGCGACATAGCCATTACGCTAACTACTGGTTCCCTGCTTTATCTTCATTTTTTTGGGTAAAGAATTATCTTATTTAACTCTTTATTTATTTATTTTAATTTGACCAGATAAGGACATAGTGAGAGAGAGAGGGAAAGCGAGAAGGCAAGTCAGCAGGCCCAGGACTTAAACCATGGTCGGCCACGTGGGAGTCCAGTGCCCCCAATCAGCATGCCACCTGCCGGCTCCTCTGCTTTATTTCCTTGCATGTCGACTTTCTCTGTAGTCTGGCCCTTCTTGTGCTTGTAAAGTGATTGATTGTAGGTAGCCAAGATTACTTTTTTATACCTAGGAAAAAACAGGCCATCCTCAGGCTTCAGCTGTGGTAGATCAAAGTCCCAAGTATTGTCCTAATGGACCACCTTAAGTTGTGAGTTCCAAATCAATCCTGTGGCCAGGGAGGGACTGTGTACTGGTTAACCTGGCCTGAACTGCTGGTCCCTAACCATTCTCCTGTCTAGTAAGTGAGATGATTGACTTAGCCCCTTAGGACATACCCTAGGAGCTGGACCGAGGTTCAACCCCTCCCCACCTCTCTCTCTCTCTCTCACACTCTCTCTCTCTCAGACACACACACCTTTCTGCCTCCTGCAGAGAACATGGCTACTCGGGAACCAGCAGTTAGCATAATGGCTATGTCGCTGGACTCCCACGTAGTCGACTGCGGTTCGCATCCCGGACCCGGTGGCTTAAAACTCACGCCGGGCGCGTGTGCGTGCGTGTCCAAGATCCCGAGAGGAGAATGGAGGAGAAGGGATTGCGGCATGACCATCCCCCCTGGGGGTGATTTCTCGCTTTCTGTCTCTATGTCTCTCTCTGTCTGTCTGGCGAGCGCACGCGCCCTACAGTGAAAAACCTCTAAGAAAAAAAAAAAAAAGAGAATATGGCTACTCCATCGTGAGGAGGAGCAGGACGGACATAGGGAGACAACTGCAATGTCCTCTGTGTTCTCTCAGGGTCTCACTTCTTCCTTTCTTTGCAGCCCAAGGGAATTTCTCATTTTTTTCTTTAGGCAGAAAATCATCTCTGTTATTCCTTGAGCAATACTCTAACTCCCTAACCTGCAGCAGACTCCTTGAAGCACACCTTTCCTGCTCAAAGTCCACGTTTGTCTTAGAGAAGATGCACAGTCCCTGGCTTTAGTAATATAAAGTATGATCATTTGAAGGTATAGACTTGATCTGTTTCTTAGGAGGGTTTAGGTGGGTGTGATAAGCAGACAGTTCTTAGCTAAGCCTGAAGTTAAATTTATCATGGTGGACCTTTGTGAAGAGAGGTGTCTATCATGGAATAAAATGTAACTTCTTTTTTTTTTTTTTTTGGAGAGGTTTTCATTATAGGGCACGTGCGCTCGCCAGACAGACAGAGAGAGACATAGAGAAAGCGAGAAATCACCCCCCAGGGGGGATGGTCACGCCACAATCCCTTCTCCTCCATTCTCCTCTCGGGATCTTGGGCATGCACTCACATGCCCATCATGAGTTTAAGCCACCGGGTCCGGGACTTGAACCGCGGTCGACTACGTGGGAGTCCAGCGACATAGCCAATACGCTAACTGCTGGTCCCATAAAACGTAACTTCTCAAAGTGGTTGGATAAGACTCAGGCCATTACTTGTGGATGAACGAATCCCATCACTGATCCTTTGTGGAATGAGAAGGCAATAAGTAGATGGATAAGAAGTGGGACCAGCAGTTAACGTAATGGCTATGTCGCTGGACTCCCACGTAGTCAACTGCGGTTCGTGTCCCAGACCCGGTGGCTTAAAACTCACGCCGGGCGCGTGTACATGCGTGCCCAAGATCCCGAGAGGAGAATGGAGGAGAAGGGATTGTGGTGTGGCCATCCCCCCTGGGGGGTGATTTCTCGCTTTCTCTCTCTGTCTGTCTGGTAAGCACACGCGCCCTATAGCAAAATCCTCTCAAAAAAAAAGAGGAAGGAAGCGAAGAGATTATGGTTTTCTACAATAGCCTGCCTCATCAGAAAACCTTCAAGAACGGCTCTTTGAAATTCTACCTTATCCTGATTCTTTTCAATGGGAACTTGCTTTTATATGTTTGGGAATGGATGGAATTATGACTTCTCTATACCACTATTTTCTGTCCTTTACATCTCTGTCTCTCAGATTTCTGTGTCACTCATCTTTTCATACCCACCTTCACTCCCCCCCGTCCCTTCCATCTCTACTCCTTTCCTAACAGGCCCCACTCCTCTGGGCTTCTGGGCTAGCCTTGTTTGTATCTTTTTTTTTTTTGAGAAGTTTTTGCTATAGGGCGCGTGCGTTCGCCAGAAAGACAGAGAGAGAGAGACAGAAAGCGAGAAATCACCCCCCATGGGGGATGGTCACGCCTCAATCCCTTCTCCTCCATTCTCCTCTTGGGATCTTGGGCATGCACGCACACGCGCCCGGCGTGAGTTTAAGCCACCGGGTCCAGGACATGAACCGCGGTCGACTACATGGGAGTCCAGCGACATAGCCATTACGCTGACTGCTGGTCCCGCCTTGTTTGTATCTTGACCCTGGCAGGATACCCATTTCTCACACCTGCAGAGATCTCCCATCTTGAGCAGGTGGAGGAGCCATTGAACCTCAAAGTGCAAGGAGAGGGTCCAAGCCTAATTTGTACTGGTAAGTGAAAGAAAGTGAGCATTTTTCTCCCGGACCTAACACTTCCGTCTGTCTTTCCTTCATAAAATGTTAAAAATCCATTTTGTCATTCATGTTCTAAGTAAGTGACTCTCAAAGATCTCTAATCAGCTATTTAATTCAGAGGAAACTTAAACCCTAAACTAACAACTTTCCTTAGGAGGAGCACAATTAATAAAACCAGGATGGGTCATGGGTCTCAGGCTTAACCTGAGCAGATGACCTACCCATCCGGCTGCCATACTCAACTGAAACTTGAAATGTACTTGCTGTGGGACCAGCGGTTAGTGTAATGGCTGTGTCGCTGGACTCCCACGTAGTCGACCGCGGTTTGCGTCCTGGATCCGGTGACTTAAAACTCACGCCGGGTGCATGTGCGTGCGTGCCCAAGATCCCAAGAGGAGAATGGAAGAGAAGGGATTGCGATGTGGCCATCCCCCCTGGGGGATGATTTCTTGCTTTCTGTCTCTCTCTCTCTGGCGCATGCATGCACCCTATAGCAAAAACCTCTCAAAAAAAAAAAAAAACATATATATATACTGGCTGTATTTTACTCATTGTGTTGGTTACTGGGGATCAGAAAAATCAAGTAGTATATGATCTTTATCCTGAAAGGGCTCACAGTCTAATTGAATGCTACACACAAATGACTAAATGAAAAAAAAATGATAGCGCCGTTACAGAGGTACGTATCAGATACTATTGGAACAAAGAGGAGGGGGTCTTTGCACAACTCCGCCTGAAGCCTTGTTGCTGCCAACTGTGTGACAGGATCAGGTTCTTCAGGTAAACCACAAAGGATTCCTGATTCCTGACCAGGGCCTCTGCCCTGAGTTCTGGCCTGTTCTTCTCCTGTTATAAACTGGACTCAGCTACCTGGAGGGGATTCTGACTTATCTCTTTTACAGTCATTACAGCTGTTTTCTGAGAGTTGTCCTGTGTTTAGTCCGGTGTTAGGAATCGGCCCTCAGGCGTTCTGTCTGGTTTCTGCCTTTTTCTTTTGGTTGTGTTCTCTGGGTTAGCTCTCTTTTTTGCCATTGGTAGCTAGGACAGGGTCATTGAGACACAGTAGTGCCACTACTCGGAGAGAAAGGGACATATTCATACCGCCGGGTGACCTTAATCACTTTGTCATGGGTAATGACGATATTTGAAGCTCTGATTTCTTCTTTCAGAGGGTGTGTTGAAGAAGGAGAAAGATTTTATTCTGAAGGAGGACATTTTTGAGAAGACACAGGACCACATGGTACTATCAAGTGGACTCCAGTGGTGTGGCGCCCAGGAATTATGGTTTGGAAAAACCTGCACAGAGGAGAAATACAGGTTAGGGAGATGGCCTGGATATTCCAGTGGGAAAAGTGTGGAGAGCACCACAGAAGATATTATAGAAGTGATTGTGAAGGACGACATGATCTCCATGGAAGAGAGTTCGGAGGATACTGATGTCAGTAACCGTCTTGGTGTACGTCAGAAGATTCTAAATGAACAGGTATTCTATATATGCGAAGAATGTGGCAAGTGTTTTGATCAAAATGAAGACTTTGCTCGGCATCAGAGAACTCATAATGGAGAGAAGATCTATGGCTGTAAGGAATGTGGGAAGGCTTTCGGTTTTAGATCGCATTGCATTGCACATCAAAGAATTCACAGTCGAGAGAAACCTTACGAATGTCAAGAATGTGCTAAAGCCTTTATCTGGAAGTCAAATCTGATTAGGCACCAGAGAATACATACGGGAGAGAAACCTTTTGAATGCAAGGAGTGTGGCAAGGGCTTTAGTCAGAATACAAGCCTTACACAACATCAGCGAATTCACACGGGGGAGAAACCATACACATGTAAGGAATGTGGGAAAAGCTTCGCTCGCAACCCAGCCCTTCTTCGACACCAGAGAATCCACACTGGGGAGAAGCCGTATGAATGTAAGGACTGTGGGAAAGGCTTCATGTGGAACTCCGATCTTGTTCAGCACCAGAGGGTGCACACTGGGGAGAAGCCTCATGAATGCACTGACTGTCGGAAAAGCTTCATTTGCAAGGCGCACCTCATCCGACATCAGAGAATCCATACTGGGGAAAGACCCTACCGATGTAATGACTGTGGGAAAGCCTTCAGTCAGAACTCTGTCTTGATAAAGCACCAGAGGCGCCACATTAGAGAGAAATCCTATGACTGTCAGACCTCTCCTCTTCTTGAACATTAGAGAATACTTGTTTATGATTCTTATGCTACTGGCACTCCAGAAACAAAATAAGATGCCCTTCCTTAATATCCTGTATCCCTAGCCAACCTTTGTCCTTTCTGAACAGATAGCATGTATTCTAGCAAGACTATTTGGCCATGTTTATACTAGGTACTGATTATTTGAGCACCTACTCAATATCACATTTTAGGCTAACTATTTTACATATGATTATTTGAGCACCTACTCAATATCACATTGTGGGTTAACTATTTTACATCTATTTTCATAGCAGTCCTATTGTCCCCATTTTTAAATATGAGGTTAAAGGGGTTATAAAACTCACTTAGGGTCACTCAGCTGGTAAATTAGAGAGTTGAGATTGGAACTCGGCCTATCTAACTCCAGAATACACTGTTCTTTATTTAATTGTTCATTTTAGGATTTACCTATTTTAATTGGCTGACGTTTCCCGGGGCTTTTAGTTTCTCTTTGTAGAAGAGACTCAACTCCTTCAACTAAGCAAACCTCTTTTCAAGAGGTTTGACCAAGACCCAGCTCCTTCAACCAAGACCCAAACTCCTTCAACTAAGCAAACCTCTTTTCCTCTTCTCTTTGTATCAGTATCACCCAACTGAGTATTTATTTTTTAATTTTATTTATTTTATTTATGATAGTGGGTGCATGTACATTAGAAAAAGAGAAGCACCCTCACTGGAGCTTCATCCCACCATGGTCTCCTTTCCCTGGATCCTCTAGCTTATCAGGATTTGGGGCATGCATGCATACACCCAGCATGCTTTCAAGACAACCAAGGGCTCTGAATTCACAGCTTGTAACATTACAGTTCAGTTTGCTGCTGACTGCATTAGGCTGTGCCCAAAATTAGTATTTAATTGTGTACTGTATTCTTTTTTTTTTTTTTTTCCCAGTTTCATGTCTCAGTCTTGACTTCAGCTAAATGCTAAATGTCTCTTTGAGGACCAACACTGTGTTTCTTTTATATTTTTCTTTTTTTTTAATTGCTCAAGGGCTCATGAACTCACCAGAGAGACAAAGGGAGAGGGGAAAGGCACCTCTTAGTGGGGTATGGTCACTTCACAATCTCTTCTTCTCTATTTCTCTATCCTGTTGGGATTTGGGGCACACATGCACATAAACCTAGTGTGTCTTTTAAACTGTGGGGGCTGGGATTTGAACTGCAATAAGCCATGTGGGGCCTGGCTCCTTTAACCACTAAGCTACAGGACTGGCCCTGTTTTATACTTTTTAAGTTTTGAAACTTACTTATTTTTGACTAGATATATTTTCTCATGATTAAAAACAAAGATTGAAATAGTTCAAAAGGGTGTTCAGTGCAAACTAAATTTGTCACTCGTGTCTCCCAGTTCTCTCCAGAGACAATCACTGTTAACAGGTTGGGTGTCTTTCTGGAGGTACTCTTTCTCTATATACAAATATTTATTAATGTTGTTTTTCATATGTCTACCTCACTGAAAACCATATTTAATGTAGGTGACATTTCAGTTAAATTGCCACCTCCAGGGCCTTACCTTCATCAGAAATTACGGTCCTTCTTTTTTATTTTTGGAGAAGTTTTTGCTATAGGGAGCGTGCGTCGCCAGCCAGACAGAGAGAGACAGAAAGTGAGAAATCACCCCCCAGGGGCGATGGCCACACCGCAATCCCTTCTCCGTTCTCTTGGGATCTTGGGCACGCATGCACACGTGCCCGGCATGAGTTTTAAGCCACTGGGTCCAGGACGCAAACCACGGTTGACTACGTGGGAGTCCAGCGACATACCCAGTATGCTAACTGCTGGTTCCCGAGAAATTATGGTCTTTCTTGAGGTCACCAAGGTAGTTCAGGGAAAGCAGCAGAAGGTAATCTGGGTCGTCCACCTCAAGAGACCTGATTGACCTGGTGTTGGTCAGCACTTGGGCTGGGAAAATGTAAACCCAGTTGGAGATTTTTTTTCGCATAACCATGTATACAGCTACAAACCTTATTATTGTACCATATCCTAAAGCCTCTCCCAGCCTGTCTCCCACTGGCCATCATAATTGTCTGTGGGCCCACCATCAAGGAACAGAGAATCGGTCACTTTCTAGTGATGGTTAATGCTCTGTTAGGTAGTTCCATCCCGTCAGACTTGGAAATTTCAATAATCTAGTATCTTGGCAGCAGATTTACAAATGCCCTCCCTAGATCCAGGAGCAAAGAGATAATAAATGCTAGAACATGTAACTCCTATACCAGAAAGTAAGGAATTGCAAAATTTTAGCCAACTACCTGAAGTCAAGAGTCTATAAAATATTTTTTAAAAAGGATGCAAGGGAACCAGCAGTTAGCATAATGGCTATGTCACTGGACTCCCACGTAGTCGACCGTGGTTCGAGTCCCGGACCCAGTGGCTTAAACTCACGCCAGGCGCGTGTGCGTGTGTGCCCAAGATCCCGAGAGGAGAATGGAGGAGAAGGGATTGCGGTGTGACCATCCCCCCTGGGGGTTGATTTCTCGCTTTCTGTCTCTCTGTCTCTCTCTGTCTGTCTGGCGAGCGCACACGCCCTATAGCAAAAACCTCTTGAAAAAAAAGAAAGAGGATGCAAGCTGTTAATACTGACTATGAAGACATGCAAGATATTAGAGAGTAGTACTAATCATCTGAAGGGTTTAGAATGAGAACTTGTTCAGGGGAGAATAGAGGCCAGCAGATGGTGTTGTAGTTATATCGCTGAAATCCTACATGGCTGACCTCAGTTTGAGTCCCAGACCCAGTGGCTTGAAAATCATGCCAGGCGTGTGTGCATCCCAGGAGGAGGGTAAAGGAGAATGGCCATCCCCCCACGGGGGGGTGGTTTCTCATTTCTCTCTCGCTATTTGTCTCTCTCTGGTGAGCATTTGTGTCCTATGGCAGAAACTTATTTTTCTTATTTTTTGGAGAGGTTTTTGCTGTAGGACACATGTGCTCACCAGAAAGAGAGAAAGACAGACAGAAAGCGAGAAATCACCCCTCAGGGGGTGGGGGATGACCACACTGCAATCCCTTCTCCTCCATTCTCCTCTCAGGAACTTGGGCACACATGCACATGTGCCTGGCATGAATTTAAGCCACCAGGTTCAGGACTTGAATCGTGGTGAACTACGTGGGAGTCCAGCGACATAGCCATTACGCCAACTACTGGTCCCGTTCTTCTTTTATTTTTTTAAATTAAATTTTTTTTTTTTAATTTGACCAGAGTTGGGGGAGAGAAAAAGTGAGAAACAAGCCAGCAATCTTAACCACCACGCTACCTGCCAACCCCCAAGAAACTTCCAGAAAAAATATTCAGGGGAGAAAAATGCTGACCAAAGAGATAAGAAACATCATCCCAGACTCTTCACATTTAGAACCCCTTAGTGCAGTCTGCCTCGCTGCTGTTGAGATATCCTACTTTACAAGCGCCCGGCCAGTCGATGTCATTGTTGACTAAGGATCAAAGAAGACAAGCCAGGGGCATGTCTGGACCAAATTTCTGTTTCTAAACATTGCAAACCCCAATAAGTTTAGAAGCCTTGACTTCTGGGGAACCAGCAGTTAGCGTAATGGCTATGTCGCTGGACTCCCACGTAGTCGACCGCGGTTCGCGTCCCGGACCCAGTGGCTTAAAACTCACGCCGGGCGCGTGTGCGTGCGTGCCCAAGATCCCGAGAGGAGATTGGAGAAGGGATTGTGGTGTGGCCATCCCCCCCGGGGGGTGATTTCTCGCTTTCTGTCTCCCCCTGGGGGGTGATTTCTCGCTTTCTGTCTCTATGTCTCTCTCTGTCTGGCGAGCGCACATGCCCAATAGCGAAAATCTCTCCAAAAAAAAAAAAAAAAAAGAAGCCCTGACTTCTGAAACCTAAGGTCATATGGTAAGGTTGGCTCTGCATTGTCTAAGAAAGGTAACATAAACAGCAAGCTCTGCTGTGTGCTCCATAGAACCAGCCACTGGCAGTGACTGCTGTGTACAGGTCTGGGAGGGGCAGCAGGGGTCTATGAAGCAGATGTTACTGAGTACCTACCTGTGCACAAAGCCCTGTGCAAGCGCTGGGTAAGCAATAAGAATGGCTCCCTGCCTTTCTGGAACATTTAGCCTAATGGGAGAGACCAGCCCAGACTTAGGTAAACATAGTAAATAAACATTGCTGAATGATTTAGAGGGAATGAATAGAGTACTGAGAGGCCTGGTGAGGCTTATCCTAAGAGATACCCAAAGCTGAGACTTGAAGGATGAGAAAGAATCACTTGTATCAAGAACAGGAAGAACAACTGAGGGAACAGCTGTGCAGAACTGATGTTTGAAGAGCTTGGCATATTCAAGAAAACAAAAGGTTTTTTGATCAAGGGTGTGCATGACGTAAGTTGAATTTGAAGAGACCCAAGATGGATCTAATGGAATGCCAACTCAGTAGTTAGGGAGTGAGGTGGGGAGGTTCCAGCAAGGAAGCCTAAGAAAGCAGCCAGTGAGAATTGGCATTATCAGTGGACATGAAGGCAGCAGTTGAAATAGGGTCGGAGCTTGGACTAAGGCTCCAAATTTCTAAAAGAAGATAATACTGAGTATAATACAGAATAATACTCAGTTAAAACACTTGGGGCCAGCAGGTGGCGTGGTGGTTAAGGGTGCTGGACTTCCACATGGCCGACCCCAGTTCAAGTCCTGGACCTGGCGGCTTGCTTTCTCACTTTCCTTCACATCTGGCTCTCTGGTCAAATTAAAATAAATGAATAAAGTTCAATAAGAAAAATTAAAAAAAAAAAAACTGGTAAGGGCTAGCAGGTAGTATGGTGGTTGAGGCATTGGACTCCCATATGACCAACTGTGGTTTGAGTCCCGGACCTGGAGGCTTGCTTTCTCACTCTTTCTCCCTCTCTTTGTTTCTCTCTGGTCAAAATTTAAAACTAACAACAACAATAGTAAATTAAATCAATAATTCTTAAAAAAAAAAAAAAGTATTAGTTTCCAGAGTGACAATGGCATGTATGGTGGACGAAGCCAGTATAGTCCAATGGAAAGAGATCAAGAATAGGAGTAAGAGGGAACCAGCAGTTAGCATAATGGCTATATCGCTGGACTCCCACGTACTCGACTGCGGTTTGCGGCCTAAACCCCGCGGCTTAAAA
>NW_006159958.1:2760746-2762341 GCF_000334495.1 Tupaia belangeri chinensis
TCCCCCTGGGGGGTGATTTCTCGCTTTGTGTCTCTCTGTCTCTCTCTGACGAGCGCACACGCCCTATGGCTAAAGCCTCTCAAAAAAAGACAAAACAAACAAACAAACAAAAGAATAGGAGTAAGAGCCCATGAAAGCAGAGCCAGGAATGAAAAGGGACAGTCGGACTTCAGAGGAGCGTCATGGAAGCTGACCCACTCTAGGACCCCTCTCACTCAAAGATGGAAATGTTTGTAGGCAGGGAGTTACCGTGCCAAATAGCACAATGGGATTACAAAGATATGGCAAAGGGTAGCTGTTCCAGAAGGATTAGGAAGTAATAGCATAGGGAAATGGATCATCCTACCAAGACAGAGAGAGACAGAGACAGAAAGTGAGAAATCACCCCCAGGGAGGATGGCCACGCCACAATCCCTTCTCCTCCATTCTCCTCTCGGGGTCTTGGGCACGCACGCACACGCACCCTGCGTGAGTTTAAGCCACCGGGTCCGGGACTCGAACCGCGGTCGACTACATGGGAGTCCAGCGACATAGCCATTACGCTAACTGCTGGTCCCTTTGGAGAGGTTTTTGCTATAGGGCACGGGCGCTCACCAGACAGACAGACACAGAGACAGAAAGCGAGAAATCATCCCCCAGGGAGGATGGCCACACCACAATCCCTTCTCCTCCATTCTCCTCTTGAGATCTTGGGCATGCACGCACACGCATCCAGTGTGAGTTTTAAGCCACCGGGTCTGGGACGCGAACCATGGTCGACTACATAGGAGTCCAGCAACATAGCCATTATGCTAACTGCTGGTCCCTCTACTAAGAATTTCTAACTAGTCTTTTTCTTACCAGTTGCCCAGGAACTTTCACTTGGAAACCCCAAGTCCATTTCACAGGATCTGATCTGTAGTCTGGGATGAAGGAATTGTAGGCAGGGAAGACCTAATGGGTGATAATCACATTCCAAATTTCTAAAAGAAGATAATACTGAGCATAATACAGAATAATACCCGGTTCCTCCATTTGGGAGGATTAGGAAAGGTGGACGTTAAGACATTTCCTGATAAGGCAGAATGAACAATATACTAAGAATTACGGTAAAAACTAGTGTTCCGTTTTTAAAACAAGGGGTTAGAAAGTAAGGATAATAGAAACTGGTGTGCAGAGTCATGGACAAGTAGCTAGCCTGCCCAGAATTTCTAAGGGGAGAGTGAATAAATAAACCCCTGCTGTTTTGCACCCTGCAGCAAGCTATAGGGTTGTGTGCGGTAGGAAGCACCTCAGTTGCACATTGGTGTCTGCAGTTCTGAGCATCGATCTGTGACTTTTAGTTAGAACCAGTTGGCATCCCTCATTTGGTTCTCAGCATCCATACCAATTCTCGCTGGGAACAGCAACTCAGATATGTTGGGGGAAGGTTTCTCTTCCTAGCTCCATAGTTGGGCTTCGCCCCTAACCTCACAGCTGGACTCTGGTTGGTGTTAATCAGCTTATCCACTTGGCCAATGTCATATGACGAAGGATTTACTGGGTCTTTTGGAAGAGAAAGGTTTTTCTTTGAGAGCTACCAAAGGAGGTACTCTCTGTCTTCTGTATGGCATGTA
>NW_006159958.1:2763055-2775674 GCF_000334495.1 Tupaia belangeri chinensis
TCTTTCTCTCTCTCTTTCTCTCTCTCTTTCTTTCTTTCTTCTTTCTTTCTTTTTTCTATTAAAAGGAGAGCTTTGGAGCTTTCAGGGCCTAACATGGAGCCTGAGGGTGAAGCCAATACCAAAGAAGGCCGTGGCAGAACAGAAGATAGGTCTGTGCTGACATCACTTAAGCCACAAGATCAAGCCTTACCAGAAGCAGACCTACATCTGCACTTCTCAGCAATGTGAGCCAATAAACAGAATTGTTAAATTAGATTGCAGATTTTTGCCATTTACAGCTTAGCCGTACTAAAACAGGCTTGGATTTGAGAGCCCTGTATTTGAAAGCTCTGTTGCATTTTTCTCTTGCTTAGAGGTCACATAGCTCCTCATTTTTCTCTTGCTTGTCTAACTAGGTCCTCATGGTTAGCGTGAATGAGGCTTGAGACACAACACACAACGCCTTCTGATTTCCATTACATTGTACCCACTAAATTTGGTAAAAAAACAAACAAACAAACAAAAACTCATTTATTTTCAAGTGATAATAGAAACTTCTATTCTGTTGATAATAAAAAGAATTAGTTTATAAGAAGAAACAAACAAATTGTCAACCACACAATCAATTTGTGTTTCAGTTAGTGTCCTGTAGTCTAGATTTCTTTTCTCTCTCTTTTTATTATTTTTTTTGGAGAGGTATTTTTTTTTTTTTTTTTTTTTTTTTTGCTATAGGGCGCATGCACTTGCCAGACAGACAGAGAGACAGAAAGTGAGAAATCACCCCCCAGGGGGGATGGTCATGCCGCAATCCCTTCTCCTCCATCCTCCTCTCGGGATCTTGGATACGCACGCACATGCACCTGGCATGAATTTTAAGCCACCGGGTCCAGGACTCGAACCACGGTCGGCTACATGGGAGTCCAGCAACTTAGCGATTACGCTAACTGCTGGTCCTTTCTTTTCTCTTGTAATGAGTTTTTTTTTTTTTTTTTTTTGGAGAGGTTGGTTTTTTTCTTTTTTCTTTTTTTTCTCTAGGGCATGTGCGCTCACCAGACAGACAGAGACAGAGAGACAGAAAGCAAGAAATCATCCCCCTAGGGAGGATGGCCAAGCTGCAATCCCTTCTTCTCCACTCTCCTCTCGGGATCTTGGGCACGCACGCACACGTGCCCAGAGTGAGTTTTAAGCTACCAGGTCCAGGAGGCGAACCGTGGTCTACTACACTGGAATCCAGCGACATAGCCATTACGCCAACTGCTGGTCCCGAGTTTTCTACTGGTCGGGAGCACTCTGGGGATAGATGGGCTGGCTTTTGATTCTGCCCTCTTTCTTTGGGAACATTCTGGATTCATGAGATCTATTAATGACTACCAGGCCCAAGATATACTTTAGAGACTTTGTGTTGTGATTTTGTTACTTTATTATTTTTCTGGGAGGCTCAAGGACAGCTTATAGGAATAGTGTGAAGGTCCCCGACACGTCTGTCCTAGGAGACGTCAGATTCTCTGTTGTTCCTCTGAAAAAATGCAACTCTGTGAAGAAGCTACAAGAAAAGGAAGACAGCAGTGTATGCTAGAAACTGACAGCGAGTAAAGTTAACAAGCACCCCGGGTCGTATGATGTGAGAGTATTCTTTTTTTTTTTTTTTTTGGAGAGATTTTCACTGTAGGGCGCGTGCGCTCACCAGACAGACAGAGACATAGAGACAGAAAGCGAGAAATCACCCCCCAGGGGGGATGGTCACGCCGCAATCCCTTCTCCTCCATTCTCCTCTCGGGATCTTGGGCACGCACGCACACGCGCCCGGTGTGAGTTTTAAGCCACCGGGTCCGGGACACGAACCGCGGTCGACTACGTGGGAGTCCAGCGACATAGCCATTACGCTAACTGCTGGTTCCCTGATGTGAGAGTATTCTGAACAGGTACCAGACGCGCCTGCTGGAAAGCCCAAATGGTATACATATACAAAGAAAATCAACTCGAAGCATGTTTGTCTATCCTTCGAGTTTTTTTTTTTTTTTTTTGGAGAGGTTTTTGCTATAGGGTGCGTGCGCTCACCAGAAAGACAGAGAGAGACAGAGAGACAGAAAGCGAGAAATCACCCCCCCAGGGGGAATGGCCATGCCACAATCCCTTCTCCTCCATTCTCCTCTCGGGATCTTGGGCACGCACGCACACGTGTGCCCAGTGTGGGTTTAAGCCACCAGATCTGGGACTCGAACCGCGGTTGACTACATGGGAGTCTAGCGACATAGCCATTATGCCAACTGCTGGTCCCTATCCATGGAGCCTTGATGCCAACCTGACCTGCAGGTACTGCAGATGTCCCTGTGAAAGCTGTCCTGAAAGCCCTGTCTCTAGCGACAGTCTATATTTCCTTTTAGCCCACTTACTCTTCAACCCGAAGACACTAACTTCTGAGCACACCAAACCCCCTAAGCTGAGGTTACTCAAAACAACTCGCTCTTTAATACGTGTTCTCTATTTTTACAAACCCTCTTGACTCTGACACACCAGTTTCTCCTGGTTCTCCTCATCTGTTAGTTCCTGCCTCCTTTGGGCTTCTTCTTCTCGGTCCACCCTTTAAAGATAAGTCGTTCTTGGAATTCGGTCTTGTCCCCATTCTAACTCTACAGTTTGCTAGATGACAAACTTAGTCACCTATTTGAATTAAGCTGCATACCCAGGTTTCACATGTATCAAAAATGTATTTCCTTCCCAGCAGGTGTTCATTAGCTGCTGTTTTCCCCACCACTCATTTGTCCATCCAAGCCAGGAAGCTCATGGCAACCTGCATTTCCTTTCTATCGTAATACTCCCTTCCTGAAAATTCTCTAGTGATTTTCTGTTGCTTATAAAACGAAATCCAGGCCAGCCAAGGAACCAGCAGTTAGCATAATGGCTATGTCGCTGGACTCCCACGTAGTCGACCGCGGTTCGCGTCCCGGACCCGGTGGCTTAAAACTCACGTCAGGCGCGTGTGTGTGCATGCCCAAGATCCCGAGAGGAGAATGGAGGAGAAGGGATTGCGGGGTGACCATCCCCCCTGGGGGGTGATTTCTCGCTTTCTGTCTCTGTGTGTCTCTCTCTATCTGGCGAGCACATGCGCCCTATAGTGAAAACCTCTCAAAAAAAAAAAATCCAGGCCAGCCAGTGTCATGGTGGTTAAGGTGTCCCACGTGTCTGATTACATGGTTCAAATCCCGAACCTGATGGCTTGAAAAATACTCTGTGCACTTGTTCATGCATGCCCAGAATTCCAAGAGGAGAAAAGACAAGGGATTGCAACATGTCCATCTCCCCCACCCCCGGAGTGTGCTTTCTCAGTTTCCCCCTCTCTGTTTTCAACAAGTGCATATGCCTTACAGCGAAAACAAACTGAGTTGCTTAGGTGAATAATCAAACTGTATTACTGGTTTACTTTAATCTATGGCATGGCTCTTTTCTCACTTAGGCCTCAATCTCAGGCATCTTTTTTGTGCTTTTTTAAAAAAAAAAAAACTATTTTAACTTTATTATTTTTATTATTTTCCAGTTTGACCAGAGAGAGAGAGAGAGGGAGAGAGAGAAAGTGAGAAAGCAAGCCACCAGGTCCGGGACTCGAACTGCGGTTGGCCATGTGGGAGTCCAGTGCCTTTAACCACCATGCCACCTGCTGGCCCCTGTTTTTTGCTTTTACTTCTCAACCATGTCTTGTTCTTTCAAGGAACATATACAGACAGTGGTTCTCAACTAGAAGTGATTTTGTCCCCTTTACAGGGTTCACTTAGCAATTTTTAGAGACTTTTTATCGTCTCTCTGGTGAGCACATGCGCCCTATAGCAAAAAAACCTCTCAAAAAAAAAAAAAAAAAGAGAGAGAGAGAGAGAGAGAGAACTCAAACCATGTCAGCCGTGTGGGAGTCCAGCACCCCAACCACCACACCACCTGCTGGCCCCCAATCTAAGTTGGTTTATTTCGCCTCTGTTGCCACATAAAGGGACAACATACAGGTTCAGTTGCAAAAAGTATGTAGCAGAAAGGGTTAAATAAAACCTCAGCTTTCTACCTGGAGGACCAGAACAGAGGAGCACAGATAAGCCAGAAACTAGCAGGGAGATTTCAGAGAAGGAACTTGGGGAAATGCTGGATTGAAGTTGTCTAGAAACTCCTAGGCTCGCCCATGAACTACACATACATAGGTCTGACCCCTGTTGGTCAGCTCAGCTTTGATCCTATCACTCCGCTGTTCAAAATCTCCAAACTTCTTCCTCAGTGTCATCATGTGTCATGCTATTTGGTATGTCCTTCCATTCATTACAATTAGCCTACTAGCCTTGTTGCCCCATAGGCTAGGGTCTGAATGTGTCTGTCCCCCCAAAAATTCAGGGTTTCAAAGCTAATCCCCAATGTGCTGGTATTAAGAGGTAGGGCCTTGGGAGGCCATGAGAGTGAGCCCTCATGAATGGGGTTAGTGCGGTTATGGAAGAAGCACAAGGGAGCTTGTTTGCCCTTTCTACCATAGGCCACAGCTAGAGGGCGCTGTGAGGAAACGGGCCCTCACCGGCACCAGATCTGCCGCGTCTTGATCTCGGGCTTTCCCGTCTTCAGAAGTATGAGAAAAACGTTTCTGGTATTTATAGCCCATCCAGCTTGTGCTATTTTATCCTAACAGTCTGTACAGATAAACTGAAAGCTGTCTGTGTGTAATTTTCCCACCTTTATGCTCCACTCGACGCATTCATTGCACAGTGCTTTGCAAATAAGCTAATTTGGTGAATTACCATACATCTGTTTCAGTCCCCTGGTCTCTTCCATCTCATCTGTCTGAGCCTGTTCGTTGTGTGGCTTACCAGAGGGATTTCTACATCCTCTGCATCAGAATTGGAAATGTATCCCTTTGCATAAAAGCATACTGACTGTTTCACCATTCTGTAGCCCCAAAGCCTTGTTCGTAGTGCCAAGAAGCCCAGCACAGAAGGCAGCTTATCCTTTATATTTTCTGGGGAGATTTTTCAACAGCCAATACTCACTTGGTCAGTTGGTCTTACATTCACTATCCATTTTTCCACTCTGTAGTCACCTTAAGCAAATGGGTATGCAGTAGCTGTTTAGATGAAATTTTCTTTTTTTTTTTTTTTGAGAGGTTTTTGCTATTGGGCGCGTGCGCTCACCAGCCAGACAGAGAGATAGAAAGCGAGAAATCACCCCCCAGGGGGGATGGCCATGCTGCAATCCCTTCTCCTCCAGTCTCCTCTCGGGATCTTGGGCAGGTATGCACACGTGCCCGGCGTTGAGTTTTAAGCCACGGAGTCTGGGACGTGAACCACGGTCGACTACATGGGAGTCCAGCGACATAGCCATTACGCTAACTGCTGGTCCCTGGAATTTTATTTTCTATTCCCTTTCTCTGAGTCTTTTTTTTTTCTTTTAAGAATTATTTATCTGATTTCATTTATTTATTAATTTGACGAGAGAGAGAGCAAGCCACCAGGCCCAGGACTCAAACCACAGTTGGCCATGTAGGAGTCCAACACCTTAACCACCAAGCCACCTGCTGGCCCCTGCCTCCTTTTTCTTACCTTCACTTTTACTTTCACTAGGGGAGAAAATTGACTTTGCAGGTGGGCAGAGTAACTGACTTTGTAACTGACTTGGTCACCCATTGTAGAAAAAACAATCTTCCTCTTAAGTAATCGGCTTAAGTTCTTGAAACCGATTCCATCCCATTCACTTCACAATGAAACTTGTTCATTTTTTGTGGCAGGTTTCTAAAGACTCAAAGAAACCACCAACACTCTTCCAGATGTGGTTGATCTACACAAAGATTTCTAAGTAGTGGCACTATTGGATTTTGGGGCCAGGTGAGTCTTTTTTGTGGGCCACCATTCTGTGTATCGCAGTGTATTTAGCAGTGTCTCTGGCCTCCACACACTAGAACAGATGCCAGTAGCAACCTATTTTCTTTCCTTCCTTCCTTTTTTTTTTTTTTTTTTTTTTGAGGTTTTTGTCTTAGGGCGCTATAGGGCACATGTGCTCGCCAGACAAACAGAGATGGAGAGACAGAAAGCGAGAAATCACCCCCCAGTGGGGATGGCCACGCCACAATCCCTTCTCCTCCAAGAAAGTGTGGAAAGTGCACGAGAAAGTCAATGAGGGGGTGGGGTTTGAACTAGCATTACTGGTTGGTTGTCTGATTCCAGAACCATTTTCGGTCCATCACCTACGATTGTGATAACTGTGCCTTCACAAGGGTAACTTGCCTAAGGGTCCAATGAGGAATTGAAATCTCGCCCTCGTTCTGTTTGCCACATCATGTATCCTTGAGAGTTTATTTGTTCAGAGGGGCCGCTCTTTCCTAGTAAACACTGAGGTGCCACATGGACTCTTCTGGCCATTCTCAGCTCCTTGCTCCGTTGCTGTCTTTGATGATAGAGAAAATAGAAAAGCTCGATAGTCACTGTTCCAGCCTCTATCTCAAAGTCAGCACCCACTGCTACTTGTCTCCTAGTATTCATTCTCTTCTGCTTTCATTGAAATGTCTAAATTTTCCAGTTGCCTCTAGAGGTAGGTTTAGCCATGTGATCATCTTCTAGCCATTGTCATGAAATGGATGTGCAACTCTTTGTCCATGAACTTAAGTGCATTCCCAGTGCCACCGTTAGACCTAGGAGTCTTGCGCCGCCCTCCGCCTTCCCCCCTCCCCCCAGAACATGCACATCAGGGGTCCTGCATTCTGGAATTTCTCTTTATTTTTTAAGTTGTTGACTGGGAGTTGCTGGGCCCAGTACGTTGAATGAGATGCTCCAATAATTGACTAGGACCTATGTGGGCCCTGGACCATACTCCTTCTGTTTAGGCTACTCTGTGACGTTTCTCCAGTGTAAGGAGTTTGACCAGGCATTGTGGTTTAGGTAATGGTTTGCTACCCAAAGGTTTATGTTTTGGAATTTGGTCTAAGTAGGTGGTGATTGGATCATGTTATCGGATCATGGAGGCATTGGCCTCATGAATCAATTAATGCTATTTTGTGAAAAGTTGAGTGAGTTCTAGTTCTTGGTTATTAGTTCTTACAATGGTGGAGTGTTATAAGAGAGCTGCCTGTAGCACGCTCTCTCTTTCTCTCTCCATGTGACTGTGACTGCCGATCTCTCTGCTTCTGTTGGCTCTGTTGTAGGCTGGCCTGTCAGTCCTATGCCTTTGACCCTCAAGCCACCAGAATCATGAGTCAACTAAACCTCCATTTCTTTATATATCACCCAGTCTTAGGTATTTCTTTAGCAATGCAGTAATGGTCTAAAACATCAAGCCACCTGAGGAACTGCAGAAGACATATGTGTACAGTTTTCTCAGGGCCCTGTGGTTGGACCTCATTTCCAGTAGGGTAGCCAGCATGATGTTTTTTTCATAGGAATACATAAAACTGAGATACAGAGTGACACTAAAAATGATTTTCAGTGACTCTCCCTTATATCAGACACAGAATGTATTCAGGCATCTGGGTTACCAGAGGCCCAATGCCAACTCTTGGGTTTGAGCTGGGTATGTGTGCCCTTTCTTCAGCCCTGCTCATTTGTGTTTACTGCAATGTTGCCTGTGGTCTACAATGCTCAGAACAACAGCAGTGGTAGTGAATATCATTTATCGTTTGTACCCCTCACTGCTGGCACCCAGGGTGACCACTTGGCCCCCTCCACAGGCTCTGGTAACATGTCAGGGAATTCTCTGGAGTGGTCACACTGAGTCTTCTGAGGGCTTTCAACATACTTCTGCTTGCTGCAGTGGCATCATACTGTCCTGAGGGGTGGGTGGTGGTGGTGGATGTTTCTTAGGTGAACTGAACTGCCCTTGTCACTCTGTCCATGAGCCCACTGCTTAGTCTGTCTACTGGTAGTAGTATGTGGAAGGGAGAGACATAACCAGCATTGAAAGATGTCACATTCCAGAAATGTGGGTACAGCCATTTAAGAGAAGTCATAATTATATGTATGATTTGTTAATTATGTTATAACGTTCCAAAGGATAAGTTTAACATGCCCAGAAAAGTATCACCATTCGCATTTTCCTTCATTTTCTGGGTAAGGCTTTTATTCGCAATCATTGTAACCTTACCCCGTATTCATGGTTGGCAGCTGATGCAATGGAGGATGTGATTTCATGAGTAACGATGCAGCCAGCATTAAATACATGGTATTAGGGAGCCGAAGATACAAGAAGCTCTAGATATGGGTGTGGGAGGCTGCGCACCAGCGAGTCTGCCGAGGTTTCTCAGAGAGCAAACAATTACCATGATTGGTTCCGTTCCAAAAACCTGACCTTCGAAACCTTGCTCTGATTGGCCACTAGAATCCCTCAAATTTGCATATCTGGCACCTCATGATTGGTCCAAAAGCAACCAATCATAACCCACCGTTTACAACCAATCAGGGCCCACCGTTTACAACCAATCACGGCCCACCGTTTACAACCCACCAGAGTGTATATAACCACGATGCCTGGCCCACAGTAGCCAGATGACGACGATGACCAGGAAGATGATGACTGAAGAGCCTGAAGAGCTGAAACACCGCGCAGTCTCCAGACGACCCTGAAGATCCTGAAGAGCTGACACTGCATCATCTCCAGACGACTTGGGAGACCCTGAAGAGCTGTAACACTACATCGTCTCCGGACGACCCTTAAGAGCTGTGACACCGCGTCGTCTCCATGCTGCTCACAGTAGACGACGCGACCCTTAAGAGCTGTGACACTGCGTCGTCTCTGTGCTGTACCGTGCTGCCCACAATAAACAGACGACACTGTCGTCTCCGTGCTGTAACACTACGCCGCTTGTCCCGGCTCTCACTCCTTCACTCAGGAAACCTGTTCGGCTGTCCCCCTGGGTTGGGACATATGGGGGCAACTTTGAAGATTTCAGGGCTGATTAAGGAAAAGATAGGACCACGAAATGGCAATATTGCACAATAACTTTTTTTAGGAATTATTTATTTAATTTTATTTATTATTATTTTTAAAAATTTCCATAAGGCATGTGTACTTACCAGAGAGAGAAAGAGAGAGAGGGGAATTGAGAAAACAAGCTGTCAGGTCTGGGACTCGCACCATGGTTGGCCATGTGGTAGTCCAGCGCCTTCACCACCATGCCACCTGCTGGCTTGCACAACAACTTTTTAGTGGGGAGCATTTGCACAAGATTTACAGAGGAAGTTCCTTATGGAAGGAGTCTTTCCAGAGACTGTGAGGCTGCCACTCACAAGGCAAAGTGGGCAAAGAAACTCTCGCAAGAGAAAGAAATTGGAGAGAAGGCTTATGTGTCTAGGCCATGTTGTGCAGAAGCTAGTTGGGATTCTCTGGGTCAGAGAACTCTGCAGACCTGCAGCAGGGTTTGTCTTATCTATAGCTAGCAGGTGTTAGGCATAGCTGCATGGATTATACACAGCAGGGGAGCTCTAAATTGCTAAAAGTAAGCTCATTTGGGTTATACATATATTTTAAAAAGAATTATATTATTTAACTTTATTTATTTATTTATATTTGACGAGAGAGGGACAGAGTGAAAGACAGAGGAAAGTGAGAAAGCAAGCTGCTGGATCCAAGACTCAAATTGCAGCCACATGGGAGTCCAATGCCCTCAAACCGCCATGTCACCTCCCGCCCCCAGGTTATATATATATATATATTTTTTTTTTAAGGTTTTTTTTTCTTTTGCTGAAGGGCATGTGCCCTAGCCAGAGAGAGGCTATAGGGCGCATGCGCTCGTCAGACAGAGAGGGACAGAGGGACAGAAAACGAGAAATCATCCCCTAGAGAGGATGGCCACACCACAGTCCTTTCTTCTCCAGTCTCTTCTCCGGATCTTAGGTATGTATATATGCACGCATGCACATGTGCCTGGCATAATTTTGAAGCCACTGGGTCTGAGGCTCAAACCACAAAGGTGGCTATGAGGGGTCCAATGCTTTAACCTTCACACAACCTGCTGGTCCCACTTCAGTTATATTTAAAGTAATTGAATGTGTAAGAATTTGTCAAGTGTAGGGACCAGCAGTTAGCATAATGGCTATGTTGCTGGACTCCCACATAGTCAACTGCACCTCGCGTCCCGGACCCAGAGGCTTAAAACTCACACTGGGTGCGTGTGCATGTGTGCCCAAGATCTCAAGAGGAGAATGGAGGGGAAGGGATTGCGGCGTGGCCATCCCCTCTGGGGGGTGATTTCTCGCTTTCTGTCTCTGTGTTTTTCTCTGTCTGTCTGGCGAGCGCACGCGCCCTATAGCAAAAACCTCTTAAAAAAAAAAAAAGGGGGACCAGCAGGTGGCGTGGTGGTTAAGGTGCTGGACACGCCCATGTGGCCGGCCACGGTTCAAGTCCTGGATCTGGTGGTTTGCTTTCTCACTTTCCCCTCTCCCTCTCTGTCTCTCTCTGGTCAAATTAAAATGAATGAATGAATGAATGAATAAATAAATAAATAAATCTTTAAAAAAAAAAGAATTTGCCAAGTGTGTAAAAATATCCAAACACTATGTAAATATGTGTCCTTTGAGCTTGATAGATGAAACTTCTCATTTTGAATATTGAAATTGCATTACATTGAAAGTTAGAGACAGTAACGCGTTGCTGAAACTAGAACGTCAGAGGCAGTCATGTAGTGCTGAAACTAAATTGCTATCTTTAAATGATTATCAGGCCTGGCAGCTGCAGTATAGTGGTTATACGAGTGCCCTGCAAGGCCGGAAGTCATAGCCAACTAGGGTTTCAGATCTCCAAGACAGCTCGAAAACCTGCCTGGCACAGGTGTGGGTGCTCAGGATCCTGAGGAGCTAGAAGGCTGGAGGAAGGCCGCGTAGCAGTTGAGGAGACCCTGTTGAGGATGCTTCTCTCTGTCTTTTGTGTGTGTGCATACACTAATTTTTTTTTTTTGGAGAGGTTTTTACTATAGGGCACATGCGCTTGTCAGAAAGACAGAGAAAGAAAGACAGAAAGCGAGGAATCACTCCCTGGGGGGATGGCCACACCACAATCCCGTCTCCTCCATTATCCTCTCAGGATCTTAGGCACGCACGCGCACACACACACTCGGCGTGAGTTTAAGCCACCAGTCCAGGACTCGAACCACGCTTGACTACATGGGAGTCCAGTGACATAGCCACTACATCAGCTGCTGGTCCCATGCATACACTATTATTAAAACATATCAACTACTGTGGCATAGGTTTTGATTTCGCCTCGGCATGCCTGCCCAACCATACAGCTGTGATGAGTCAGTTTGCTCTAAGCAGGGAGTGAGACCCTGATCCCTGATCATGGTTAAAGGTCTTTTGGAGGCTAATGAAGCCCCTTTAGAGAGCTGACCACTAAAGACTTGAGATATAATTACCTTGAAAAGAGGTGACCACGTTCCACACAACCACCAAGTGGGTACTAAGTGTTGGCCTTGGCTGTATGAGCCTGAGGGCCCATTGCTCCTTTCCTAGTCCTCTTGGCAGAGGGTGTTTCGTGGGGGAACCGTGGCTGACCGTGAGTGAGACATAGAGTGGTCAACTTTGAGCTCCACATGGGCATCATGGTGGCTGTCAGAGCAAGACATGTGAGGACACCTGGCAGGTGACGTTTGTGGCACTGGACTGTTCAGCATAAACTAGGTTAAGACAGAGATGGAGTTCAGAGCTGGGGTTTGGCCTCATGTCTTCCCCTTTCTGACCTTCCCTCGCTTATCCTTGGTGGTCTTCCAGCCTATGACAGACAGCACCACCTTTGTGGCACTCCAGAGGTCTTTAGGGTGTACAGAAAGTTCACTCAGAGACCAGCAGTTAGCGTAATGGCTATGTCAATGAACTCCCATGTAGCCGACCACGATTCGAGTCCTGGACCCGGTGGCTTAAGCTCACGCCTGGCGCGTGTGCGTGCGTGCCCAAGATCCGGAGAGGAGAATGGAGGAGACGGGATTGCGGCGTGGCCACCCCCTGGGGGGGTGATTTCTCGCTTTCTGTCTCTATGTCTCTGTCTTTCTGGTGAGCTCTCGCGCCCTATAGCAAAAACCTCTCCAAAAAAAAAAAAAAAGAAGTTCACTCAGTCTGTGCCTCCAACTTCATTGGCACTCATTTCAGTCGCCTCTGTCCTGATGGGCCACTCAGCCCTGTTCAAATCACGGACAGGGCCCTGATTCCTGCTCTACGACTTTGAGGGAGAGACCCCGAAGCAGGCGGGGGCAGGGTCTTGCGGGGTTGGACAAGTTGGGGCAGGAAACTGGCTAGGGCCCCAGGGGAGGGATAGCCTCGGCAGGCCCGGTCCCCTGGGTGCGCAGGAGCCCCGTTTTTCAGTGCTCCGCGTTCCCCCCATTCCCCCAGCCCCATGCCTTGCTCCTGCCTTAGGCTCCCACCTTCCGAGGAGGTCTGATCGTGCGTGAGCCGGTCCAGGTGGCTCGACTCGGAACCGGGCTGGGGGAACAGCCCACCGTGCCCGCCCTACCCTTGCTGCTAGCTGGTCTCCCGGAGCAGAGAACCACCAAGATGTAGACCTCCAAGATTCCTAGAAAGGACTCTGGGAGGGTCTGGGTTGGCCGGGGGCTCTGATGACGCACTTCCGGGACGCCGTCATATTTAAGGCGCCGGGGCGTGTTCTCGGGGAGCCCGCGTGTGGCGTCCGCAGCGTGTTGGTGCTG
>NW_006159958.1:2775757-2776062 GCF_000334495.1 Tupaia belangeri chinensis
GGTCGCCGAGTGGGCCCGGAGTCCCCGCCCGCAAGTCCCCACACCCGGCGGCGCGTTCGGATTCGGTTCCCGTCACAGAGGGAGTGTTGAGTCAGAATGTCTTAACGGCCCCGCCCCGGGACACGCTGGTGACCGCATGGCCCCCCCCCGCCGCAGAAGACCCAGCCCTTTTCCTGGGCTCCGGTACCGTGTACTCCTCCTCCTTTCCCTTCCCGGGCGGCCTGCGGTCCCGGTACTCGCCTGGCGTGGAGTCCCCGGGCCGAGCGGCGGGGGCCCACGCGCCCCCCGCGCCTCCCCCAGGTACG
>NW_006159958.1:2776086-2813748 GCF_000334495.1 Tupaia belangeri chinensis
AATACCCAAGCACTCGTTTTCTCAGACAGTTTTATTTTTATTTTTTCATTATTTTTTTAATTATTTTTATTATATATTTTTTTTTGTGGAGAGGTTTTTTTTTCTCTATAGGGCGCGTGCGCTTGTCACAGAGAAAGAGAGACAGACAGAAAGCGAGAAATCACCCCCTAGAGGGGACCACGTTGCAATCCCTTCTCCATTCTCCTCTCGGGATCTTGGGCACGCACGCACATATTCCTGGAGTGAGTTTAAGCCACTGGTCTGGGACTCGAACTGCGGTCCGACTACATGGGAGTCCAGCGACATAGCCATTACGCTAACTGCTGGTCCCAAGACCGGATCTAAGTAGGTCACATACTGGAGAACACGGAGCCCCGGGATTGGGATCACTTTCGTGTCACGGTTTAATCTAGCCCCACATCCAGGGGCATCCATTAAGCATCGCATTTATGTGTAAGACTTAAAATAGAATTCCTATTTTGTATTAAGAATATTTTGATGTCTGATGTCTCCCAACTATTTCCCCTCCAATACAGATTGAGTACAAGGTGTTAATCCATTTTTAAGCACTTTTGACCTATGTTACACATGAAGTTTTCTGTGCACTGCAGAAAGATGTCTTCCCCTAGCTCTTTGCATCCTTTATCATTCTGTTCTCATTACATCTCTTCACCTGCTACTCTGCTGTCAAACTAGCGTGTCAAGGTTATGATTAGATTAAACATTTGGTTCTTGCTGTTAGCAAAGCGTGTTGGGTTTTGCTTTGTTCCCCACCGTGCCCCCCAGACATTCATTTATTTTAAAGATTTTTGCCATAGGGTGCCTGCACTTAAGAGATAGTGTGAAGTCACCCTGCCCGAGGATGGCTGCTCTGCAATCCCTTCTCCATTGGGATTTTGGGCACACTCGCATGCACCAGTGTGATTTTTAAGCCTTTGGGTCTTGAACTGGAACCGCAGTTGACCACGTGGGAGTCCAGCGCCTTTTCCCTTAGGAAAGGAGGAGTGGCTTCTGCTGCTGCGGTTCTTCCAGATTAATTGCTTGTTACAGGTTGTAAAGTGCTTAAGTGCTTTTGTTTAATGTGTTAATTGTGTTAAGTACACACTGTAGGGACATTTATTACCGACATGATGACAGGGCGGTGATTTTAGAGAATTAGGGTGTACAACTACAAGGGCTACCTGTTTACTCAGCGTGAGTCATTGCTTTTGTCACCCTTGGGCAGAAACCACCTGTGAATTTAATAGCAGTAGGTTTACATTGTGTTTTCCTTTTTTTATTTTTCTTTTTTTAAGAGGCTTGTTTGTTTATTTATTTATTTGCAATAGGGCGTGTGTGCTCACCAGAAAGACAGGCAGACAGAAAAGGAGAAATCACCCCCCAGGGGGGATGGCCACGCCACAGTCCCTTTTCCATTCTCCATTTGGGATCATGGACACACACACACACAAACACACACACACGGGTGCGCACCCGGCGTGAGTTTAAGCCACCAGGTCCAACTACATGGGAGTCCAGTGACATAGCCATTACACCAACTGCTGCTACCACAATTTTATTTATTTTTTAAAGAGATTTTTGGGGGCTGGTGGGTGGCGTGGTTAAGGCATCTGGACTCCCTCCCACATGGCTGACCACAGTTTGAGTCTTGGACTTGGCAGCTTGCTTTCTTGCTTTCCTTCTCTCTCACTGTCTCTGGTCAACTTCAAAAAAATAAAATACAAAAAATAATGACAAAATTAAAAAAAAAAGATTTTTGATATAAGGTGTATGTGCAAGAACCCCCTCCCTCCCCAAGGGGGGATGGCTATGCCACAATCCCTTCTCCATCCTCTTGGTTCCTTGGGCACATACTCACACGCTCCTGGCCTGAGTTTTAAGCTTCTGGGTCTGGGACTGGAACTGCCGTCCACTGGGAGTCCAGTGATGTAACCATTATGCCATCTGCTGGTCCTCATTGTGTTCTCCTTTAAATCCCTTCTTTCTGGAATGCCAGTAAGTTCTACAGTATGGTTTCTAGCCCCCCACTTCCTCTCCAGCTTCCCAAATGTCCTTTGAGCCTTTGGGAAACCTTTTTAAAATGGTGTTCTGGATTCACGAGGAAGCGTCAGTGAAAAGGGACTGCACTGATCTTTTGTCTGTACTACTGTATCCTGAGACTCAGGGCACACTGCAGCTATTGAGTTGAATGGAAGTTAAGGTTTCTGAGTGTGCATACTTTTATATGTTTATTTCCATGCTCATTAAATATTTTTGATCTGAGGCAGCTGTTCGTTCTTCAGGTGTTGTCTTAAATCTTGGTGATTTCCTCTTTTGAATGACAGAAGGCTTACTTCCTAATAATTAACAAATTTACTGACCCAGGATAGGAGTTGGGATTAGTTTAAAAATGAAATTGCTTTACCTTCCTATACTATAATATTTGGAACTCAGAGTATTTGAGACATGCCATCAAGTTGACAGATTCCTTTAACATAGTAATGTTTTCCTTTCCTCAATGCTGTTATAAAATTGAATGAAGGGCCAGTTCCAAGTCCTGGTGATTAAGTCACCTAGATCCCACATAGCCAACTGCGTGGTTTGAGTCCTGAATCTGGCATCTTGAGAAGTACGCTGGATATGTTGTATATATGCCCCAAATCCTAAAAGTAGGAAGAGATGGAGGAGAAGGGATTGTGGTATGACCATTCCCCATGGGGAGTGTTTTCTCCTCGCTCTCCTCACCCTCCTCTCTCTGGTGAGGGCACACACCCACTAACAACAACACAACAGTGCTTAAAATTGAATGAACACCTTTTAATCAATCTGTGTATTTGAGGGGAAAATAGTGGTAGGGAGACATCAGACATCAAAATATTCCTAATAAACTATTTAGACATTCCATTTTAAGTTTTACTACTACACTCATAGAAGCAAGCTGGTCAGTATGAAGTAGCATAGGAAGAATAAATGCTGAGGTCCTAACAGTTTAATGGACGTCTTGTATACAATTCATTCCTGTCTACTGTGTGGCTCTAGGGATCTTGAGTGTTTGGAATTCCCACTTTCTTGTCAGCCCCTAACATCTACCCACTGTCTTTGCTAGTTTCCTTTCCTGTCCTTTTCCCTGTGATGTCTTCTCTGGATTATTGAAAACGATAGCTTCCCTAATTTTTTCAGTCTGCCTCATCACATGTTTCTTGGATGATCTCTGCTTCCTTTCTGCATTCCCCTGTATGCCTGCTGTCTCACTCTGAGACTAGAATTGGTAACAGATAATAATGGGTGAATAGTGGTTCACATAACCTGCAAACAGGCTGCGTCAGAGCTGTATGCAGGCGTTATGGTCAGTAGAATTATTGTCACTAATGTTTCTTTCTTTACCTTCAGCTCCTGAGACTTTCACCTTTGTTTGCTCTGGGAATAAACACAGGTAGATGATGCCAGCTGTATTAGCAGCCAGGCCCCAGGTGAGCTGGATTTCTTCAGCCTCAGTATATATACATGTGTGTACAAATATGCACCTTTATGTGTGCACATATAAAAAAGAATGTACTTTTGTATATACATGTGTGTAAATTTTTCACTGATGTTAAGCTTACATACAACATAAGTCAATAGAGCTCACTGTTTAGAAATATATATATACCTGTATGACCATCAGTTATATCAAGGCATGGAACACTATTAGCACCTCAAAATGACCCTTCACGCCCCCTCCCAAGCAGTCTACCAACCTAAAGTTAGCCACTATTCTGGGGAACACCAGGTGGCATGGTGGCTAAGGGCACTGGACTCCCACACGGCTGATCATGGTTCAAATCCTAGGCCTGGTGGCTTGCTTTATCACTTTCTCTCTGTTTCTCTCTCACTCTGTCCCTTTCTGGTCAAATTAAAATGAATAAATGTTGGCATCTGCCCTAGAGCTTGGGTCTATCTGAATCATGATCAGAGGGCTGCTGGTGAATAAGAGAAAGAGGATGAGAGTGAGAAAGCCCTCCATCTCGAGAGGACCGGGGAATTGGAAAGAATGAGACAAAGACATAGAGTAGAAATGGACACAGGCAGCCTGAGCCTAGGTAGCCCAAGCAACTTGTGCCGCACTTGAGCCGCTGCTTGAGCCACCCAGTCAAACTGGACCTCTTTATAGTACAAGGAGACATTACACATGTATGTTTCATGACACTTCATAGATTGGTTCCCAGGTTACAGACAATAAGAAGCAGTTAACAAATCTATAAGGGCTTAGTCATACTGGGCCAGGTATATCCCTTGGTGATAATCCCATCAAGAGAAAGTCTCCTCTCTCTTTTTTTTGGAGAAGTTTTTGCTGTAGGGCACGTGCACTCGCCAGACAGACAGAGAGAGACAGAGAGACAGAAAGCAAGAAATCACTCCTTCAGGGGGAATGGCCATGCTGCAATCCCTTCTCCTTCATTCTCCTCTTGGGATCTTGGGCACGCACACACACACACCCGGCGTGAGTTTTAAGCCACTGGGACGCGAACCGCGGTCGACTTCATGGGAGTCCAGCGACAGCCATTACATGCTAACTGTTGGTCCCCAGAAAGTCTCATCTTTTCTAATGCAGAAAAACCTAGCTGTAGGTGTGGGGAAGAAGCTAAAGAACTTCTCCATAAGGAGTGCACCACCACATCCAGAGAAGGCTAAAGAACCTTTCAGATACAGAGCAAGGATTGGACTTTGCTAATTGGGGTCAAGATATTTCTTGAAGTCCATCAGATGTGTCTTTTGGCACGCCCTAGCAATTTCCACCCTTGCTCTGTCTGCAGTAAAGGTCAGGGAAAGACAAGTTACAAGGTTCTGTCAAACCCCAAAAGAGCAGGTGGTGGTCGCTCAGAGCATGCCCCCACACCTCAGGTTCTCTCCCTAAATGTATCCCCACAAATTAAGTTAAATAAAATTTAAAAAATAAAGTTAACTACTACTCTGACCTTTAGCACCATAAATTAGTTTTATTTGTTCTTGAACTGAATAGAAATAGAATCACTGAGCATATACTTTTGTGTCTGCCTTCTTTCACTCAACATAATGTGTGTGAGCATTACCCATAATTTGTTCTTTTTCATTGTTCGATAGTTTTTTATTATACGATTATACTACATTTTATTCATTCATTCTATAGATGAACTTTTGGCTGTTTCCAGTTTTTGAATATTATGGTTAAGGATGCAGTGACCATTCTTGCTTTTCATTGTGGCACTTATTTTTCTTATGTTCATGAATCTCCCTCGGAGTGAAATTGCTGTTATAGATCATAAGGCTGTATGGGGTCATCTGAAAGTCATGATGTATTTTTCTGTTTCTCTGCAAAAATGCATCCTGACTTTTCTGATGACCCAATACATGTGGTTAGTTTCAGCAGATGGCTGCCCAACAATTTTCTAAAATGGCGGTTCCAATTTATACCTTTACTGGAGGTGTGTAGTGCCTGGTAAGGGTGTTATTTGTTTGTACTATCTTATTGGAGTTTTAAAAAACACTCCTGGAAGGAGGGATGCTGAGCAATATTTCGTATGTTATTGGTTATGTGGATACCCTCTTAGGTGAAGTCCTCACTCAGATAGTTGTCTGTTTTGTGTGTGTGTGTGTGTGTGTGTGTGTGTGTGTATTTTAGTTTTTTACTATAGAACACATGTGCACGCTGGAGAGATGGAGTGAAGGATAGTGGGAAAATGAGAACCTCTTCCTGCCAGGGCCATGGGGGCGGCCACACTGCAATCCCTTCTCCATTTTCCTCTTAGGATTTTTAGGCACATGCGCCAGCATATTTTTCAAGCTGCCTAGTCCAGGACTTGAGCTATGCATTTGGCCATGTGGGATCTAGCCACCTTAACCACCATGCCACTGACTGACCCTGTAGTAGCTTTTTAGTAATTATCTATATAAGTCTTTTGTCAGAGATATGTAATATGAAATATCTTCCAGTCTGTGGCTTGTTTTTTCACTCACTTAATGGTGTCCTTTGATAAACAGATTTTTTTAATTCTCTTTATTTTATTTCCATATTACTATTTCTTTTTTAAAAATTTTTATTGTTTTATTTACATTTAATCACTGTACATCTTTACAGTGTAGAACATGCATTTTTTCAGATTATTTTGGAGAGGTTTTTGCTATAGGGTGCATGTGTTTGCCGGAAAGACAGAGAGAGACAGAAAGCGAGAAATCACCCGTCAGGGGGGATGGCCACGCCACAGTCCCTTCTCTTCCATTTTCCCCTCAGAATCTTGAGTACGTATGCACATGCGCCCAGCGTGAGTTTAAGCTACTGGGTCTGGGACTTGAACTGTGGTCAACTACATGGGAGTCCAGTGACATAGCTCTTACACCAACTGCTGGTCCCAGATTTTTCTTATTTTTAATTGAAGTTTAGTCATGGAGATAGTATTCTATGTTTTCTTCTATAGAATTCTAATTTTCTGCTTAGGTCTGTGATTTATCTCAAATTAAGAGTGTGAAGCAGAGGTCAAAGTTCTGCTCCTCACGGCATGGATATCCAATTTATTCAGGAACATTTCTTGAAAAGTATATCTTTTACCCACTGGATTCCACTGCTTACTTTGTCATATATTTTGCAACCATATGTCTCTGTCTGCCCTTAAATTCTCTATTCAGTTTAATTAGTCTAATTATTTGTCTTTGAACCAGTGTCTCATGACACTCTCTGTTGATGGGGGAGTGAAATAATTTTGCAACATATTATGCTATGGAGGGCTTTCTTCTAAGATTATTTCAAAATATGACAGAAAGATAATCGACAAAACTTTATTTGGCACCTGGCTCATGGTTTCCCTTAATCCCATGTTCCAGGTTGAGACTGCTTACTCTGCAGCTCTGTGTTGGAATACAGAACTGAGCTTCCACTCTAAGGCTCAAAAACTTTCAGTAACTGTGCTTTTGGGCCCATCTGAGCCTCATGCACAAGCTGGTCTAGACTCCAGCTTTTCCTAAGTTAACAGTATTTTCTTTTGTCTTTCTACCTTCACTACGTCTGCATGGAGGCAGGGAGGGAGGAGGTCATTGATAGATCTGAGAGCTTCGTGCCAGGGGTAGTAAACAGGAAGCCGAGCATGATGGAAGGACGGAGTATGAGCAGAGTTGGAAAATGGCAGTAATATGAGCAACCCACATAGTTACTGGGATATATACAGAGGGGAAAGGGGCTTAGAGTTCAGGTGACAGCCAGTGGCACTTATTTTTCTTATGTTCATGAATCTCCCTCGGAGTGAAATTGCTGTTATAGATCATAAGGCTGTATGGGGTCATCTGAAAGTCATGATGTATTTTTCTGTTTCTCTGCAAAAATGCATCCTGACTTTTCTGATGACCCAATACATGTGGTTAGTTTCAGCAGATGGCTGCCCAACAATTTTCTAAAATGGCGGTTCCAATTTATACCTTTACTGGAGGTGTGTAGTGCCTGGTAAGGGTGTTATTTGTTTGTACTATCTTATTGGAGTTTTAAAAAACACTCCTGGAAGGAGGGATGCTGAGCAATATTTCGTATGTTATTGGTTATGTGGATACCCTCTTAGGTGAAGTCCTCACTCAGATAGTTGTCTGTTTTGTGTGTGTGTGTGTGTGTGTGTGTGTGTGTGTATTTTAGTTTTTTACTATAGAACACATGTGCACGCTGGAGAGATGGAGTGAAGGATAGTGGGAAAATGAGAACCTCTTCCTGCCAGGGCCATGGGGGCGGCCACACTGCAATCCCTTCTCCATTTTCCTCTTAGGATTTTTAGGCACATGCGCCAGCATATTTTTCAAGCTGCCTAGTCCAGGACTTGAGCTATGCATTTGGCCATGTGGGATCTAGCCACCTTAACCACCATGCCACTGACTGACCCTGTAGTAGCTTTTTAGTAATTATCTATATAAGTCTTTTGTCAGAGATATGTAATATGAAATATCTTCCAGTCTGTGGCTTGTTTTTTCACTCACTTAATGGTGTCCTTTGATAAACAGATTTTTTTAATTCTCTTTATTTTATTTCCATATTACTATTTCTTTTTTAAAAATTTTTATTGTTTTATTTACATTTAATCACTGTACATCTTTACAGTGTAGAACATGCATTTTTTCAGATTATTTTGGAGAGGTTTTTGCTATAGGGTGCATGTGTTTGCCGGAAAGACAGAGAGAGACAGAAAGCGAGAAATCACCTGTCAGGGGGGATGGCCACGCCACAGTCCCTTCTCTTCCATTTTCCCCTCAGAATCTTGAGTACGTATGCACATGCGCCCAGCGTGAGTTTAAGCTACTGGGTCTGGGACTTGAACTGTGGTCAACTACATGGGAGTCCAGTGACATAGCTCTTACACCAACTGCTGGTCCCAGATTTTTCTTATTTTTAATTGAAGTTTAGTCATGGAGATAGTATTCTATGTTTTCTTCTATAGAATTCTAATTTTCTGCTTAGGTCTGTGATTTATCTCAAATTAAGAGTGTGAAGCAGAGGTCAAAGTTCTGCTCCTCACGGCATGGATATCCAATTTATTCAGGAACATTTCTTGAAAAGTATATCTTTTACCCACTGGATTCCACTGCTTACTTTGTCATATATTTTGCAACCATATGTCTCTGTCTGCCCTTAAATTCTCTATTCAGTTTAATTAGTCTAATTATTTGTCTTTGAACCAGTGTCTCATGACACTCTCTGTTGATGGGGGAGTGAAATAATTTTGCAACATATTATGCTATGGAGGGCTTTCTTCTAAGATTATTTCAAAATATGACAGAAAGATAATCGACAAAACTTTATTTGGCACCTGGCTCATGGTTTCCCTTAATCCCATGTTCCAGGTTGAGACTGCTTACTCTGCAGCTCTGTGTTGGAATACAGAACTGAGCTTCCACTCTAAGGCTCAAAAACTTTCAGTAACTGTGCTTTTGGGCCCATCTGAGCCTCATGCACAAGCTGGTCTAGACTCCAGCTTTTCCTAAGTTAACAGTATTTTCTTTTGTCTTTCTACCTTCACTACGTCTGCATGGAGGCAGGGAGGGAGGAGGTCATTGATAGATCTGAGAGCTTCGTGCCAGGGGTAGTAAACAGGAAGCCGAGCATGATGGAAGGACGGAGTATGAGCAGAGTTGGAAAATGGCAGTAATATGAGCAACCCACATAGTTACTGGGATATATACAGAGGGGAAAGGGGCTTAGAGTTCAGGTGACAGCCATACCCAGGGGTCAGTTCTCCTCCCATGCTCAGGCCCAAGCCCAAGCCGCTGTGTAGCAGGTTTGGCGTCTTTGTGGAGGTCGTCTATTCAGAAGCTCGTAGAGGATGTGTACTTGATTCTGACTGGGAGATATGCTGGCTGCCTTTAGTCTGTGCTCTCTTCCTCCACACCTTCAAATTTTCACACAAAAGTCCTTCAGGCACATAGAGGACCTGGTACTGAATACATGTCATTGGAAGTGCCCTTCCCAGGCTTCTTACCGTTTTGACCATCATTGAAGTCCTGAGGTCTGGGAGTGGGAACTTGTCATTTCAGGAATCAGTGACTTTTGAGGATGTGGCCGTGTGCAGGAATGGGCCATCCTGACGCCCACGCAGAAGGCATTGTACAAGAAAGTGATGCTAGAGAACTATGCAGCTGTGGCCTTCCTCGGTAAGGCGCCCTGCTGCAGGTCTCTGCCTGGGTCATCGGAGGTTGAAGGGCTCTCATTTATTAGCTGACCCCAAATGGCAATGTCAGAGGTTGCAGATATAGAAAGCCATGAGGGTCTGTTTCCTTCCGTAGAACTTTCTTTTTTTCCCATCATAAAAGCTACCTTCCTTCCCTGTCTGCCTCAGAAATGACTCTCTAGGTATAGCATGGCTCAAGCTATATTTTGGTACCCTCACCTAGTATTAAACATTCAGTAACTGTGCTTTTAGGCCCATCTGAGCCTCATGCACAAGCTGGTCTAGACTCCAGCTTTTCCTAAGTTAACAGTATTTTCTTTTGTCTTTCTACCTTCACTACGTCTGCATGGAGGCAGGGAAAGAAACCAGCCCCTTAGATCCCTTCTGGGAGTTGTTCCTGGGAACTATGTGTTTGTTTCCCACAATAGAAATCCTCATCCTCTAACAAAGAAGGTAAAAGAGCTTATTTCCCGTTAAATAAGCGAGCACCTCCCTTAACCTCCCAGCGTGTCAGGCTTCTTTGGGAACCCTATCCTCACCTTGTTCCCAGGATCCCTCTCTATACCTCTTTAGGGTGTCACCTACTCCTCCTTGCAGCCATAGGCTGGATTGACACTGTGACTCTGCTTATAATTGCGATGTGTTTTCCTCCCCTTAAGCAGCATCACCCACTTCCAAACCAGCTCTGATCTCTCGCCTGGAGCAAGGGAAGAAGCCGTGGTTCACTCAAGTACACTGCGCCCTGAGCAGGAGGGACCGGAGAGTAGGTCACAAGAGTGAGTTGAGCAAGGAGTGTCTTGTCCAGTTTTGTCTTTTCCTTTGCCTTCTTTTCTTCAAAATGAAAGATGTGTGTTGTCTGTGCCCAGCGTCGAGGAGTACGTTGGCATCCTTGGTTACTCCAACTGCTCTATTCATTGCTTTCAACCCCTTGAAACTGGAGCACATAGCACTGAGCTTCAGTGCTTTGTACACAGGATGTTTTTATCACTGAGCATGTACAGAAAGTTTTTTCTGAATGCTAATGGTTATATATGATCACCTTTTCCAAGTTATCCTTTTTTTTTTTTTCTTTTGAGATATTTTTGCTGTAGGGCACATTCACTTTCCAGAGAGGCAGAGAGAGACAGAGAGAGTGTCAGAAATCACCCCCCAGGAGGGATAGCTGCACTGCAGTTCCTTCTCCTTCATTCTCCTCTTGGAATATTGGGCATGCTCGCACACGTGCCCAGTGTGAGTTTCAAGCCAGGGGCCCAGGACTTGAACCAAGGTCGAACATGTGGGAGTTCAGTGCCTTAACCACTATGGCACCTGCTGACCCCGTTTTGTTTTGTTTGTTTGTTTACAGTTACCAGAGGGTACATGTGAAAAAAAAAGAGAAAGAAAGCACACTCCTCTTGGGGGGGTGAGGGAGCACTGCCTAATGGGGTGTAGTCCTGCAGCAGTCTCCTCCTTGTCAGGATTTCCGGCATGCCTGGTATGTTTTTCAAGCCAGTCAGGCAGGTGGGTTCTATCTTCCTTAACCACTAGCCCAGTCCCAGTTTCCCCCAGTTTTAAAAAATTGACTGACTCGGTGCAATATTATCTGTTCACTAACTAATAGAGCAGGTAGAGAAATTTATTTTTGCTTTTTATAATATATTAAAATTTTAAGTTTTTAAATATCAAAATAATACAACTTATAGAAATTATGATTTTTCTTCCCCGTTAGGATGCAGCTTTAAACTAAGAAATCTTACTTACTTCGCTGAAATAATGTCACATGCAATAACATTAAAATTTCTTCAAAATCATCAGCACTGGGAAGACAGAAAAAAGGCTTAATTCTTGACTTTTAAGTACCAATTGTGCAAGTAAGAAGTCGATTTAAGGGCCACCTTAAGTGATGTCAAATGTGTATTTTCTTTTTCTGTAGACTCCTGGGTTTTCATATAGTTAATGTTTTCCAACTCATTAAAATTGTTCTTTTTTTATTTAGAGTGTCGTGTCTTTTTTTTTTTTTAAACAAAAGCTTTATGGAACTATCCACAAGCCACATGGCTCACCCATTTAAAGTATATAATTCAGTGTTACTTGGTATATTCACAGAGTTGTGCAAGCATCACTACAATCTTTTGTCACCCTCCCCCCCCAAAATAAATAGTCTCCCCATTAATGGTCACTCCACACCCCACAACTCTCAACTCTCAGTTTTAGGCAACCCGTTACCTATTTTCTAGTTCCACAGATTTACCTGTGGAGGATATTTGATATTAATGCAGTCATACCACATGTGGTCTTCTGCAACTGGCTTTCATCTAAGATAGTATTTTCAAGGTTCATCCGTTTTGTAGCAGTCCTTCATTACTTATGGTTAAGTAATTTCTAGGGGTGGATAATATATTTTACTTAACCATTCATCACTTGATGGGCATTTGCATGGTTTCTGTTGTTCAGGCATTATGAGTAATGCTGCTGAGAACATCTTTGTACTTTCATGCAGACATGTTTTCATTTCTGATGGGTACGTATTCTAGGTACATACTTGCTGGGTCATATGGTAATATGGTGGTAATATTATGAGCAGTGCCAACATATTTTCCAGAGTAGCTATACTGTTTTCCCCAGATCCTCACCAACACTTACTGTTCTTTATGTTTTGATCATAGCTATCTTGTTGGTCCTATCCCATCAGTGCTGTCTCATTGACCTGCATTTCTTAAGTGTTAGTGCTTATTGGCTGTCTTTGGAGAAATGTCTTTTCAAATCCTTCACACATCTTAAATTGGGTTGTCTTTTATTTCTGTGTTGTAAGAGATCTGATATATTCTAGATATTGAATCCTTATGAGATATGTCATTTGCAAGTATTTCTTCCTATTCTGTGGGATGTCTTTTCACGTTCCTAACTTGCTCTTTGAAACACAGATGTTTCTAATTTTGATGCAGTTCCTTAGGATTTTCTATATACAAAATCATGCTATCTGCAAATAGAGGTAGTTTATTTTTTTAAGAGGTTTTTTGCCTTAGAGCATGTGTGCTCGCCAGGGGGGGAGGCGGGAGACAGAGACAGTGAGAGGAAAAATGACAGGGCCACGCCGAAATCCCTTCTCCTTTATTCTCCTTCTGGGATCTTGGGCATGCACACACACGCACCTGGCATGAATTTCAAGCCTGTGGTAGGCCATGATGTGGGAGTTCAGCAATGTAACCTCAGCTCCATCTGCTGGTCCCAATAGAGGTAGTTTTACTTCTTCCTTTCCAATATGACTGCCATTTATTGATTTGACGGGTTGATTGCCTAATTACATTGTATAATCCTATTTATATATATTGTTGCATTTGGTTTGCTAGTAGTGCTTATTGGCTGTCTTTGGAGAAATGTCTTTTCAAATCCTTCACACATCTTAAATTGGGTTGTCTTTTATTTCTGTGTTGTAAGAGATCTGATATATTCTAGATATTGAATCCTTATGAGATATGTCATTTGCAAGTATTTCTTCCTATTCTGTGGGATGTCTTTTCACGTTCCTAACTTGCTCTTTGAAACACAGATGTTTCTAATTTTGATGCAGTTCCTTAGGATTTTCTATATACAAAATCATGCTATCTGCAAATAGAGGTAGTTTATTTTTTTAAGAGGTTTTTTGCCTTAGAGCATGTGTGCTCGCCAGGGGGGGAGGCGGGAGACAGAGACAGTGAGAGGAAAAATGACAGGGCCACGCCGAAATCCCTTCTCCTTTATTCTCCTTCTGGGATCTTGGGCATGCACACACACGCACCTGGCATGAATTTCAAGCCTGTGGTAGGCCATGATGTGGGAGTTCAGCAATGTAACCTCAGCTCCATCTGCTGGTCCCAATAGAGGTAGTTTTACTTCTTCCTTTCCAATATGACTGCCATTTATTGATTTGACGGGTTGATTGCCTAATTACATTGTATAATCCTATTTATATATATTGTTGCATTTGGTTTGCTAGTGCTTTTTTTTTCAGGATTTTTTCTGCAGTTTTCTTGTAATATCTTTGTCTACACTGATATTAGGGTAATAATTGTTTGCACAGAATGAATTGGGAAGTATTCCATCCTCTTGTATTTTTGAGTTTCTGAATAATTAGTATTAAATTTTGTTATGTTTGATAGGAATCACAGTGAGCCTGGGCTTTTTCTTTTTTTCTTTGTGAAAGAGAGAGGAGAGAGGGGAAGCTGAATATAGCTAGAAGGACCGTATTTGGGGAGATACCTGCTATAAATCTGAGATGGCAAAGACTTGGTAACATTACAGGTCATAAGTGAAGTCATTTCGGGTGGTGGACTAGGTCTGTGTGCTCCAGATCCACTACTATGTTCTGTGTCTTATGTATATTTCTCAAGTAAATCATAAGCTTTCTGATAGCAGGGGTAATCTCATACTTTTCTAATTTATGCCATAACATTTTATACAAAACTACCTGATGTATTTTGCTTGATTTATTGAGACTCTTTCTTAACTTTATTCCTCCCAGTTGTTTCTCTGTTCCTCTCCTACTTATCTGAGTCTCTATTTTGCTTTCCTATCCCCTTTTGTTCTCAGGCATTTTATACTGTCATTCATTCCTGTATATCCCATGGCCTTCCAGTAAGAGGCTTCTTGCCTATCCTGAGCTTTTTTTTTTTTTCTTCTAACCTTTTAGGCATTTTAGACTTTTCCTTGCCTTGCTTTTTCTTCTTCTTCCTCTTCTCTTCTTTTCCTCCCCCTCTTTCTCCCCTTCTCCCCTCCCCTTCTTCTCTCCCTCCTCCTTCTCCTCCTCCTCTACCTCCTCCTCCTCCTCCTTCCTTTTTCTTTCTTCTTCCTCCTCCTCCCTTTTTCCTTCTTCTTCTTCCATTATTTGCTTTAGGGCACCAGAGAAACAGAGAGATAGACAGAAAGCAAGAAATCATTCTCCCCTATGGGGGGATGGCCAAGCTACAATCCCTTCTCCTCCATTCTCCTCTTGGGATCTTGGGCATGCATGCACACGTGCCCAGCGTGAGTTTAAGTCACTGGATCCAGGACTCGAACTGCAGTCGGCTACATGGGAGTTCAGGGACATAGCCATTACGCTAACTGCTGGTTCCAATACGATGCTGTTTTGATGATCACAGCTTTGTAATATATTTTATGGTCAGAAGGTGTGATGCCATTCACTCCTCTCTTTTTGTGTAGGATTGCTTTGCCAGTACGGGATCTTTTATGATTCCAGACAAATTCTATGATTGTCTTTTCTAGATCTGTGAAGAATGTCTCTTGTAGTTTCATAGGGGTTGCATTAAATATATAGATTAATTTGGGTAGGATTACCATTTTGATTATATTAATTCTCCTAGTCCAGGAATATGAGATGTCCTTTCACTTTTTTGTGTAATTTTCTATTTATTTTTTAAGATTTTCATAGTTTCCTTTATAGAGGTCTGTGACTTCTTTGGTTAGTTTTATTCCTGGGTATCTTATACTTTTTGTGGTTATGGTAAATGGGATTACTTTCTTTAGTTCTGCCTCTGTCTGTTTGTTGTTTGTGTATAGAAATGTTATAGATTTTTGTAAGTTAATTTTATATTCTGACATTTTACTCTATGCATTTATTATTTTGAGATATTTTTCCATGGATACTATTGTGTCTTCTATATCATATCATCTGCAAACAGAGATAATTTCAACTATTCTTTCCCTTTTGGAATGCCTTTTATTTCATTCTCTTGTCTGACAACGTTGGCTAGGACTTCCAGTACTATATTGAATAGAAGTGGAGAAAGTGGGCAGCCTTGTCTTGTACTAGTTTTTAGCTTTTCTCCACTCAGTATAACATTAGCTATAGGTTTTCCACAGATGGCTTTTATTATGCTGAAAAATGATCCTTCTATGCCAATTTTACTGAGAGTCTTAATCATGAAGGAATGTTGTATTTTGTCAAATGCTTTTTCTGCATCAATTGAAATCATATGACTTTTTATCTTTCTTCCTGTTATTGTGGTGTATTACATTTATGGTTCTGCATATGTTGAACCACCCTTGCATCCCTGGAATAAAGCCTACCTGGTCGTGAGGAATAACCTTTTTTATATTCTGTTGGATATGGTTTGCAAGTATCTTTGGAGAGGTTTTTTTTTGTTTGTTTGCTTGTTTGTTTTGCTATAGGGCGCGTGTACTTGCCAGACAGAGAGAGACAGAGAGACAGAAAGCAAGAAATCACCCACCGGGGGGATGGCCATGCCGCAATCCCTTCTCCTCCATTCTCCTCTCGGGATCTTGGGCACACACACACATGCGCCCAGCGTGAGTTGGTTTGCAAGTATCTTGTTGAGAATGTTTACATCTGTATTCATCAGAGATATAGTTCTGCAGTTTTCCTTTTTTGTCATATCCTTATCTGTTTTGGGAATGAGGGTGATGGAGGCGCGGGTCCCGGGGGTGGCGGGGCTTACTTAACACTTTAAATATATTTCCCCATTTTTTTCCTTGCTTGCATTGTATCTGATGAGAGATCCAGTGTTAGCCTGATGGGACAACCTTTGTAGGTAACTTGACATTTCTCTCTTGCAAATTTTAGTATCTTACCTTTGTCTGTGGTTTTGGCCAATCTGGCTGTGATGTGTCGTGGGGAGAATCTTGTCGGATTGATTCTATTTGGGGACCTTTGTATTTCTTGGATTTGAATGTTTGAGTGCTTCTCTAGTCTTGGAAAGTTTTCTTCCAGGATGTCATGGAATACATTATCATTGCCTTTATTGGTTTCTTCACCTTCTGGGATACCAATTATTCTGATGTTTGGGTGTTTCATGGTATCTAATATTCCTTGTATATTCTCATTTTTCTTGGTTATTTTCTCATTATTTTTTATAATTTTTTTCTAGGTCAGTGGTTTTGTCTTCTACCTCTGAGATTTAATCTTCTGTATGATCTAACCCTGCTTTTTTTTTTTTTTTAAGAAATTATTTAACTTTATTTATTTATATTTTTAATTTGACCAGAGAGGGACAGAGTGAGAGAGAGAACATGAGAAAGCAAGCTGCCAGGTCTGGGACTCGAACTGTGGTCAGCCATCTGGGAGTCCAGTGCCCTTAGTCACCACACCCTCTGCCAGCCCCCCTAAACTGCTTTTAATACTTTCAAGGGAGATTTTTAATTTCCTGTGCCATGGCCTTCATGTCTAACAGTTCTGTTTGATTCTTTTTTTATGGTGTCCAATTCTTCTTTCATATTGTAGAAGGACTTCCTTATCTCTTGGACCTCAATGTCTATTTTCTCTTGCATGTCATAAAGTTTTGTCACCATAAATATTCTAAATTCCTGTTCTAACATTTTGGTAATATCCTCTAATTTTTCCCTACTTGGAGACGAGTTACAGTGTTTCCTTGCTGGAGAGATATTACTTTGCTCTCTCATCCTTGAAGCACTTCTCTGATTTTTAGTCATTTGGAATGTATTTACTTTTGGCTAATTTCTCAGAGAAGGATTCTACAACTGTGAGCTTGTGTGTTTCCCTTTACTGTGAAATAATTCAGTGCTGTTTTCTCCCTTCTACTGTGTTTTCCAATGTCATAACTGCAGGAGGAGTATTTTTTTTTTCTTTTTTTTGGGAGATGTGTGTGTGTGTGTGTGTGTGTGTGTGTGTGTGTGTTATAGGGTGTGTGCGCTCTCCAGAAAGACAGAGAGACAGAAAGCGAGAAATCACCCCTCAGAGGGGATGGCCATGCCGCAATCCCTTCTCCTCCATTCTCCTCTTGGGATCTTGGGCACGCACGCACACGCGCCTGGTGTGAGTTTAAGCCACCAGGTCAAGGACTCAAACTGCCGTTGACTGCATGGGAGTCCAGTGACACAGCCATTATACCAACTGCTTGTCCCAACCATGGGAGGAGTTTTGAAATCAGATTTTTGAAGAAGAGTTTCTCTCTTTTAGAACCAGTTTAGTGAAGGGAAAAGAATTCTGAGTCTCACAGTATTCAGATGTTTGGCTCCTATTTACCTTTGGCTACTTTGCACCTCTCTATGCAATGAGTGAGGACTGAGCAGTAAAATGAGAAAGTAAGGTAAAAGAAAAGGAAAGTAGAAAACAGAAAAAGGAAGAACAAGAAAAAAGAAAGGAAGGAAGAAAAAGAAAGAAAAGAACAGAAAACATGCAGCAGAAAATAAAATTAAGTTAAAAACGAAAACCATGTGGTGCACACATGCAGCATGCGAAAACAGCAGCAGAGGCAGAGAGGGAGAGGCCTCAATTGTTCTGTCCTATGTGAGGGAAGGAGAGACAAATTAGCAAGAGAAAGGACAGTTTTGTTTTGCTTTTTGAGAGGTCTTAGCTATAGGGCTTGCGCTCACAGGAGACAGACAGAAAGCAGAAATCACCCCCCAGGGGGAATGGCCACGCCCGCCCCAATCCCTTCTCCATTCTCCTCTTGGGGATCTTGGGCATGCACGCACACGTGCCCGGCATGAGTTTTTAAGCCACTGGGTCCGGGACGCAAACCGTGGTCGACTACATGGGAGTCCAGCAACATAGCCATTATGCTAACTGCTAGTCCCTTTTTTTTTTTAAAGTTAGAAAATATAGAAAATAACAGTATATAGTGAAATTTTATCTACCTTACTAATGCCTAGGAACTGGAATTTGTGGGCCCAGGCTGGGGGCTTCACAGCAGTAAAGGTGGAGCCAGGAAGGGGCAGCAGAGGCAGAGATTGCCAGAATTCTTTTTTTCTCAGAGGTTTTTCCTATAGGGTGTCTGCATCAACCCCACCTCCAAATGTCTCTCTCTCTCTCTCTTTTTTTCCCTTACAGTTTAAGAAGAGAGGTTTCTGCTATAGGGCACGTGTGCTTGCCAGAAAGACAGAGAGAGACAGAGAACCAGAAAGTGAGAAATCACCCCCCACCCCTCCCAGGGAATGGTCACGCTGCAGTCCCTTCTCCTCCCTTCTCTCGGGATCTTGGGCACACACGCATATGTGCCCGGTGTGAGTTTAAGCCACCGGGTCTGAGACTCCAACCGCGGTCGACTACATAGAAATCCAGCGACATAGCCATTATGCCAACTGCTGGTCCCAGCCAGAGCCCTCTTTTAATAGCCATATTTTCCCTGTGTCAAGGTTAACTATTTAGGGTCATCTCAGGTGTTTTCTAAACATGTGCTTTGAGCCCTCTTTTAATAGCCATATTTTCCCTGTGTCAAGGTTAACTATTTAGGGTCATCTCAGGTGTTTTCTAAACATGTGCTTTGACCTGGACATATGCATGGCTGTCTAATTTCATATACCAGGTTGCTTTTTAATTTCTTAAAAGAAAATGTCCACAGCTTTATGTTTCTATTGTAATCTTTTGCCTTAGGTGTCCAAGGGTTGCTGGTTCAACTTAACAGTGTTTTCCAGCAATGCTTAGTTTTTTGGGAACACATTTCAAATCAGATGAAACAGAAAAACCTTACTTTGACATAATTTATTATTTTAAATTTATTGTTTGGTTCGATTTACTAATATTTGTTGAAGAATTTTATGTTTTTAGTCATAACATATTGGTCTAGTTTTCTGACTTCGTTTTTGATTTTGAAATGCCATTGTCAGGTTTTAGTCAGGATTACTCTGGCCTTATAAAATGAGATGGGATGTCACCACTCTTTTTGTATTTCCAGAAAACTCTTTGTAGGATTGGTGACACGCCTTTTAAAAATATTCGATAAAATTGGGGCTGGCAGGTGGCGTGGTGGTTAAGGACACTGGACTCCCTCAAGGCCGACCACAGTTCAAGTCCTGGACCTGGAGGCTTGCTCTCTCACTTTCCCTCTCTTTCTCTCTCGCTCTGTCCCTCTCTGGTCAAAATTTTAAAAAATGAAATAAATGAATGAATAAATAAAAAAATAAAATAATTCTTTAAAATATTCGATAAATCGATAGTTTGGATGTCTCCTCCAAATCTTTGGGGCTTTGCTGTATTGTAAAGATATTAAGTGAAAAACTAATTCCATCATAGTGTCCCAGTGAGGTCTTTAGGGTGGGACCCCTGTGATGGAGCTCTGGTGAAACCCAAATGAAATTAAACTTGAAATTACTTTTTAAAAAAGAGACCAGAACAGGTAGAAATTATGGACAGGCTCTGTTTAAGATTCTGCCCTTCACCATTTTGTGGCAATATGGGCCTTTCATGTGGCCAGCATTGTGAGTCAGTAATGTCTACACTCTTAAATCCATCTAGTTTCAGATATTTCTGTGAGCAATACAATAATGAACTAAGACAACAAATTTTACCATTGCAAACATCTGGTCGTGGGGTTTCTCTTTTGGGAGAATTTTGACTTTATATATATATATATATATATATATTTCAGTCTTATAAGGCTATTTAGATTTCTTACATCTTCTTGTGTCAATTCTGGTAAATTGTATATTTTAAAAAATGTATTATTTTTATTTTCTCTCTTTTTTTTTAACATTCAATCACTACATATCTTTATAGCATACATACAAAATTATTTTCCCAGCATGAATACACTCTATATTGTATTGGTCTAGTCAAAGATACTACCACACACATTATTTGTGTCCTTAAGAGGTTTTACCTTTTTCCCCCATTGATTTCCTTCCTCCCAACCCCTCCCATTTCCCACCCACCTCACATACTGCTTCTAGTATCCACAGTTGCTTTCCATGGTTTTTTATACCTTCCAACTTTCAGTTTCTGCCATAGAGCGCCTCTCTTTCATTGTCTGGCTTGCTTTGCTTAAGCATTAAATCTTTCACATTCATCCACTTTCTGTCAACTGCCAGGGTCTCATTGTGTTTTATGGATGAATAGTATTCCATAGTATATTCCATGTCTTAGCAATTGTGAATAATGACATAATAACCATGGATGTGCAAGTGTGTTTCCAACTGTCTTTTTTTAATCTTTTTTTTTTTTTTGAGAGAGATTTTCACCACAGGGCATGTGCACTCACCCGAGAGAAAGAGAGAGACAGAAAGCAAAAAATCATCCCCCAGAGTGATGGCCATGTCGCAGTCACTTCTCCATTGTCCTCTCAGGATTTGGGGCATGCACATACATGTGCCCAGCATGAGTGTGAGGCTGCTGAGTCTGGGACAAACCATGATTAGCCACACGGAGTCCAGCACCTTAACCACTACACCACCTGCTGTCCCCTGAGTGTACTTCTATCCTTTGGGTATAGAAATGGAGTGGAATTGCTGGATCATATGATAGTCCTATTTGTAGGTCTTTGAGGAACTTCATATTGCTCTCCACAGTGGCTGCACTAATTTACATTCCTACCAACAGTGTAGGGGGGGTTCCCTTTCCCCCACATCCTTGTCAGCACTTATTAGTCTCCATTTGTTTTATTTATTTATTTATTTATTTATAACAAAAGTTTATTCTTAAATGTACAACACACTCTAAGACAACACTTCATTCTAGTTGTAGCTGCTACGGTGGGGAATCCAGATATTTAAATAGGAAAGGAATCAAGGGTGGTCGCCATGGTCCAGACACAAGGAGCACCTTACTTGCCAGATTTCTTTTCTTTTCTTTTTTTTTTTTTTTGGAGAGGTTTTCATTATAGGGTGCATGCGCTCACCAGACAGACAGAGACATAGAGACAGAAAGCGAGAAATCACCCCCCAGTGGGGATGGCCACACCGCAATCCCTTCTCCTCCATTCTCCTCTTGGGATCTTGGGCACGCACGCACATGCGCCCAGTGTGAGTTTTAAGCCACCAGGTCCGGGACACGAACCACGGTTGACTACATGGGAGTCCAGCGACACAGCCATTACACTAACTGCTGGTTCCCTTGCCAGATTTCTTAATTCCACCTGAGGCCAGGGGGCCCTTCCCCGCAGCCTTCGCTTTTAGCTCCTCGAGCTTCTTCGGCGCCTCTTTTTGCTTCTGCTTGAAAGCCTTATCTTCCTCATCCATCTCCTTGGCCTGCTTCTTGGGCTCTTTCAGGGACTGCTTCTTGCCACCTTCGTGGCCAGACATCGCACCCACTGACCCTCTCTCCCAGACCTCTCCATTTGTTTTAAATCATAGCCATTCTGACTGGGATTAGATGGTATCTCATTGAGGTTTTGTTTGCATCTCCCTTATGATAGGGGATGTTGAATGGTTTTTCATATTTTTTGGCCTTTCTTATGTCTTCCTCATTTATCTTGGTAGATTATATATGTCCAGAAATTTGTCTGTCTCATCCAGGTTTTCTTGTTTTTTGGTGTATAATCACTTGCAGTATTCTCTTATGATCTTTTGTATTTCTGTTATGTCTGTTGTAATGTTGCCTACTTCATTGCTGTTTAGATTTATCTGGTTCCTTCCTCTGTTCTTCCTAGACTCGCTTCCTAGTGTGTCGATTTTATCTTCACAAATAACCAGCTTTTGGTTTCATTTATTTTCTGTATAGTTTGTTTTTTCTCTATTTCATTTATTTCTGCTGAAATCTTTATTTTTTCTTTCCTCCTGGCCTTTTTAGTTTCTTTTTTTTTTTTGGCTTGTTTGTTTGGCCATTGTTGTCTTTCCAGTTTCCTAAAGTGCTAGGTTGTCTATTTGCCACCTTCCCATTTTTTTCTTGTGAGCACTAATTCTTATTGACTGCTTTCACTGTCCCATTAGGTTATGAGAACTTGTTGCCTTATTATCATTGGTTTCAATGAGTGTTTTGATTTCAGGCTTCATTTCAGTGGTTGGGAAGTCATTTAGGAGTGGGTTGTTTAGTTTCCATGTGTTTGTGTATTTTTCAGTTGTTTTTTTTTTTTTTTTCCTGAGGTTAATTTCAAGTTTAATTCCATTTGGTTGGAGAAGATACTGCATATAGTTTTTAATCCTTTTGATTTTGTAAAGGCTTGTTTTGTGCCCTATCATGTGGTCAATCTTTGAAAATGTTCCATACGAGAGTGAGAAAAATGTATGTTTTTTTGGTTGTTAGGTGGAAAGTTCTACAGATGTATGTCAAGTCCATTCAATTTATGGTATCATTTAGATCCTGTATCTCTTTGCTTATTTTTTGTCTAGATGATCTGTCCAGAGGAGACATCTCAGTGGAGTGTTGAGATCTCCAGTGACTACTGTATTACAGTCTAGCTCTCCCTTTAGCTCTCATAGTCTTTTGTTCACATATTTCGGTGCTCCAGTGTTGGGTGTGTAGATATTTATAAGTGTTATATCTTTTTGGTGAATTAGCCCTTTCAATAACATATAGTGTCTTTCTTTGTCTCTCGTTACAATTTTTGTCTTGAAGAATATTTTGTCTGATTTTAGTATCGCAACTCCAGGCTTTTTGGTTTCTATTTGCATGGAATATCTTTTTCTCCCCTTTTACTTTCAGTCTGTGTATGTCTTTATCAGTGAGGTGAGTTTCTTGTAAGCAGCAAATGAGAAGCTCCTGTTTTATTTTTTTCTATCTATTCAAATTCATGAATCTCCTGAATTATATCACAGATCACAAGTTACAAAGTGTGGCACAGGGGCAAGCAGGTGGCATGGTAGTTAAGGTGTTGGACTCCCCACATGGCTGACCACAGTTTGAAAATCATCCCGGATGCATGCACAAATCCTAAGAGAAGAATGGAGAAGGGATCACGGTGTGGCCATCCCCCTAAAGAGTGATTTCTCTCTCTCTCTGTCTCCTCTCCAGTGAGATCATGTGCCCTGTGGCAAAAACCTAAAAAACAAATGTGGCGCATGTGCATTTTGGAATACTACTCAGCCATAAAAATGAGGCCCTGGCACTTAATAAAAAGTGGACAAAGAGCTACTAAGTGAAGCAAGCAGGCTATGAGAGAGAGGCATTGCCTGTCCCCACTTAGTAAACACTGAATGTAAACACTGGCAGAGACCGAGAGATTGGAAGGCATAAAAGCATGGAGAGCAGCTGTGGGCTACAGACAGTGAGAGGAGAGGGGGAGATAAGTGAGGATGAGTGGGAGGGAATCAAGGGGAATAAGAAAGAAACAACATTTAAGGGACACAAAAATGGAAAATGATCTGTTGATAATATATATAGTAAAATCTTGAAGCAATATGCAATGTATTTATGCTAGAAAAATTTATCTTGTACGATTTAATAATATTCAGTGATTGTAAAAAGTAATAAAATAAGAAAAGTATGTCTACAATGTATAGTAACCAAATCTAGCATATAAACATATTTACCATCTTCAAGAGTTTTTCTTTTTTTGGAGAGATTTTTGCTATAGGGCGTGTGCGCTCGCCAGACAGACAGACACATAGAGACAGAAAGCGAGAAATCACCCCCCAGGGGGGATGGTCATGCCGCAATCCCTTCTCCTCCATTCTCCTCTCGGGATCTTGGGCACGCACGCACACGCGCCCGGCGTGAGTTTTAAGCCACCGGGTCTGGGACGCAAACCGCGGTCGACTACGTGGGAGTCCAGCGACATAGCCATTACGCTAACGGCTGGTTCCCCCATCTTCAAGATTTAACGTTACATTGTGGACACTTGAAATTCACTTTCTTGTTTATTTTAGAAGCATATAATGAATTGTCAATATTATTTACTGTGAGATACAGTTCTGAACAAAAATAAAGTGATTAAAAATCAGACAAGAAAAAGTCTCAAATTAATGAGGATGGATTTTTTAAAAACAAAGATAATCTTAACATAGCCAGTGAATAAGAATTTGTAATTTCCATATAAAGGAGTATGAGAAATAAGAGTTTAAAATCTGAAAAGATCTGTAGTATCAGTCATCAGTCCAGTTAGAGATAGGTAATTGTACATAACAATAGCTCATTAGGAAGCGATAGAAAAAACAACTTTTACACGCTCACTGGGAGTTCCTATAATACCATAGCACTGTACTATGAATAAAGAAATAAGACCTTGGGACCAGTAGGTGGCGTAATGCTTATGTTGTTGGACTCCCATGCAGTCATCTATGGTTCAAGTTCTGGACCCAGTGGCTTAAGACTCATGCCAGGTGTGTGAGCATGCCCAAAATTCCAAGAGGAGGATGGAGGAGAAGGGATTGCGGCATGACCATCCTCCCTGGGGAATGATTTCTTGTTTTCTGTCTCTCTGGCGAGCACATGTTCCATATGGCAAAAAAAAAATCTCTCTCTCTCTCTCTCTCAAAAAGAAAGAAAGAAAGAAAGAAAGAAAAATCCTCATAAAAGCAAAAACAAAACAAAATTGGAAAGAAATATTTAAAAGTGAAGACACGGCAAAGTCAGTGATTTGATGACATAGACTTTTATTATTATTATTTTCATTTCTTCCAGATTCTTTAGTATTCTTTTTTTTTGGGGGGGGGAGAGGGAAGTTTTTGCTATAGAGTGCATGCACTTGCCAGAAAGACAGAGACAGAGAGATAGAAAGTGAGAAATCACCCCCTGGGTTGGGGGGTGAGATGGCTATGCTGCTATCCCTTCTCCTCCGTTCTCCTCTTTGGATCGTGGGCACGCACGTACATGTGTCTGGCATGAGTTTAAGCCACTGATCTGGGACTTGAACCATGGTTGACTACATGGAAGTCCTGTGATGTAGCCATTACGCCATCTGCTGGTCCCTATTTTTATTTTTCTTATTTTTTTTTAAACATTCGATCACTATACATCATTTGGCTTGTAAAGAGAATTTACCTAACATGAAATATTTCTCAGACCAGTCCAGTTGAGAATACTATGCATGTTATCATTAACAGGTAATAAACCATTTCTGTGTCTCACAAATGTCATGCCTCTCTATGTTTTCTCTATGATTTCCTTCTCTATAGTCTTCCCTTCTCCCACCTCATTCCACACTGTCTTCAGCATCCATAGCTATTTTCACAGCTTTTATGTCCTCTAATATTTCAATCTCTACCACAGAGTGCAGATAGTATATATTAAGTGGATACATTATTTTTCTTTCATAGCCTGGCTTGCTTCACTCAGTAATAAATCTTCCATATTCGACCACTTTCTATCAAATACCAGGGTCTCATTGTTGTCTGTGGCTGAATAGTATTCTATAGAGTATATGTGCCATACTTCTTCAATCCATTCATCTGTGTTTGGATATTGGATTGGTTCACTGTCTTAGCAATCATGAATAATGCTGCAATAAACATTGATGTGCAGGTGCTTTTTTGACTTAGCAATCTCCTGTCCTTTGGGTAGATTCCCGGAAATGGGATTGCTGGATCATCTGGTAGTTCCATCTGTAGATCTTTGAGCAACCTCCATATTGTTTTCCACAGTTGGCTGGACCACTTTACATTCCCACCAACAGTGTAGGAGAATTTCCCTTTCACCACATCCCCACCAACACTTATCATTGTTTGTATTTTTAATCTTCGCCATTCTGACTGGGGTTAGAAGGTATCGCATTGTGGTTTTAATCTGCATCTCCCTTATGATGAGGGATGCTGAGCATTTCCTCATATACTTTTTGCCTGTTCGTATGTCTTCCTCAGATTTTTGTTCAGGTTCATTGTTTCCCATTGTTGTTTTTTTTTTTTTTTTTTTTTTGTAATCTGCTTGAGTTTCCTGTGTATTCTGGTTATCAGTCCCTTATCTGAGGCACAGTTTACAAAAATATTCTCCCATTCCAAGAGTTGTCAATTCACACTAATTACTGTGTCCTTTTCTGTGCAGAAACTTAATCTGATGTAGTCCCACTTTTCTGTTTTGGAGATTATTGCCTGTGCTTTGGGGGTCTTATTTAAGAAGTCTTTGCCTACCCCAGTGTCTCTCAGAGTTTCCCCAGTGTTTTCCACCAGTAGTTTTATGGTTTAAGGTCTTAGGTTCAGATGTTTGATCCATTTTGGGTTGCTTTCTGTTAATGGTGAAAGATGGGGATTCAGTTTCATCTTTTTGCAGGTGGATACCCAGTTTTTCCAGCACCTTTTACTAAAGAGGTTTTCCTTTTCCCATTGGATTGACTGGTAACCTTTGTCAAAAACTGATTGAGCCATGTACCCTTCTGAACCATATTTCCATCAACTCCAAGAAGCCTCTAGAGTGTGACTGACTGCACCCTTACCCCAAAGAGGAGGAAATTGGAGCTCAGGGAGAGGCAGGGCTGCATCAAATGGCCTTTCTTGGGCCTTCATCCTTGGAGGCATACCTGGCCTACCATGACCATGCTGCCTAACAAATGGTCCCCACAGTCAGTGCTTATAATCTGCCATCATTTATCCTCATAGTCATGGGTCTGCAGGTCAGTTGACCTGGGATGGGCAGATGTATCTCAGGCCCCTTTTAGGTGTTTTCTCTCCTTCTTTGACAGACAGCTACCTGGGCTTCCTGATTATTTAGCAATGGCAAAAGCTCAATAAAGGTGACTAGAAACTCGGAACGGATAATGCTGTTGCTCCCATCCACATTCTGTTGGCCACAGCAAGTCATGTGACCATGGAACACACTCAATTTCAATGAGTGGGAGGGACCACAAAGGAGAGAGCATGAGTGCAGGAGGGGGAGGGGCTGGGAATAGAAGCTCTCTGCCATCTCCTTCCCACTGGGAGTCAGGCTGGATGGGGGCAGGACAGAGGTGAGGAGGGCTGCTTTGCAGGGGGGGTACATTGATCTGCTGTGGTACATTGATCTCACTAGCCCCAGACGAGGTGGGCCTACACTGCTGGCCACCTGACCTCCAAGCTCCCCAGCAGGCTGGGCTTTTGCTCCCCGACCCCAGATACCCCAGGCTCTGTCCTCTCTTAGCTGGTGTATCAGACCTCATTAGACCTCAAGAGCATCTCAGGTTTCCAGGATGCCTGAGGCTGCTTGAGACATACACAGACAGACAAGAGACAGAGAGAGTTAAATTTTTTTTTTTTTGGAGAGGTTTTTGCAGAAGGGTGCATGTGCTCGCCAGAAAGACAGAGACAGACAGAAAGCGAGAAATCAACCCCTGTGGGGGGCGGTGGCCATGCCCCACTCCCTTCTCCTCCATTCTCCTCTTGGGATCTTGGGCACACACGCACACGTGCCTAGTGTGAGTTTAAGCCACTCCGGGACTTGAACCACGGTTGTCTACATGGGAGTTTAGCAACATAGCCATTATGCCAGCTGCTGGTCCCAAGAGTTAATTTGTAAACAACAACTTAGGAACTATAGAGAAAAAAATTGATATGCATCACTGTATTTTTGGTGCTAAAAGCATTTTCTGGCACCATTTAAAGAACAAGAATTGATTGGCTTGTTTGGGGACAGAAAGCCACATGCTGCCCTGTCACCTGGGTGTGTCAGGGCACGACAGTGCACTCTTGCGGCAAGACCTGGCTGCTTCTAGCCGTGCTCACATTTGCTCCCTGAGTGTCTTTTTTTTTTAAACTTTTTTTTTTTTTTAATTATTTACTTTTATGTATCCATTCATTTATTTTAATTTGACTAGAGAGAGACAGAGAGAGGGGTAGGGGGAAGTGAGAAAGTAAGCCACCAGGTTCGGGACTCGAACCATGATCGGCCATGTGGAAGTGTCCAGCGCCTTAACCACCACGCCACCTGCTGTCCCTACTCCCTGAGTGTCTTTAAAGTGAGGCTCACTCCTGGGGAAGAGTAGAGCGCGGGCTCCAGCCCTGCCAGGCTCCTGGGTAGCCAAGTTGGCCAAGGGAAGGTCAAGGGAAGGTACTGTGCACAGCAGACAGAAACTGGGCAGGCGCTGAGATCTCCCTTTCGTCTGAAGAGTGGAAACGGCCAGCTTCCCCACCCCACGCGGCCCTGCAGGGTTTCTGTGGACGGCCACCATGACCCCATTGCCCTCACTCACAGGCCGGGGATGGCCACAACACAGGCCCCCCAGGGGCTGGCGGGAGCTGCTTGCTGAGTGACCTTCCTGGAAAGACGCCTTCAGTCCTCAGGAGACGGGAGTGCGCCTCGTCCCATGCTGCCTTGTCTAGATGTACCGTGGCGCCTGGATCCTTGCAGCCATGTGTTCTGGGGACCTCCCCGAGGGCACTGCGGGTATTCATTTAGTGCTGTAGGTCAGCCAGGCCGAGACGGAGCATGTGCCATCAGCTGGGCGCCTTCTAGGCCATTTCCTGGGGACAAAGGAGAATCAGGCCTAGTCTTACCCTTAAGGGGTGGGGACACAGCCAGGGAAGGTTAGTGGAGTCAGAGGACGGCCACGCAGCATGGGACTCCTGTGACAATGGAGTCCAAGAGGCCGGGGCCACCCTCCCTCCCACTCACCTACTGTGCGCACACCTCATCATTCTGCCAGCAGATGCTCCTCCTCCGCCTGGGCTTGTCGCAGGGCCCAGCCAGATTTCTCCAACGAGGAGAGGGGCCCAGCTCCTCACACCATGAGCTCTCTAGTCCTCCTAGAACCCCCCTGAGGTAGTGTCCTCCCCACTTCCCACTCAGGGACACTGGGACCAGGCAGTGACAAGGCCTGTGCTCATATTTAGCGTCTCAAAGCACAGGACAGACAGCAGGCCACAGGTCCTCACAGTCACTCGTCCCCCACGCACTTCTGTGCCCGTCACCTCCCACCCCCCCATGGCCTTGCCCCACAGAGCTGGGCCCCCCGCATCCTCCCCCAGCCCATCCCCTCTGACAGCTCACCCACCTCCTCCGGGACAGGGCGTCGCCCCTCACCACGCCCCATTTTGTGGACTTTGTGGGTGCTGCTGTACCCACTTCACAGGGGGGAGAACAAGCCCACAGGGAGGGGTCGGCCCCAGCCCTGTCTCTTCTCAAGGTCTGGGTAGGAGTGTGGAAGAGGGGGAGTAAGGTGCTCCCACCCTGGAGGGCAGAGCAGGGGCAAAGGAGCCTGAGCGCAAAGCCTGCCGGAGGCCGCTGCCGTTCATGGGGTGTCGTTCATGGGGTGTCAAGGGCCAGGACTTTGTCACCTGATTGCCCTAGGCACCTCTCACCGCACTACGATGCCTGTGAAGGACAGGAGCCCGGAGGTCCGGGGCCGGTTAGGCCTGAAGGAGTCTCACCACCCTGGGGACAGGCGGGCTGTGCTGGGACCTGGGCAGAGCGTGCCAGGGAAAGATCTGTGAGTAGCAGGACAGTGGGATGGACCAGTGGAGGGGCCACCCAGACAGGAGAGGCTGGGCCAGGGAGGCTGGGATCTCATCCCGGAGGGAGGCTGCATAGGCGTGGATGCTGGGCAGCTGGAAGCAGAGGCTCCTTCCAGCTGACCTTAGGCACGTTACCCGACTGCCCGGAGCACCTACCCCCATACCTGTGATGCAGATGCCGTGTTTGGGACCAGGCCGGTGAGCCTGGGTGAAGGTCACCACAGGCTCCCTGGGGGCTGAGGGTGGGTGAGAAGGCAGAGGCCAGCGATGAGGGGCTGGCAGGGGCGAGTGGACAGGGAGCTGCCAGCAAGGTGGGAGAGCTCAGGGGGCGTGGTGGCCGTGGAGGCCAGCAGCCCTGGGGGAGCAGCCACAGGAGGGCAGGGCTGGGAGCCAGTGTGGCCAGGGGCAGGGACGGCATTGGCTGTGAGAGGCATGGCGGAGGAGGGCCGATTTTCCTTTTGTGGAGTAAGGCGGATCAGACATATTCAGACGATGCTAAAGGAGTGGGCTGGCAGGAGGGCCGGCTGCCCGAGAGGGACAGGAGGATGTGAAGACACAGAGGCGGCCTCTGCCAGGCTAGCTTCTCGGAGCGGGAGGCCTGGGAACGGAGAGGAGGGGTGTCACTAAGGCTCCCCACTTCGGCACGGCAGCCTGCTCCCAGGGCTCAGGGCACTCTCAGCTAGGACGCGACCCCCGGCAGTGACCACACCCCCTTAAGAAATTACACAGCGCTTTATTAAATAAACAAGTAAAAAGGCTATTTACATCTGATGTCAGTGTAAGCTCAAGTAATTCACAAGGCACGATTCTTTTTCTCCAGCTTTCAAGAAGTCACCACAGGGCCCGCCCCAAAGGACTGCAGTGGATTCACACTCAGCCTCAGAGTCGGGCTGGACTCTCCACCTGCAGGCCTGTGCGTGGCCCGCTCTGGGGCCTGGGCCTCCAGATCTCCCTGAGGGTGGCACGAGACCCAGTCCTGGGACTGCAGTGGCCACGTTCCGAAGGGCTCAGATCCTGAACGTGGAGTTAGGGAAGAGGAGCATTCTCTGCAAGGTCTTCTCTCCCAGCCCCTCGACAAGTCCCTTCCTGGAGGCAGGCACTGGACAGCCAGGTCACCCACCGCTGGCCCTGGCCTGGGCTACGGGGCCTGCTGGGAAGCTGCCTGGGGGGGCCCTGGGCCCGGCTGCTCGCTGCTGGAGAGACGGCGTCTCCTGCCGGGCAGGGCAGCGGCTCAGATCTGCTGAGGTACTCACTGACGCGGCAGAGGGAGGGAAAATAACACTGGCTTTGTGCTGAGGCAGAACACGACGGCTTCTGAATCACATAGCAGAGGCCGAAACGCAGCGCGAGAAGCGGCCGTACATGGCGGCTGCAGTTCGAATCCCGGCCCGGTCAGCCTAAGCACTCCAGGCGTGCGTGCCTGTGTCTGAGATTTCATGAGCGGAAACACCGGGCCTGGACGTTAGGTATGTGGGCCAGTGTCCCAGAGCCCGTGCGCTGGAGGACTGCGAAGGGCAATCGTGGCGTGACCTGGCCGGGGGAGGTGTTCCTCTCTTCCCCACTCCCCGTCGTGTGTGTGCACGCTCTTACAAACGAAAGAACAAGTCAGAAAAGAAAGTCCTTGCTCAAAGCCCTTTCCCCACAGACGGTTCTGGATGTCCTCACGTTGATAAGGAAGCTGGACAGGGGAGAGTCGGACCCCGAGCTGCGACATCCCACGGGGACCACCGGATGTCTCCCCACTCACGAGGCAGAAGGACGGAAGCCTGTTCTCAGCAGCCCGAGACAGGAGAAGCTGTGCTTTCGCGCAAGGGCTGTCCCGGCACCTCGCTCCCAACAGGGCTCAGTTCCCACGGGGCTCTGCGCCAGGCTCTTGAGGTTTCTGTGCAGTGGCAGGACAGGCTCAGGACACTCGTGTCTGTCCCCCAGATTTCATAGTGGCGGCCAGACAGTGAAAAGTCACTTTGCACAAAAGAAAAAAAAAAGAAGAAGAAGAAGAAAGGCGCCCAAGTAACTAGAAAATGCTTTCCCTGAGACCACTACGGGACATCGCCTACAGACAATTCTACACTGCCTATAGCTCAAGTTTGAGAGGGAGGGATTTGGTGATGCTAGAGAAATGAAAACACACGCGCACCTTGTCCAGAAAGCCGAGTAGCCATGCATAAAAAAACGCGCTAACAAGCCTTAGCTTTGCAAGACTTAGAAGGAAAAAAATAACCCAAATCGTAAGACTCCTACACGGAAGACTAAGCTAAGGGCGCAGCCTGAGCTGCAGCTGCATCAAACAGAGAAGGCAGCGGAGTTGGTCGGGGGCAGGGCGCAGGCCTGGAGGAGCTTGTTCCAGTGTCAACGCGGCAGAGCTGTCCCTGTCACCCAGGTGTGTGAGGCAAGTCTCAGGGCCGTCTATGCGGAGCTGCCTTGACCCCGGCTCTTCACAGCGGCTAGTGGGAGGCATAGGCTGGGCTCCACAGCCCCGAAGGAGGACTGGCTTTGCGAACAGGAGGCAGTGCGTTGAAAGACGTCGGCGACGAGGCAGCCAGATCTAGAGTGGGCAGACGAGGAAGTGAGCCACGGAGCCGGGAGAACTGGACGTCCCTCCAGCACTCACCAAGGCCCGCACAGAACAGCACTTACGAAGCGCCCGCTGTGTGCCAAGGACACTTTCCTGAGGATGCCCCGAGGCCTCCCCGTGCCAGCAGAGGGGGATGCACGGGGTGCTGGAGCTGCCTCTGACATGGAAGGGGCAACGGCTGGACATGCAGGGTGGCCTGGAGCAGGGACCCCAACCTCCCAGGGCAGAGCCTCGCTGGGGAGAACCAGCCTTGGGGTTCAGGATGCCTTGGCAGCATCCGTCCAAGGGCCATGTGGGGCGGTGAGGGGCACGCATCCATCTGGGCGGGCAGGATCTTGGGCAGAGGACGCTGCATAAATGACCCTGTGGGGAGGCTCTGCAGGGAGAGGGCAGGCTCCGGTGTGGCTCCAATGACCAGGGAGGGAGGATCAGAGAGGACGCAGCTGCAGACACGTCAGCATCGCCAGGAAGCGAGCGAGCGCCCGAGCAGCCCGTGGAACCCCCGGGTCCCGAGCAGCCAGGGAGACGGCTGTGATGGTAGGTCCAAGATGTGAATGGGATCTTGTCGCCCAGAAAACCCTGCTGTCCAAACATGTGACCTCTCCCAGGAAATTCATATTCATGGGCCACCTGGCCCCTTGGAAGCCTGTCCACAGCACCCACAGCCCAGCCCAGAGATTCCTTGGAGGGGGGAGGAGCCCTGGCCAGGAGCCAGGGCTGCCACGTGCAGCTGCACAGGGTGGGCACTCCTGTATCAGGGCCACACTCACAGCGGGAGGGCCCCCTGGAGTGTGCAAAGGCACAGAGCCTTTGAGCCACCAGACAGGGACTGGAAAGAAGGGTTTTACCATTGCCCTCCATCCGGGAATCCCTCTTCAGGACTGCCCAGAACCCCCACCTCTAAGCCAGCCCGCCCAGCTCTGGTCTGAGCTCTGCAGCAGTGCCAGCAGGGGGCGCCTGATGCCTGGTTGCACGTTTGCAGATGGTGCTCCCACTGCCAGCCCCTTACTGTGTGGCTCTGCTGGGGGAAAGCTGGAGGGACCCAGGACCAGCACCTGGGCCCAGCTGCTCCCCTTACCAGCTCCCAGGGACAGGTCTGCTGAGACTCGGAGTCCAGGGCCCCCCTATAGTCTGGGGTCCGGGAGCAGATACTCACAGTGGGGGCTGTGCCGAGGGCTGGCTCGGGGCACCAGAGCTGGCGGTGTAGCAAACTCCCGGGGCGTGCAGACCGTGTGGTAGGCTGCAAGAGTGCATGGCTGGTTAGAGTTGGCTGGGGCAGGGGGCACCCCAGGGCCACACCAGCCCACCTCACCTATGATCATGACAGCCGTCCCGGCCAGCAGGGCGAAGAGTGTGAAGAACATGACTTGGTAGGAGTCCAGGAAGTGCTGGAAGAGGCTGGCCCCATCTGTCAGCAGGGAAAGAAGAGTTACACCCAGGCCTCCAGGGTCCCAGCGATGGCGCTCCGAGTCTGTGCAGCTTGTGTGTTACGTGCCTCTGCAGGCCCCAAAACCCCTACTGCCCCAGGGACAAATGAGCCTGACCTCACACCATACATACAGACTAATTCGAAATAAACCACAGACCTAAACACGAACTAAAAGTATACAAAGGGCTGAAAGGATAGGGAGGGGCTCTGCCCCGAGACCTCACGGGCACCAGGGTGGGTGTGGTGTGGCGGCCCCGGGTCCTTCTCAGATAGGACAGGAACTGCAGAGGGCGAGGTGGCCTGCTCAAGGTCCTGTCACCCTGGCACTTCGTCTCCTCCCACTTTGGGCCATCGGGACCAGACCCTTCTCCTGGAAGGGCTCAACGTTCAGCTCCTTCCTTCAGAGGGGAGCGTGGCCTGACGTTATGTCTCTGCACCTGTCCTGCCCCGGAGCTGGCCAAGCTGTGACGAGAGCCGTGAAGACCAAGGTTCTGGGAGCCATTACTTTCCGAGTCTGAGCCTTACAGACCAAGGGGAGCCCAGCATCTGCCACTCCTCCTCCTCCCTGGGCTCCCCACCTATGCACTGCACGCCTCACCAGGGCCCTAGGGCTACTGTTCCTGCTCCTCCAGCCACGGGTGCCCAGTCAGGACACACGCCATGTGGGAAGAAGGCAGCACCCCCTCAAGTGCCCTCCCAGTCTCCGTCCCCTGCTACCTGCTCCCAGACAGGCAGTCGGGCCTGAGCACGCCACTTCCCGGCTCCATCCTGGAAAGCCCTCCCCGGCCCAGCACCCCTCCCAGTCCAGCGGCCCGCGTTACGCTGCAGTCCCTCTCACCGAAACACCACCTCCCTGCACCTGCACGCAGCGGGCTGTTCCTCCTAGTGGAGGTGAGGACGGCCCAGTCCCTCAGCCGCATCGCCGGCATCATCCCTTTCCTCTGCACCCCTAACTCTGCGCCCTCTCCGTGTGACGGGGCATCTCGATCGTCGGCCTAGCCCAGGGTCTGGCCCACGCCGGTGCCAGTACGTGACTACCTAATGCACGGAACCATTTGTTCTGGGCGCCGTCCTCGTGAGAGTAACTCCGAGTTGTGGAAGGGGAGCGGAAATGGGAGGATGGTATGGATTCACGGTTAGCAGCAGTTCTACCATAAGAAGGAAAACTTTACGGCTGACGTTCTTGTTACTTTTCATGATCACCTAAGTTTTTCTTTTTTAGTTTCCTGATTTATTTCTTCTTCTTTTTTTTGAGAGGTTTTTGCTATAGGGCACGTGTGCTCGCCACAAAGACAGAGCCAGACAGAGATAAAAAGCAAGAAATCATCCCCCAGGGGGAATGGCCACGCCGCAATCCCTTCTCCTCCATTCTCCTCTCGGGATCTTGGGCACGCATGCACACGTGCCCGGTGTGAGTTTAAGCCACCGGGTCCGGGATGCGAACTGCAGTCGACTACATGGGAGTCCAGCGACATAGCCATTACGCTAACTGCTGGTCCCCTGATTTATTTCTTCTGAGACAGATAGATGGAGAAAGCGAGCGCACGCGCCTCGGGGTCTTTGCTGCGATCTACCCCCAGCCTCTGCCAACCTAAATCGTGGGCGTGAGCGTGCTCCGGGTGCACAGGGAGCTCTTGGTGTGCAGACCTGGGGTTCCCCATGCGGGTCTAGCTGCGTCCCTGCCATGCCACTCCTGGCCTGAGAAGCTGCTGTTTGAGGGAAGGCTTGCAGGAAGGGAGGGTGTTGGCCAAGGGCTATCTGGGGGCAACGGCATTCCAGGTACTGAGGCTGCAGCTGGGGACGGGGACACGTATTCCAGAAACAAGAGGCCATTGTGGCCGGAGCAGGGAGGTGAGTCAAAACGGACAGCGAGGCAGACCTCGCCAGGCAGGTCTTGGCAGTCACTGGAGCACCATGGTAAGCTGTCCCCCAGAGGGAGGGACACTGAGCAGAGGGCGGATCCCTCCGGCTGCTGTGCTGAGAACAGACGGGGGCAGCAGGGGAAGCGCGGCATGCATGAAGGACCAGGCAGCGGCGGTCACTTTGAGGGACACTCTGCATTTCTCGTCCCTCCGGTACTCACATACCAGGTTACTACCGACACCCAGGGCCACACTGGCTGTCCTCCCTTGCCCAGATCTGTCCCATCGCTGGCCTTCCGTGACTCACAGGGACCGGGCCCACGGCGATCCATCACAAAGGCCACAGTGACTGGAATGGTGACAGCTTGGCTAGTCATGGGGCTGGAGAAGGTGAGGGTGGTGGACAGAGGCCCCTGGCTGCCGGCGGTGGGGTCCGAGACGCCGACCGTGTAAGTGACGAAGCTGGGCAGCCCGGACGACTTCTCCTTCACGAAGGCCAGCACAGCCGGGGACCCGGACTTCACCTGAGAGAGACATCGTGGATTCAGGGAGTGCATTTCACAGACAGTGGGCAGGCCACCGCGTGGGGCCATGGCACCTGGGTGGGACACTTCCTGGGGAGGTGATGACCCCTGGGCCCTGTCACGGACAACAGCAATTCTGCAGCCAGGAAACTGTCTACACTCGGTGCTTTCCAAGGAACATGTAAGTCAGTACCACTGAATTCTAATCAAGAGTTGTATTAAAAGATGCTAAATCATTCATCTGTATTGTTACAAATTATCGTTCTAAATATCGCCCGTATTTTTAGTACAGGTGAAATTGCAAATGAAATTTACTTTGCCAATGTTTTCCAAATGAAATGAATCGAGTTGTTTTGGGAGGGAAAAAAAAAAAAAAAGAAAATGGCAGAGTCATTGCCTTCTTGAATCCCTAAAAAAACATTAATTGTAAAAAATAAATAAGCAGGGGCCAGCAGGTGGTACAGTGGTTAAGGCGCTGGACTCCCACATGGCTGATCACGGTTCAAGTCCTGGACCTGGTGGCTTGAATCTTATGCTGGGTACATGCGTGCCCAAAATCCCGAGAGGAGAGTGAGAAGGGATTGCAAGTAAGAAATCTCCCACCAGGGATTTCTCACTTTCTCTCTGTTTCTCTGGTGAGCACATATGCCCGATAGCAAAAATCTCACCAAAAAAAAAAAGAAAAAGAAAAAAGTGGATGAACTCCGTCATTCAACACACTGCACAGTCACTGAGTACAGCCATGCGCTCGGCACTGCCCTCACCTACTCCCAGCTGGGCACGGGCAGAAACCACAGTAAGGCATAAAAGTCACACAGGTTGGCAGATGACAACAGTGCTCTGGGGGAAAAGGACGATGGTTATAGGAGTTTTAAATTTTTAATTCCTGATTTTAATTTAACTTCTTTTTTTTCGTGGGTAGAGGTTTTTGCCTTAGGGTGCATGTGCTCACTAGGGAGAGAGACAGAGACAGTGAGAGAGAAAGTGAGAAATCTCCCCCAAGGAGGAGGTGGCCACGCCGCAATCCCTTCTGCACTCTCCTCCCAGAATCTTGGGCACACACGCACACGTGCCCAGTGTGATTTTTAAGCTACCGGGACTGGGACTCGAACTACAGTTGGCCGTGTGGGAGTCCAGTGATGTAACTGCTACGCCATGTGCTGGCCCCCGGATTTTAATTTTAAAGAGAGTAGCCCAGGACCCCCACGTGCCCTTTCTTCCCAGCCTTTCCTGACACCCCTGGCTCCTGCCTGGCCCGGGGCACGTGGGTCACACTCACCTCCAGGTTCTCCAGAATGTCCATGGCACCAAAGACCTTGACGTCAGAACTGGTGTAGTGGTTGCTCAACAGGATTTCGGCCTGGTCAGTGTAGAGCCCGGGGCTGAAGGGCACCTCCGCCCCGGCCTGCTGTATGGAGAAGTGGCCACTGGGGATGGAGGCGGTGACCACCAGAACAGTCTTCTTCAGGCTCAGCTGCTTCCGCTGTTTATCCGTCAGCCTGTGCATCGTCACCAAGCAGAGGTACTGGCCTGCAGAGGCAAGGGGGTCCTGCCTTGTCCCCTTCCCACTGGCTACTATTTCTCCTCCCTGCTTCTCTAACTGGGAAACACCTCTGCGTCGCGAGAGTCCAGGTGAGAAGTCACCTTCTCCAGGAAGTCTCCCAGTAATGCCCCTTTTCAGGGCCCCCAGACCAGTGAGGAC
>NW_006159958.1:2814558-2838732 GCF_000334495.1 Tupaia belangeri chinensis
CCCTTTTCAGGGCCCCCAGCCCAGTGAGGACATGCTCTGAGACCAGCACTACCTCTGAGTGTCTCCAGGGTCCTCTAGTGACCAGCTCCTTCTCTGAGCAGTGTTCCTGTCAGGGCCACTCTATCTAGGACCCAGCTGGCCTGGCCCAGAGTGAGGGTGAATAAATGGCAATTGTCACGACCCAACACCGGGACACAGGTTGAGCCAGGGCCAACTCTGGGTGGCCTGGGGCCCTAGACCCAGCAGGCGTTTCCACGAAGGCACGGATTGCCACTATTTTGGTTCCTGTCGTATCCTCCACGCCCGACCCAGAGTAGAGGAATCGGAGCTGATGAACGCTGTGGAGCAGGGCCCGGCAGGGGGTGCCTGGGTGGGAGCCCCTTCCACACCCACACCTGTCAGGTGCTCTAGGGGAGTTGGCCTCGTTCCTGGCTTCTCTTGGTCATCGCAGCCTCCTGGGACAGTGTCCCGAGACTGGAAGGGCAGCAGGACCACCAGCTGAGGGCCTGCTCTGTGCTGGTCTGGCTCAGGGATGCCAGTCCGTCCTGGAGGCCACACGGGCCCTGGTGCCAGTCCCCAGGTTGGGCTCCTGGCAACCCCGGGCCCCTCTAGACAGACTGCACAGTGAGGACCCACGACGCCTGGAAGGCGGAGACTCCCTACATGTCTACCTTCACCGCAAACCCCTGTGTTTACCCAGAGCAGCATCAAACGCCGGCTCCGCGGAGAACACGTCCCGGGCTGGGAATTCGAAGAGCTCTTGCTTGAACCGGAGCTGGCAGCTGATGAGGGATTCCGGGTGCAAGGTCTCGATGGTGTCAGTCTGGGCAGGGGAGCACTCGCCTAGAGAAGAGACGGGGAAGGGCTGAGGGCACCTGGGCCAGGCCTCTGTCCACCCCTGAGGCCCAAGATAAGGGAATAAGAGCAGGCCCCATGGAGGCTGGCCGGGTGTAAACGGCACCCTCTTCTCTAATCTCCTCTCAGGATGCTGGGCACGCACACACACGCACGTGTACCCGGCACGGGTTTCAAGCCACAGGGTCCTGGACTCAAACCGCAGTTGGCCATGTGAAAGTCCAGTGCCCTAACCACTGTGCCGCCTGGTGGCCCTGAAATGGCATTTCTAGCTCAGAAACAGGCATGTTTGGGACCAGCAGCTGGCGTAATGGCTATGGTGCTGGACTCCCATGTAGTCGACCGTGGTCCGAGTCCCGGACCCGGTGGCTTAAACTCACTCCGGGTGTGTGTGTGTGTGTGTGCGTGCATGCCCAAGATCCCGAGAGGAGAATGGAGGAGAAGGGATTGCGGTGTGGCCATCCCCCCTGGGGGGTGATTTCTCCCTTTCTGTATCTCTGTCTGTCTCTCTCTTTCTGGTGAGCGCACCCTATAGCAAAAACCTCTCCAAGGAAAAAGAAACAGCCATGTTTTTGGAGCTGGGCTCTCTTATGAAAATTCTTTCTCTTCACTGGCTTGGCCTGTGGAGGCCCTGGATTTCTAGAAAGCAGCAGGAGTGCACACCTGGGGTTGCATGCTGTCCCTGGAGTCAGAGTGACTGTGAACGAGGAGGCAGGTCGGCCCCATTGGAGGGCACAGAAGCCACCTCGCTGCTCCCAGAGCGTGGCAGGGCCCTCCAGGCCCGCCCCGGGTTCTCACCTCTCAGGTTAGAGCTCCTGTCTCCCACGGCAATGACCACTTTGGAGGCCGCCACCTCCTGGAAGCTGCTTTGGGCAGGGTGAGCGCGATGGGCCACAATCCTCTGAGGGACGCCAACCACGATCTGGGGAGGAGCCAAGGCAGTGCATGAACGCCGGCTGCGGGCAGGCCTCGGAGGGGCGTTTTTATGGCCGCACCCTGCAGCTTGTGACACAGGGAGCACCCATTCCAGGGGGGATAAGAGTGAGGCTCAAAGCCGAACCGCCCTGTGAGAACACGGCGGAGCCGGGGCAGACCACAGGTGGTGCAGAGCTCTCGCACCAGACACGCCGATCGTCCCGGCACAGACAGGGAAGGGCGGGCGGTCGTCCTCAGCACTGGTCCAGGGAGGGCTGGCCGTGCAGTCTGTCTCCCGCCATAGACACGCTCTCCCCCTGCTCCTTGAATATGGTTAACTTCTTGCAGTAAAGGAAGGGCTCCATTTTACTATATTGTCATTTATTTAGATCAACCCTACCCAAATGCAAACGCACACACCCACCGTAGCGCAGGCCCCCTAGAACCCAGTCTGCCCAGATCCCCAGCCAGTCTCCCTCAGCCTACCCTGGCATAGGTCACCCCCAAATACTTCCAGGCTGCAGGCCTCCCTGAGGTACGACGAGCTTTTTTATTTTTTTGGAGAGGTCTTTGCTACAGGGTGTGTGTGCTCGCCAGAAAGACAGAGAGACAGAAAATGAGAAATCACTCCCCAGGGGGGATGGCCATGCTGCAATCCATTCTCCTCCATTTTCCTCTCGGGATCTTGGGCACACATGCACACGCGCCCAGCGTGAGTTTAAGCAACCGGGTCCGGAACTTGAACCGCGGTCAACTACATGGGAGTCCAGTGACATAGCCATTATGCTAACTGCTGGTCCACGTACAAAGAGCTTCTAACGTGCCCTCTGCTCTCACCATTCCTCTGACCTCCCCTGCAAGGCCTACCGTGACCACCCTGCGAGCCCAGCACCTTCCAGCTGGAAGGCCACAGGCTCTTCTCTGAGCAGGTGAAGGCACTGCCTCTGCAGGGCCCATGCATTTCAGACCGTGAGCCCTGGGGAGCAGGAACGGGGTGCACGCCTTCCGAAGCCTCTGCATGTCCCAGATCCACTCAGGATCCAGCAGGTGGGCCTCTCTCTGCCTCTAGACTCACCAGAGGGCTCCTGCTGCCAAAGTACTGCCACCTCCCAGAGGAATCTGCTGTCCCAAGGGTCTGACCGTAGCCTGAGGGCCCCCACCCCCACCTGGTGCCTGCCCAGTCCTGGTCTTGTTCCCCATCGTCCTCTGACTTCTACTCCGGACGGCCACACTGCTGTCTTCTCCCCAGTCTCCTCCAGCCTCAGAGAGGGGGCTCGAAGCCTTTGCCTGGCCTCTCTTTAGCTCTGCACGCACCCTGTGGATTCCAGACCCCTCTCAGGACTTCCGACATCATCTCTGTGCGGGAGACTCTCGCTCTGGCTCCAGCCTTCCTTCCACATGAGATCTAGACACACCTGCCCGCAGCGCCCCGGCTGTCCCACCTGGGGGAGCTCCCCACTTCCACCGTACCGTGTTCCAGCTGCCCATCTGCCCCACGGCGCTGCACTCCCCTCTCAAATCCAAGGCCGTCACCGCCTTCCCAGCAGACCCAGGAGTCACCCCACGCCCTCCTGCCCTCAGTCCCCACTTCCAGATGGCCCTGGCTGAGGGCCCGCCTTCAGTCCACCAGCCAGCCGCCCTGCAGCTGGTCCCCTCTCTCCAGCTCTGCCACGTGCTTGGTAACTGTTCTAAAAGATATTGCTCGTCTGTATCACTCTCTGCTTAAAAAACAAAACCCACTAGGTCTGGTGTGAGCACCCAGCTCTCTACCCTGGGATGACCACGGGGCAGCTGATCCTATGAGCACTGCTGGGGGCTAAGAGCCATTCCAGGAGCTTCACGCCTGTTACTCACTCAATTTTCACGACAGCGTTCCCATTTTGCAGGCAAGAAAACCGAGGCCCAGGGAAGTTAAATAACAGGTCCAAGGTCAGAGAGCCTCTCGGTGGCCTGGTGGAACTGAACCCAGTCGGTCTGGCCCTAGAGCCCACACTCTTACTACACGGCATGGAATTACCCAAAGCAACTAGTGATCGGATCACAAAACTAAGCGCTGCTTCCTCCTCACCCAACGTGCCACGCCCCCAAGGAGACTCTGCTTTAATCCCCAGCTTTGTCCATGCTGTCCTCTCCCCAACCATTCGTGGTCTCCTGGGAGAGCAGGCGTTGTCAGCTCCAGGGCACGTCTACTTGCAGATTGCTACATTAACGATGCAAGCCCTTGGGTTAAACCACTGGGCGGGACAAAGCACCCGCTGGCTCTGGAGCTGAGCCCGTTCTGGAACTTGGCCAGACTTTGTTCACTCATGGACGCCCTCTCGGCTAGAGGTCACTGGAAGAGAATGTTCTGTTCACCTCCAGGAAAAGACTCTGAAGGTGACCGGCCAGGGGGTTTAAAGATACAGGTGGTGGTGAACTGCGCTGCCCTGCCCAAACGGTGACTCCCAGGAAATCCCCACAGGTGGCTGCCGGGTCTTAGCACGCAGGAGAGGGAATAGGCCCCACAAGCCCAGCTCCTGTCATCACTTCATTTTGAACGTGGCGAGACAGAGGTCTGGGAAGAACACGGAGCTTGTCCCCATGTCAAAGTTAGTAGGAGGCCCATCTCAGACTCGTGCCTCCCAGGTACCCTGACCCCTCAGATGGGGATGGGTGGCCTTGGTTCATTCAGAAAGAAAAGAGAATCCGCCCAGCCACGGTGGTGCCAGGTAGGGCCACTGCTTGGGAGGCCGGAAGCTCATGGGAGCGGGTTCCTCGGTCAACCTGACATGCCGGCACGGTGGCCTACATATGTCCCAGCTAACTGCGAGGCGGGAGGACGGCCACTGCAGAGTGAGCTCCTGGCAAACGTGCCCTCCTCTCTCTTCTTTCCTTCCTCCTTCCACTACTCTGGAGAAAAAGACCACAGAATCGGAAGGTGTTTTCTGGGAGAGAAGGTATCCGAGCTGAATACAAGAGGACACCACTGCTTGGGGGTCGGCCACGACTCCCAGAAACACTGAGCCCCGTGTGCCTCTGGCTGCCCGAGAGCCTCACCTCTTTGTAGGTCCTCAGGTACCCAGCGACCTCGTAGTAGATCGTCACAGGCCCCACGTCCCGGGCCACGGCCACGCCCATCTTGGGGTCGATGTGGAGGATGCTGCTGGCCGAGGAGCTCCAGGTTCCCGGGAGGCCTGCAAGAGGAAGCTCGAGATGTCACCCACCTTCCCCGTGTCTGGATAACCAGGGAGAGCCCAGCTCACCTGAGGGTCGTGGCAGCCTCCTCCCTTGCCTCATGGCCCAAGTGGCTCACGTTATCAGCCCTGGGAATGAACCCTAGCTACCTGCCTCCGGCCAGCCCCTCACACCCCTGCTCCTGCCCGCCGGAGCCAGCTGCACTCTCCCTGCGCCGGCCCTCGGCACAGCTGTGGCCCCAGTGCCTGCTCCAACCCCTCTGCTTCTTCCTGGAACCTCCTGACCATGCTCGTATGAAGCCTGACTTGACCTCTGCCCTGGGTGCTCTGGGTGCAGGCCCTGCTCACCACCACTCCTTATCAGTTCCTTTTGGCAAACAGAAAGCAGGAGTCGGGCTCAGAGCTGCTACGAGACGGCGCGTCTGAGTTAAAAGCCAACTGCATTGTACAGTAAGTCCCACAAGGGAAGTCAAAAACTGCAGTCTGTGGATGGCAGGCTCTATTTGTCTTTCTTTAAAGGTAGGGTTTAATTTCCTTTTAAAATGAATTTAATGATGGGACCAGCAGTTGGCATAATGGCTATGTCGCTGGACTCCCATGTAGTCGATTGTGGTACGAGTCCCGGACCCCGTGGCTTAAATTCATGCCGGGTGAGTGTGTGGGTGTGCCCAAGATCCCAAGAAGAAAATGGAGGAGAAGGGATTGTGGTGTGGCCACCCTGCCCCCGGGGGTGATTTTTTGCTTTCTATCTCTTTCTCTCTTTCTGGTGAGTGCACATGCCATATAGCAAAAAACCTCTCCCCCGCAAATAAATAAATAAAAATGAATTTAATGAGTTTAAAAAAGAACCAATTTGAAAAAACAAACAGAAAACCAAGCAAATCATTGCACGTGTTAACACGGATGTCCAGGCGGCATGGGAATGCCTGAGACGTGGGGACCCCAGAACTGACCCAGTATCCGTTCTCGGCTCAGGTCTCCTGGAGCTGTATGGAGCTGCCAGCCCCGGAACTGATTAAAAAGACAAAGGGAGTTCCTCGGGGGCACTGGCCACATTCCCTGTTCCGTTGCCGAAGGCCAGGGTACTGGCCAGGGCGGAAGCAGGGCGTGTCCACAGGGCCAGAGCTGTTGCTGGCTGTGCTGGGGCAGGAGCTAGCAACTTCCCATCGGCCAGGCGGTCAGGGTTCTGGCTCTGCCGCTTCTCCTCATCTGGCTGGAGCAACAGCCCCCCAGGGTGGGTAAGTAAGCGGGCGTGGCTGGGCCCCCATGAAACTGCGTTTACTAAAACCAGGCAGCAGGCCGGACGCGGCCCCGGGCCGCAGTTCCCCATCTGCTCTAGAGCGCCCTCCAGGTACCCCGCACGGCTGTCGTGACGGGTGCAGAGACCTCTCCAGGGAGAACTGCAGAGGCGTCCTGCGGTCGGCGTCTCTTACCCTCGAGGCCAGTCAGGACAGTGGTCAGACAGAGGACGTCTCCCACCACGACGGTTCCGGGCAGCTCCGGGGCGATGGCGTGCAGGACGGGCAGGGGGACGAAGTCGGAGAGGCCGGGGTGCTCGGCGTCCCACACGCGGAGCAGCGTCAGGCCGACGCTGACAGTGCGGACGACGCAGGTGTTGTTGGTGAGGCCCTTCCCAATCTGCACAAAGTCGTCTCTAGGCACATGAAAAAGAGGGTCACTCGGTCTTAGGCAGAGAACAGGACGGCTGAGCCGTCTCCCGAGCAGGGCTTTAGTGGACTGAGGTCCCAGACGCTGCTCAGGGACCACACTGTGGACGGTACAAATTTAACTTCCTCCCTCATCGCCCCCAGACGGAACCCACAGCCCTCAGTGGGAACCACCGGCCTCACCGTCCCCATAGTCCAGAGGGGAAACTGAGGCCCAGAGAGGAGAGGGATCCAGAGTCCTTTCAGAGGAGCTTGGATGCTCTCGGGGGGTGGGGAACAGGCTGCCCTGTGTGCCCAGAGCAAGGTACGCAGCCTCTGCCCACCTCCTCCGCTGTAAAATGAGGGTGATGACGTGCCTGCGACCCAGGCTCGACTGTGCATGCTACACGAAGTCGCACCGGGGAAGCACCTAGAACCACACTGGTGTGCTCGGTCAGCACCAGCAGGGGCCGTGTGGGGGCAAACGTGGGCTGCGTGGGGTAAGGGTGAGGATCTGTGGCTTCACTCCTGCCTCTATCGTACCTCGGACTCTGGGCCCTGAGTATCTGGAGAGCTGCTTCTGCCACAGAAGGGCCAGATGACGTCAGCGGTACAGCTGACGGGCTGCAAGACCCGGGCCCCGTTTCCTCCAGGGCTGCCTACACCCCAGACTGGCAGGTCAATGCCCTGCGGACTAGGCCCCGTTCCTCACATGACAGGTGGGGAAACAAAGGCTTAGGGAGGTAAACTGCCCTGCCCAAGCCCGCAGGCCCTGAAGCGCTGGGCTAGAACCCGGCCCAATTCCAGTACACCACCCCTGACATCTGTCCTTGGCTGTTGCAGGGCCTTGGTAAACCGAGGGTGGAATGGTCGCTAGTGCCTACCTGTAATTTCTGGCCCCTCAGGGAGCACAGCTGTAGCCCTACCACAGAGCCTGCTCCTTCCTCCTGGACTCACACCCATCTGTCTTCCTCTGTGCTGGTCTCTACCCCTAGGGTAGTGGCTGTCAACCCCTAAACTCACCTGTGAAAGTGTAGCCTGGAGGGCCCCACGAAGGTGCACTTCTCACAGGCCCCAGGGAACGCCGTGCTGCCGCTCTGGGGCCCACAGGGAGCCACGGCACCGCTCCTGCAACCTCGGAGCCCTGGCGGGCCCAGCTGCCTACTGCTCACGTTCTCACTCTGGAAACCACCTCTCCTCCTATCAGTTGAGAGGCTAGGCTGGATTGAAAGAGCCAGCCTAAAAGAATTGCGCTTGGAGACAGCAGGACCCGGTTTTCAAACCCACGTCCCGACTGTGTGGCCCTCACAGCTGGGCTACGTGAGGAGCTCAGAGCTTCAAGTGGAAGGAGCCGTGTGCGGCCCACGCTCACTGCGCCGTGGGCTCCTCTGTGACCAGCGCCGCACAGCTCAGGGCACACTGCGCACCCAGTTGCAGTGCCACACCGCACAGCACCACTGTGGGCCAGGCAGAGGGCCTCAAGGGCGGCCTAGGTTCAGTTCCCAGGCCAACCTGACCATGTAGGTCACGGTCGTACATGCCTGTAATCTTTTTTTTTTTTTGGGGGGGTTTTAGGGTGGGTGCGTTCGCCAGACAGAGAGAGACATAGAGACAGAAAGCGAGAAATCACCCCTAGGGGGGATGGCCACGCCGCAATCCCTTCTCCTCCATTCTCCTCTCGGGATCTTGGGCATGCACGCACACGCGCCCGGCATGAGATTAAGCCACCAGGTCCGGGACGCGAACCATGGTCGACTACGTGGGAGTCCAGCGACATAGCCATTACGCTAACTGCTGGTTCCCCATGCCTGTAATCTTAGCTCATTGGGAGGTTGGGACAGGAGGGTTGTGATAGGGCAAGACCCAACAATAATGTCTCTTTCTCTCCCTTCCCTTCTCTCTCTCCTAAAGGAAAAAATTAACTACAAAGGTGTGTGCCTTGTTCTCATCAACATTTATGTACTTTCTAACCGGCGACTTGAACCCTTTGAGGACAGGGCCGAAGTAACAGCCAGGACAGCGAATGCTTGCCCTGCAGCCCCTCTTTTGTGGGCATGTGGAAGTCTTATTGCAGAGCCTCCAATGTGAACCCCAACATAGGGTGCTGCTTCCCGCCCTGCAGGGAACGTCCCCACCTATCATCTCCCTGCTGGGTAGCAACAAAGGCTCTGGTCAGGCTCTCCCCTCACTCCCTCAGCCTCCTGACAGAACAGCTCCATCCCTACGGCCTGCGAGGCATGGTGGGAGCCCCTCTCCTGGAAACCGTAATGAGAACTCTTCTTCCAGTGGCACCGGCCTCTGTCTGTCATCACCCACCCAGTCGCCTCAGTTAAACCCAGACGTCCTTCAGGTGAGCCACGGACATCACCCCGACCCTACCTGTTAGTGGCAAAGTTGAGGGCCGAATTGTGAGCATGGAAGATGTCTCCGGAGTTGTCGTGGAAGTGGACAGTGAAAGTAATCGTCATCCCCAAAGGCAGGGCCGCCAGGACCTCCTTGTTCTGGGTGTGAAGGACAGGGCTCATGGAGATCCTCACGTAAGAAACGGGAGCCACCTGGAGGACACCGAGCGGGATCGATGACGACCGTGCCAAGGACCGGCTTCCCCGGCAGGAGACGCTTTTCCTTTCCTTTTTTTTGGAGAGGTTTATGCTACAGGGCACGAGCGCTCGCCAGAAAGACAGAGACAGAGAGATAGAAAGAGAGAAATCACCCCCTGGGGGGATGGCCACGCTGCAATCCCTTCTCCTCCATTCTCCTCTTGGGATCTTGGGCACGCACGCACACGTGCCCGGTGTGAGTTTAAGCCACTGGGTCCGGGACTTGAACTGTGGTCGACTACATGGGAGTCCAGCGACATAGCCATTACGCTAACTGCTGGTCCCATGGAGACACTTTTCCTAACAGGTCCCCATCTCAGGAACTCCGGGGCTAACCTGACTTGAGGGTCGTGAAGGGGAAAGGCCTTACTCCCTAGCACATCCTGACTAATAACACAGCTCCCACCTCCCTCCACAGCAGCTGGCCTCAGTAAAGAAAACCCACCCTGGGGCGGGAGGTGGAGTGGTGCTGCAGCCAGGCTACGGGAGAGGTCTTGGGTTTACGCCTGGGATCTCCCTGAGCATGCTCGGTGCACTGGGGCTGGCTGGGAACAGAGGTGCTTGTGGTATCTGGACCCTGTTGGAGGTGCTCTCTCTGTTTGTCTCTCTCATAAAAAAAAAAAAAAAAAAGAATAAATGAATAAACTTAAAAAAAAGAAAAAGAAAAAGAAACAACCTAGGCTAGTGGTTAAGGAAGCCAGGTCCCCCACGGCTGACCATGTTTCAAATCCTGGCTCTAGTAATTGAATGTATAAAATAAATTAAAAGAAAAAGAGACCAGCAGTTAGTGTAATGGCTATGTCGCTGGACTCCCACGTAGTTGACCGTGGTTCGCGTCCTGGACCCGGTGGCTTAAAACTCACGCCTGGTGCGTGTGCGTGCGTGCCCAAGATCCCGAGAGGAGAATGGAGGAGAAGGGATTGCGGCGTGACCATCCCCCCTGGGGGGTGATTTCTCGCTTTCTGTCTCTCTGTCTCTCTCTCTGTCTGGCGAGCGCACGCGCCCTATAGCGAAAACCTCTCCAAAAAAAAAAGAAAAAGAAAAATCCTGGCCCTGATGGCTTGAAAAACAAACCAGTGAGTGTACGTGAGTGCTTAAACCCTAACAGGGTGGAGAAGCGGAGGAGAGAGGACGGCATCGTGACGCTTCCCCACTGCCCATGCTGGTGACACGAGAGGTCAGGGACAGCAGGGAGCACTGGCATGCCATTCAGCACACTCGTCTTGTGCCAACCCCGCCTCTGTGACTTTAGGCCACAGGGCTTCACAGGGTCTGTTTCCCCATATTTGATTAAGGTTACTGGAATCAATCATTTCTAAGGATCTCTGGCTCTGGACGCCCCTGAGTTATTTCTAAATCCCTACCTACACTGTTCCCACTGGAAGGTGACTGCATTAACTTTCACACCTAAGACAGGAAAAAGCACTACCCCTGTGCAACTGCATTTACCTCTCCCACAGGAAGGGACTACGAGCCTACCTTTACAGCCACGATGACGGTCTGATTGGCCCCGAAAGGCTCCTGGGCAGTCACTTCCACTGTGGACGTCCCGATCACAGACCCCGACACCAGGAAGCCCTTTTCATCAATGTGCACCACAGGAACCTTCTCGGGCCCGTCTAGGACGCGGTAGCTCAGAGAGGCCGCGGTGTCCCTTCGGAAAAATAAAGCGGACTTGTCTTCTTACACGGCGGTGGAGGGAGTAGGTCACAGCGAGGGGCCTGGGGTTCAGAGCCACAGGACCCACAGTTCTCGACTGCTCCTGGGAGAGGAGAGCATGGTCTCTGGTCTTCCCAGAGCAGAACCAACTGGTCGGCTGGCAGGGGCCGAGGGGAGGCCACGAGGACCAGGTTTCTTTCATCAACTGCAAGGGCCGTGGTTGTAAAAGATTATTATTGAGAGCAATTTGCAGACTGGTGTGTTGGCGGGAGTTGGGGCTTTGTGTCGGACAGATCCAAGGCTGATCTCGACTCTCGACTCTCTCTGCCTTGTGCGTCTCATGTTCCCACTCTCAGCCTTGATGTTCTCGGCGACAAAAGGGGAGCGATGCTCCTGCCCCGTCCTATTTCCAAGGGCTCACAGTAGGGTAAAGGCACACACACACATGTATTGTATATGTGTCTGTACATATATACACACACATTATATATACACACATATACGCACACACATATATTATACACATATTATATACACACATATACACAGGCATATATTATATATACACATATACTTACATATGTACAGGCATTATATACACACGTTATATACACACGCATATTATACACACATACATTGCACACACATATACATCATATACACACATCGCATATACACATACATCATATAAACACACATTATAGACACATATAATTCACACACAATATACACACATACACAAACACACATACACGTACATATCACACACATGTATTACATGCACACATGTTATATATACACATTACACATGTTATCTATACTTAAACACACAAATATATCATACGCACACATGTATAATATATCACACACATATACTCACATACCTATATACACACATGCACACACATGTTATACACACACCACACACATATATTTTACACACACATATATGCACAGATATATAATATATACACATATATAGTACACATACACATTATACACACATACATACACGTGTGTGTGTGCACACACTTAACCACTAGGCTGTGGGACTGGCTCTGTCAAATGCCGTTCATCTGGCCTGGAGGCTGGCGCAGGGCCTGGCACTGAGTTGCTTCCTGGCCGGCTGTGAATGTGCGGATGCCCGCGCCTCCCACAGACGGTAGGTGCTCCTGCGGCCCTTGGAGCCCCACTTGGCCCCAGCCTTTCAAGTGCAAGTAGTTGTTAGAAAACGCCCCTTTGAGGTAAATGCAGGAATCATTTACTGGACAAGCTCCTCAGCCAGTAAGACGCATTCCCAGTGGCCGAGGGGCTTTTCAGAGGCAGCTTCTCCTGCAGGTCTGAAGTGGGGCCTGAGATATGCAATTGAACCTGTTCCCAGTTCCCTGGTGCCACTGGTTCATGGACTACATGCAGAATGGCAAGTATTGAAAGCATGGATGCTTTGAAAAGTTTCTCCCCGGACCAGCAGATGGCGCATATATGTGTACACACACACATACATTATATATACACACATATATGTACACATTATGTCGCTGGACTCCCATGTAGTTGACGTGGTTCTAGTCCCAGACCTGGCAGCTTAAAGCTCATGCCCAGCGCGTGTGCGTGTATGCCCCAAATCCCGAGAGGAGAACAAGAAGGGATTGCGGCATGGCCATCCCCCTGAGGTGGGGGTTGATTTCTCGCTTCCACGTCTCTGTCTCTTTCTGTCTGTCTGGTGAGCACATGTGCCTTAATGCAAAAATCTCTCTAAAATAATAATAATAATATAAAATAAACATTTTTTTCCAGGTTGGCACTTTCCTCCCCTTTTAAATACTGAATTTCTGCAGCAAGCATGGGAGAGGTTCTCAGCTGCAGGGACAGAACAGATTCCCACGGGAGCAGTGATGCAGAGGAGCAAGGCATGCTGGGACAGGCCCATTCAAGCCCAACGCCAAGAACGGTGCGCAGCACAGGAGCAGCTCCTGACCACGGGTCGTCAGACACGGACGGGGCGCCACACCCCGGCTGGGAAGACGGGCCGAGAGCAGTCACGCACCTGTTTGTCTGGAGCTTCAGGAATGAATTGGGTGACATTAGGATTTGCTCTGCTTCTATTTCAGGGTGCAGCAGCAGCAGCTTTTCAAACACCTGGGAAGTATTTCCGTGGTATGTATTGGAAGCTTCTCTCCTCCAGTGAGCACCTGGAGGCAGCAGGGATAAAGTCTGTCCCATGCCCTTGCAGGATCCCTGCGGACACCGAGCCCAACAGACAATAAACATTCACGCTTCAGCGCTCCCAGAGGCTGCTGCAGCAGCACCCCTTCTCTGCAGCCTCCTGAAGGTCCATTCCTCGTCTAACCCCCTTTCTCTGGGTTCCTTGGCCTTGCCATCTGGCTTGGGGCAGTCACGTGCTCGCAGTTCCTTACAGCTGCGCTTTGGGCTCCCCACTGGCTTTGGTGGTTTACTTTTCTTTCTTTCTTCCATGAGCAAGGGAGGCAAAAACAGAGACAGCTTAAAGGACAGCGTTGTTTTTTCTTCCTTTCTTTCTTTTTTTGGAGAAGTTTTTGCCATAGGGTGCGTGTGCTCGCCAGCCAGACAGAGAGAGACAGAGAGACAGAAAGCGAGAAATCACCCCCCCAGGGCGGATGGCCACACCACAATCCTTTCTCCCCCATTCTCCTCTCGGGATCTTGGGCACGCACGCACACGCGGCTGGCATGAGTTTAAGCCACCGGGTCTGGGACTCGAACCGTGGTCGACTACGTGGAAGTCCAGCGACATAGCCATTACACTAACTGCTGGTCCCAAAGGACAGGGTCTTAACACCCTGATCTCCCCTGCTTCAGCCAGCCAGGCTCATGGTACACACGTGCGCCAGGAACACTCAGGGAGCTTTCTGGATGTGAACCCAGCACCTTTCCACGTGGGTCAGCCTGGCAGAGCATCCCCTTCACGGCTGCTCCAGTGACCAGCTCCCCAGTTCCCTGGTGATCAGGGCAGCTGGACCCACGTCTGAGAACATCTGAACCGACGGGTGATGTTCTAAGGAGACACTGGCCTGAGTCCCCTCCTTCCCGATACCAGGGTGCTCTGCCTACACCCGTGAGCCTACATGGCCTCATCTGTAAAATGGGTCTGAAGCTAGTATACTAACCCTTAGCACGTCTGTCTCAAAGAACTGTGGGGTTCGGGTGACAAGGGAAAGACTTCCTGAACTGAATGAGAGGAGTCTGGGAGCTGGACGGGGAGGTAGTGTCCCGTGAGTCTGGGCAGCACCCAGAGTGAGGCAGCCTCGGATTGTGACAGACACACAGCGCAGCGAATGTCCTCAGCTCCGTTCCCTCTAGTCTTTCTTAAAACACGTACTCCTTGTCCTTTCTCACTGCGTGGAGGCGAACTAAAAGAGACATCTCACTTCTCACTTGCCTGTTCACTATGAGAAAAACAACACTGCCAACATCACGGTACATGGCAACTGATGACCACCTCGCCATCAAGGAGGCAACAGGGCATGGTGGGCCTGAGGCAAACTAGGGAGTTCGTTTTTGTTTTTATTTTTTAAGAAGTTTTTGCTATAGGGCGCGTGCGCTTGCCAGAAAGACAGAGAGAGACAGAGAGACAGAAAGTGAGAAATCACCCCCCAGGGGGGATGGCCACGCCGCAATCCCTTTTCCTCCATTCTCCTCTCGGGATCTTGGGCACGCACACACATGCGCCTGGTGTGAGTTTAAGCCGCTGGGTCCGGGATTTGAACTGCGGTCGACTACGTGGGAGTCCAGCGACACAGCCATTACGCTAACTGCTGGCCCAGAGAGTACGGTTCTAATAAGGGGATGGCTGCTTCTTGGCTCTTGTCATGTGCCTTGTGGCAAGATGTTGTGTCTTGGGTTTTTATACAGAATCTTTCCCTTTTTTTTAAAAAAAATGATCTTATTTACCTATATTTATTATTATTACTTTCCAATTTGACCAGAGAGAGAGAGAGAGAGAGTGATAAAGAGCAAGGTCCGAGACTTGAACCACATTTGCCACGTGGAGCCCAGTGCCTTTCACCACCACGCCACCTGCTGGCCCCCAGAACCTTCCTATTTTTAAATGTTGGCAATAAATAAAAATTGTCTCAAAGGCCTGAGTGAACCCAACCAAACACGTGGGTGGGCAGGTCCAGCCTTTCAGGTCTCCGACTCCCTCAGACTCCACTGCTGTTAGTAGAGAGACGGCGCACAGAGACGTTCAGTGACCACCAAGGTCAGAGCTGGCCAGCGGATCTTAGTGGGTCTGCCTGTGACTCTGCAGTGTGGCAGAGCTGTGTTTAATCAGGAAAACGTGTTTGTGTGAGGGTGCATATTTGTGTCTGTGTGCGTGAGTCTGTGTGTGTGTGTCTGTGTGCATGTGTCTGTGCGTGTCTCTGTGTGCTTGTGTCTGTGTGCGTATCTGTGTGTGTACGTGCCTGTGGATGTGTCTGTGTGTGTATCTGTGCATGTGTCTCTCTGTGTGTCTGTGTGTGTGCATGTCTGTGTCTGTGTGTGCCTCTCTGTGTGTGTGTCTGTGTGCGTGTGTCTTTGTGTGTTTCTGTGTGTCTGTGTGCATGCGTGTCTCTGTGTGCATGCCTGTGTGCCTGTGTGTTTCTATGTGTGTGTCTTTGTGCATGTGTGTGCATGACTGTGCGTGTGTCTGTGTGCGTGTCTTTGTGTGTGTGTCTGTGTGTCTCCATATGTGTGTCTGTGTGCATGTGCCTGTGTGTCTGCATGCGTGTTTCTCTGTGTGTGTATGCCTGTGTGTGTTTTTCTCTGTGTGTGTGCATGTCTGGGTGCTGTGTGTGTGCGTATTTCCCTCTGTGTATTTCTGTATGTGTCTCCGCATGTATTTCTCTGTGTGTGTGTGTGCGTGTCCGTGCGTGTGTCTGTGAGTGTGTGCATGTGTCTCTCTGTGTGTGCGTGTCTGTGTGTGCGTGTGTGTCTGTGAGTGTGTGTGCATGTGTCTCTGAGTGTGCGTGTCTGTGCGTCTGTACACCTCCGTACGCATTTGCACGTGCAGGCAGGGATGAAGACAACACACAGGCACGTTTCTCTTTGAAGCACGTGTTAGGACTAGGAACGGTTTACTCCTTCCTGAGGAGAAGACCAGCTGTTTCCTTCCTCATGATATTCTGGGGTGCTTTCCCTTTTTCTTTGCCCCTGCAGATACAAAAAGCTCTTCAGAGCCATGTGTCACCTTCCCAGGGGTTTACGGAAAGGCTGAGGGGGGAGGGGCTTGTCCAAAGTCCTGTCCCGCAAATGGAAGGGGCGAGCTGGAAGAAATGCGGGGACGGACCCTGGGCACAACCGCTGGGCTCTGGGTCTGGACTCGGTCGCGCTGATGGGTGCCCTGACTCGCTGAGCCTCGTCTGCTAAGTTGGCAGGCTGGTACAGCATCACCCACCCGTAGGCCTTCGAGGCCAGTTCCCACTCACTGACTGACCCCGACCTCCGTGGGACTCAGGTTCACCAGCAGGTGGCAGCCCTGCCCTGCAGGCTTCGGAGGAGGACTGGGTGAGTCAGCACCAGGAGGGGTGGAAGAGCACACCTGCCTCTACTGTGCGCGGAGTGCTCATTACACGAACACGGGTAATTAAATCAATGACCCAGATCAGAGTGAGCTCCAGCTTCTTCCCACTGTGAAAGTGTACTCCAGACCCTGAGCTCGGATTTATCTGCTATTTTTGAAACATCAAGTTATTTCAGGTCTTTGCGTAGGCCATCCCTTCCACAGAAATGTCACGCCTCTGCAGAGCCTTTGGCCAGGCCCTCATTCACTGCCAGCCCCACCCCTGTCCCCGACATTCCCACACATCTGGCCCCCCCAGCAGACGGAGAGCTCCTCCCGGAAGAGAAGGTCCTGCTTCAGCCCCGACCCAGCCCCGGGTCAGCAGGACCGAGCGGTACCTGGGAGGCCTGCCACACTCACTCTCCCTCACCCACGAAGCTTCTGTCCACCCACCCTTACCTGGACTTGGATCTCATCTGAGAGTTCTCTGGCGAGGCCATGGAGCTGCCCCGCTGTGGGGTCCAGAGCCTTGACCACCACTCGCAGTCCGGTGCGGCCTTTGACCCGACCGTGCACGTTCATGGCAAAGTTGTACTGCAACGGGAGCTGGACGGACGCCTAGCAGAGACACCAAGCGTGTTCCAGGGGCCGGGGCTCCCCAGAAGGCCGATGCCCCGACTCCCCGGCTGCCTGCCTGTTCTGAGAAGCCCTGCCTGCCTCCTTGGGCGGGTCAGCTAACACCAGTCCCCCCAGCACGGGCTGGGCTGTTTCATGATGTCACAGGTGTGTTTAAAAAGGCTGGCTCGATCCGCGGGAGCCAGGGGTCCTCGGGGCAGGCCAGTTCAGCTCCTTTAGCGTGAGGGCTCCTGAATCACCAGGGGGTGCTAAACTTCACAGCCATTTCTCACAAAGCCTGCTGTTACGGGATAGGTGTTGGCAAGCTCCACTGCCTGAGTGTGTGCGTGTCTGTGCATGTGTCTGTGTGCGTGTCTGTGCATGCCTGTGAGTGTGTCTGTGTGTCTATGTGTCTGTGTGTGTGTGTCTGAGTGTGTCTGTGCGTGTGTCTGTGTGTGTGCATGTGTCTGTGTGTGTGTCTGTGCATGCCTGTGAGTGTGTCTGTGTGTGTCTATGTGTCTGTGTGTGTGTCTGAGTGTGTGTCTGTGCATGTATCTGAGTGTCTGTGTGTGTGCATGTGTCTGAGTGTGTGTCTGTGTGTTGTGCGTGTGTCTGTGTATGTCTGTGTCTGTCTCTCTGCATGTCTGTGTGAGTGTGTCTGTGTGCGTGTCTGTGCATCTGTGTGTGTGCATGCGTGTCTGTGTGCATGTCTCTGTGTGTCTGTGTGTGTGTCTGTGAGTGTGTGTGCATGTGTCTCTGTGTGTGCGTGTCTGTGTGTGTGCATGTCTGTGAGCATGTGTGTGCGTGTCTGTGAGCATGTGTGTGCGTGTCTGTGCGTCTGTGTGCGTGTGTACACCTCCATAGGCATTTGCATGTGCAGGCAGGGATGAAGGAGCCGACACACAGGTACCTCTCTCTGAAGCGCTGCCTCCTTGTCCCTGACTAAGCACGTGTTTGGACTAGGAACAGTTTACGTCTTCCTGAGAAGACTAGATGTTTGTTCCCATGAACAGTCTAGGGGAGCCCCAGGCACTGGGGAGAAGCCTCCTGCCCCATCAGGCAGGGAGAGGGAAGCTTCTTCCCCCATGAGGCAGACTGGCAGCAGCAGCTGGGAGACCCCATCCCCATGCCTGGCCCTCTCCTGGGGTCCAGTCCACTGCCCATGGACAAGGCAAGGGGTGACCTTTACAACCACATGCAGCCCGTGACCAAGGCCCACCTTGGTGGGGCCACAGGGGCCAGCACCCAGTCCTAGGCAACCCCGGGGAAGCCCCTTCCGCTTCTAGACTGCAGCTGACACACGGCAGGGTTTAGTGGGTTCCTACGGCACCTTCCAGCTCTGAGACCCCGGGAGGGACCAGGGCCCCTGAGTAGGGTGAGGCGCGCTGGGCCTCTGGATTAAAACAGGAGAACATCCCAGGGCTGCTCAGGAGCTACAGACTAAGCCCTGTGGCATTCTAGATCTTTCATGACATCCCCACAAGGCTGCCCAATTTGCTGCCGCCTGACAGGAGGGTTCTGACTAACCCTGCCCGTAGCAGGCAATGCTCGGGAGAAGGACGTCCCCATGAGCTGGGGAGAAAACAGGAAGGGGCCAGGACCCATGAGATGATGTGGCAGGAACCCTCCTGTCATCCCGGGGTGCTGGCCTGGGGAAGGAGGCAGGCGATTCTGGTGGGCTGCTCACCTCATGGTGCCGCCCTCGGAGGTCCAGGATGTCCCGCTTGGTGACAGACCAGTGGAAGGTCAGGCCTGGCACGGCATTGCCAAAGGAGAACGGGCTCTGGTTGTTGGTGATCCCAGTGACATAGACGGGCATCTGGGGGGAGAAGCCAGGCCCCGTGACTTCCAGGTCCCAGAGCTGGGAACAGGCAGGAACCTATCCTGCCCCTGTGCAGGGGCGCTGGGCCCAGTCCTCCTCTCAGCAGAAAAGGGCCTGGCACGGGCTCGTGAAATATCCTTAACAATCAAACCAGAGGCAGGAGTAGCCCTCCCCAGCCTGTGGGTGGTGCCTCCTCGTGGTCTGGAGCTCCGGGCTGCCTGTGGGCCTTCTGCCTCTTCCTCCCCACCTAGAGGGCTCCCTGCTCATGTGGGGAGGGCACAGGTGGGATCCACTGGCCCTTTCCCTCTGTACCACTGGGCACTGCCAGAGGGCACAGGTGCAGGCCACGGGCAAGGCCACGGGCAAGGGTAGAAGCAGATGCCTCGCCAGGCTGCCAGTCCACCCAGGGCCAGCACTCGCCAGCAGCAGGGTGATCTCAGGCAGGTGGGCGCAGCGTGGGCCACGCCCAGGGTTAAACAGGGGCCAAGGAGAGGAAGGAAAGGGGAAGTGTCCCAGCAGCGGCCCACCCCCAGCCAGGACCCAGGCTGCAGGAGAGCAGCGGCAGCTCAGGGGTCCCACCTCACCTGGGTCCCTGTCCTCATCCGTGTGATGGGGGCGTGGATCCTCACTGCTTGGAGTTGCAGCACCTCCACCTCCACGAGGTCCTAAGAAAGAGCTTTGGGGCTCAGGCTGGAAGGGGCAGAGACTCCGTGCTGCTGGGAGGCCTCGGGAGAAGGCTCTCTCACAGTCGGGGGGGCTGACAGGTGCTCTCTGGGTGTCCAGCACCGAGCTCTCCTGCCCAGGGAGGCCCAGCTTTGAGGGGTGCCCTACATGGGGCAACCACTACCTCTCCCACATCCAGCCTGTCCTGGGAGCCGGTGGACACCCCTGATCCAGCTGCCCAAGGCCGGCCCTGCAGGGTAGCGACTGAGGTCTTTTCTACCAGAGGCTGGGCTGCCCTTACAGGACAGGTCTCACTCTCTCCCTGCCTCGAATCTAGCCCACCATTCTGGCTGAGCCGGGTGCAGGGATAAATGCAGGAGCCAGGCAGAGCTTGGGTGGAGCAGGTGTTGAGCCCTCCTCTATTCCTAACTCTAATCTCTGATAAACATGGCCGAAGGCTGGCATCACTGGCTTTTTTGTCATGCTCTTGACTCCTGCTGATGAAACTTGGAACCCTGTGGCCTCCGCCCGTTCAGAGCCCAGCCCCTGTGCCTGGCATTCGGGCTGAGGCCGAGGATGCAGCAGGTGTCCCGCAGCCTTGTCCCCTTCCTGCCCTCCACTCCCACTGTTCCGTCTGCCAGTCCTGCCACCTGTCAGCCAGCACCGCAGGGGACCGTGGGTGCTGACTGTGACCGGACTAGGCCGGTGCGGCTGGGAGGACCCGGGCAGAAGCCCACGCTTGGTGTGGCCACTGAGGACTCAGTCAAGGCCCTGCCTGCCTCGGCTCAAGAAGACACCTTTTGGGGACCAGCAGTTAGTGTAATGGCTATGTCGCTGGACTCCCATGTAGTTGACCACGGTTTGCATCCCGGACCCGGAAGCTTAAACTCACGCTGGGCGCATGTACGTGCATGCCCAAGATCCCGAGAGGAGAATGGAGGAGAAGGGATTGCGGCGTGGCCATCCACCCTGGGTGGGTGGGGAGTAATTGCTCGCTTTCTGTCTCTCTCTGTCTCTGTCTTTCTGGCGAGCCCACATGCCCTATAGCAAAAACCTCTCCAAAAAAAAAGAAAAAAAAAAAAAGAAAGAAAGAAAAAGAAGACACCTTCTGACGGTGCTGGAGGCACTGCCCCTCTCTCAGCTCTGTGCCTTCACTGGCCTCAGAGGAAGGGTCCGCAAGGTCAGAGCCCAGCCAGCAGGAGCAGCGGGCAGGGGACACAGGGCTGCATGGCGCCCAGGCTGAATTTCTAGCTGTCCTTGCAGCCACGTGGGCCCCTGGGAGGATGAAAACGAGCCAGTTCCCAAGGTCGCAATCCTTTCTTTCGAGAAATAAAAAGAAGGGCCCGAGACCCTGCATTTTGTTCCCGAGGACGTCTATCTGAACCCTGCGGTGCTCCAGGCCAATGGCCACATTCCCGGTGCTTTTTATTGTCACTAAAGACTCTCGGTACACAAAACCAGGGCATCCACCTCCACAATTTATGGAGACTCTGGGTCACTGGGTCACCAGGAGGCAGACGCTGAATCTCCTGGGTGAAGGAGTAAGCCAGTGAGCTCCACTCAGACCACAGCCAGCCTCAGACAGCACTGTCCAGGCCCCTTCTAGGGCACACTCGCCAGCCACCCCACACGGGTGGAGATGCCGGACTCACAGGACGGCTCCTAGGGGACCCGATTCCAGATGAGGAACACAAATGGTTGAGCTCTGAAAGGTGCCTATGCAAAGTCGCCTGACTTGAAGAACTCCTGACTGGAAAAACGCCCCGCCCCACGTACAGGGCAGGTTGTGGGTGTAGCTGTGGGCGGGGCCCTCGCATAACGAGGTGCTTCTGCGAATCAGCGCAGGCGAAAAGTGGCAGGGAGGAGCCCTGCCTTGCGATTCTCTGTCCTGGGCCCTTCTCAGGAGCTGGGAGGGATCTTCCTGTCCCTTTCCAGACCAAAGAGCTCTCACCCCCAGTGAGAAGTGCAACCGTCAGATGCACAGAACACCAACATTCACCGGCTTGGAGCCAGTCCTGCTGATGTGAGAAGGAAGACCCTCCCGGGAGAGGACGCCCCTACCTCACTCGCCTAGCTTCTCTGCGGGCCCAGAAAAGTAATTAGGGAATGGCCCACCCTGGCAAAGAGGCTTGGATGATGACCTGAGTGACCGAAAGGCACCTGCAGATAGCACAAGCTTTCTTTCTCCCCTAGGAACACAAGTTCAGGGGTGAAACACTACTGGTCTCCAGTGACCCTGGCTGACGGCACAGAGCATGCCTGCGGAGACTCAGTCACCCACGAGCCTCGCCCACAGTACCCCCTCTCCTTATCACCACGTCCCGGGGTGGGGGGAAGCCCTGCTTGATGGACAAGCAGAAGGACAAGCACTCTGATGCTCGGGCTCATGCATCTAGGTGCCAGCACTGCCACCTGGCGGCCACGGGCTGCTGGCTAGTGCCGTGGACGCCTGCAAATGGGGAAAGCAGTAGTGAAATGCACGGGGAGCCACGAGGGCTCGGAGCAGCCGCAGTCGCCATGGACATACGCTGACAGGTGAATGTTGTGGGGTGGGTGTTGGCGACCCCGTCCCAGAGGAGCAGCTGCGAGAACCGGGAAGAGTTGGCCCAGAGAAGAGCCCCCTCATGGAGTCTGGCAGGGCCATCCGGGCCAGGGAAACAGGCAGGGGCCGCGGGTCCAGAGGGAGGAGCCAGATCCATGCAGGAAGTGGCCCTCGAGAGGCCGACCCCAAGCCTGGGACAGGGTCCCACCCGGCGGCACTAGAGCTAGCTGCCCCGAGGGCAGAGGCCGTCACTACAAGGGCCCAGCCCAGTGTGGACAGATAACCGTCTCCATGCCACGCCCGTTACCTGGGAGACGATGACGATCTTGCCGGTCTCCGCGTCCACCGCCCGCACGACCCCTGACACGGTGCCATTGCCCACGGCGAGTCCCTGTACCAGCCCCGCGGCGCTCACGTCCGCGACGCTCTCGTTGCTGATGGAGTATAGGATGTTGGACTGGGGCTGGGGGCCGCCCTCCGACGTGATCTGAGGAGAGAGACGCACGCTTGCCCCTGCCCGCCATCCTGGCAGTAGCGCCTTCCCTTTGGAAGGCCCCTGGCCAAGCCCTCCGCCTGCACCCCGCTGCCATGGAGCTGTGACGCAGACCCTGCAGGTGGGGGGGCCTGTGGGTGGGGAGGGGAGAGGACGTGGCCTCCTGGTTCTTACCTGCATCACGGCCCCAATGATCAGCGTCACCTTCCTGGGCATTAGCCTGAATGGAGGGAAGACCTGGGGGTGGGACAGAGAGGAGAGGGGATGCACTCCCAGCTCACACAGCACTTAACATCGTTCATGGAGAGAAAGCAGGGGCTACGAAGCTGCGCCACAGGGGCAGGGCCTGCATCCCGCCTACCGGGGAAGCCCTCGGGCTCTTGGGGACTGCTCTGCTGCTGTGACGGTGTGTTACCTCCCTAGATGCTAAACCGCAGGGAATCAGAGACCTTTTATTCCCCCAAATGTCCCTGGAGCAGCCGTGCCTCTCCCGCACCAGCAGCCCTGCCTGGGAGGTGTTAACAATCCAGCCCCACGGGGTCAGGGGTGGGCCCTGCAGCGTCTGCCTCCTCCGCCTGTCCAAGTCTGGATCTGCTGCCTTTGGATCCCCCCCAGCTATTCTAAATTTGCCCATATTTCTACTAAAAGATGCCTTAAATAGTTTTCTATCTTAATGCCTTTAACATTTTTCGCATGACATGCATATCCCCCTCTGTGCAATAGGGCAAAGCCCCCATGCCCTCCTCCTGCTTCTTCAAGTCCCTACCTGGCTGGAGCTTAAGAAGTCAACCCACACGCTTGCCAAGACTCTGTCTTGTGTGCGAGGATTAGCCTCTATAGGGCTGCCCTACTTAGGCAGAAATGAATTTCTCATTACCAGGAGAAGACAGGTCCACTTCCGCCTAGGGGCATAAACTGCTGGCTTAGAAGTGGATTAATGAAGTCCGCCAGCCCCTGCACGGGCAAGCCCCAGGAGGACGCCAGCAGGAGCCACCCGGATGGCGCTGCTGCTAGTCGATACGCGGACGGGATGTCTTGGTCATGGCTACCTCTGATTACTGCGGGGGCCCTGTCAAAATCTAACGCCAGGGCCAGATGTGGCACGGCAGCAAAACCCAACGCTCTGCTCGGCTGAGCCACGAGGGAGCTAGTGTCGGAGACCTGGGGACGTCAGGCGTGTATGTGTCTGTGACGCGGGGCTGGCTAATGCTGCGGGGATCAGTGTCAAGATTGCAGGGACGCTGTCTTTCTCACTCATGAAAGAAATGTGTAAATAAAAATTTAAAAGGAAAAGAAAAAAACTAACGCCATTGGGATGCCGCCGGGACCTCAGAGCGCCGAGGAATGGCCAGCCTCTGGTGGCTGTTACAGCGGCCCCTGCCTACACAGCCCAGGGCAGGCGCCCACTGCCCTCTCGTGTCTGTTCGGATGCCAAGGACTCGCCGTTAGGGACATTAGGGACGTGAGCCACACCTGGAGCTCGGCCCAGCCAACCGTGTGCTGGGAGCAGTTCCCGCCGACCTCCTTTCCTTAAGGCACTGCCCCTTACTGAGCTTCGTGGGCCCATTGTATCACAGAGGGGCATTAAAGGAACCCAGCCTCTTCCTCCAGTTCTGGCAGAACCGTGCAGCCCCCCCCCCCCAGTTGCTGGTACCAGTTGCCTTCTGCTCAAAG